>NC_140366.1:15795000-15827500 GCF_054491055.1 Hypomesus nipponensis | reverse complement strand
TAAAGCAGGCAAGGGGGTTTCCTCAGGTGAACAACAGATGAAACACTGCCACTGTTGTAGGAGAAACATCTCACCTTCTTCACTCGCTGAGGGTTCTTCATGCGTCTGCACTTCCTGATGTCCATGTCTGTGGTGTTTACACAGCCCGGCTGGAACACAGGGGTATGGACAGCATCATAGAGTACACACACACACACACACACACACACACACACACACATATGCATTCATACATACTGCACATATTCACACACATACTTACATACATACACACATATACACACACACACACACACACACGTACCACAGGTCGGTGGACGTCCCAGAAAGCTCGTTCCTGACTGTCCAGGATCTTCCTCTCTGTCTTGTCTTTTTTCCTGTCTATCCTGATGAGAGACAAACAGAACAAGCAGTAGACAGGGCGTTCATGATGGCAGTCACACAGTCAGGAAACATATTGCAATGAGACGCAATAAAACACAATGAAGAACACACAGACACTCATGCATACTTCCAGGCACACACAAATACACACACTGTGAGGAGTGACTAAGTTTCCACCTGCTTCAGAGCACAGCAAATTCATTTCTCTCGGTGCCACTTTGCTCTTACATAACTGACATTTACCAGAGCTCGCCGTTCCAAACCGTGCAAATGCAATGTCGACAGCTCTGTTGCTGGATTCTGTTTGATCTCAACAGAGGCTGCGCAACTAAACATAGATTCTGTGATTGTCTTTGCAGATTTCTATGCCCAATCAAATTAAGAAGGCTTCTGTTGTAATCACACCTGGTTGGTTTCTGATGAGCTGTTTAATCAAGGTGCAATAAAAAAGACTGCCAGCTCCTGTTTTATTAGTACTGGCCTCATCACCAACTCCCCTCAGGATGAACAGGAGTTTCAGAAAAAACAACCTTCCCACAAGACCAACTGAGGAAGCCAGGAAGCCGGCCAATAACAAACCCAGGGATTTGTGGGTCAGGTGGCGTCCAAATGCTCCTAGTTGTCTGTACTGATCGCTACTTTTCGGGCGTGAATGGCGTCCGTGTTTACCGTCTGAAATTGCTATGGTGACCGGTGATGGTACTTACTTAACCTGAGCCTCCGCTTGCATGAAGATGAACTCCCACTTTCTGGCGAAGGCTCTCTGGAGTCTGGCAAGGTTCTCCTGTAAGAAAGAGCAGGAAGGAGGGAGGGAGGGAGGGAGATAGAGGTGGTGGACAGAGGAAGAGGTGGAGCGGAGGATGGGGGAGAGAGAGAGGCAGAGGGAGAGTGGGAAAATTAGGTAGGGAGAGAGAGAGAGAGAGAGAGAGAGAGAGAGAGAGAGAGAGAGAGAGAGAGAGAGAGAGAGAGAGAGAGAGAGAGAGAGAGAGAGAGGGACAGAAAGGTAGAGGGAGGGAGAGAGGGACAGCAAGGGGGCAGAGTGGGGGGAAGAGGAGAGGAGGGGGGGTGGGAGGAGAAGCAAGCAATAAGCACAAGCACAAGCCCCTTTCCTTCCTCTTCTTAGAAGCCTGCAGTACAGTTTGAGACCTGCACTTATTGATTTGTTTTCCTCGCTGCTTCTCTTGTATTGATAAAAATGGCCAATGTGGGTCAATGTGGGCCTCTGTTGATCTGTTGATCTGTTTCATGGTTCCCCACAGGTGAGAAGACCTCTCCTGTACCCACCGCCTCATAGTCAGCCAGCTCCAGCCTGGTCTTGTTCTGCATGGTCCGCTTGCACAGATAGATCGCTGAAAAAGAGAGAGGGGAGGGTGGGAGAGAAAGAGAAAAAAAAAAAAGTGAGAGAGACAGAGTGGAGAAGAGAAAGAGAGATAGTAGTTTGTACAATATCAACAGGTCCCTGTGAAAGGCTTTCTCTCCCCCCAACCCCTCCTCTCCTCTCATCCTGTTCTCTGTCTTTCCCTCGCCTCACGGCCTCCCACCAGATTTGGGAGGCTGCCTGTCCATCCATCTGGAGAGCAGGATTAGGAGAGGTGGGAGGAGAGGGGGACGAGGAGAGGGGGACACTAAGAAGAGGTGGATGAGGAGAGGGGAATGAGGAGAGGGAGATCAGGAGAGGAGGATTAGGAGAGGAGGGTGAGGAGCTGGCGTAGCGGTGAGTCACCTAAGACTGATGTGTGAGAGAGCAGAGGGCTGAGCTCAAAGCCATCTCCTGTTCCGAGGCCAGGAGGAGGGGGAACAACAGACCACAATACTGCTTCATACACCTGGTCTTACCATAGTCTGTGTTCTCAGGTTCCCAGCAATTAGACGGCCAGAAATATGGAGCCTGAAAAAGAGAGGAGACTGAGAAATGGTTGAAGGATGGAGGAATGGATAGAACCTCCATGAACATCCTTCATGTTGAATTACGATTTTTAAGGTTCAAGCCTCCGAATTGTCTTTCCAGGAGTAATTCTGTAAATCAGATGCTTTCGAGGGGCGAGAGATGTTTCCCCCAGCTGTGTTTCTCTTTGTTTCCCGTGTTGTGGTTTACTGACAAAAATGAAATGCAAATGAATGTAGATTGTCATAATGAAGCTTAACTGTGATTCCAAACACACACACACACACACACACACACACACACGCCCTCCCCTCTTCTCATTCCTATTTTCCTTCACTTTGAAGAAGAGAAAATCAAGGTCAGCTCGTGCCACTTGTTTCCAGTGTTGTCTCGCTTAATTAAATTGCTCTTCCAGCTTCAGCAGAGCTTCGCAAGGACGCGGATGCGAGCGGGAGACGCCTTTTACACAAAGATCATTCTAATCACGCAGCATGGCGCTGCACCCGGGAGAGACAGGGAAAACAGCATTTCCACTTTTTAATTAACAAATAAGGGATAAAAGAGGGCTATAATGAATTGGTTTATGACTTTATTGCGATCCTGTAATCTCCTCAGTGGTGGTGGTGGTGGTGGAGGATGGGGGGGGGGGGTTGAAGCGGCAGGTGAATGTCAGTGTGTTTTGTTTGAGGTTGTGAAGGTCTCCCTGAGTGTTCCTGGCTTCCAGACCGAGGCGTTCTCCTGGCCTCACTCCTGATCAATATTTCACAGGAACGGCATCCATGTTTAATGGGGTCACGGACCCCCAAGTGAAAAACAGATGAGAGACTCTAATGGACATGGGTTCATGTCATTAAGGTTGCAGTCTTCCTGACATGGTTTCATGAATTACTTAAAAGGATTTCTGAATCATTTTCTGGCCACTGTAGAGTGTTTTTCCCTTCAATCAGTCAGATTAGCATTTATATCATGTGTGGGGCCTTGGCTGGTGCATCGGAATCAGATTAAGCAGGATTAGTCAGGGATTAAGTCATACAGTACAGCACAAACCAGCAGGAAGTACGTGTGGGAGTACAACTATTCCCTAATCCATTCATTTTGATCCATCCCAATCCCCCAAAAAACCTCTGACTCTGTATACGCGTCTTCTTCCTGGTTGAGCTGGAGGTCGGCTAGACCTACTGTCCTCCATTTAGTTTTTTCCCTGATGTTTCCGGCGTTTTCTTTGTGCTCACCTGGAAGCGGAAGAAGGTACCGTCATCCTTGAGTGCCAGGACATGGTCTGAGATGGGGAAGAAGTATCCCTGGGAGGCGATGAGGCTGCCAATGTGGATGGCCTCCACTACCAGAAACAAGAAGATTTTACCATTTAAAAAATTATATATTTATGTTATATATAACCCTAACCCCATATACCTATAGCTGTGGAAGACACAAAGGGTCAATAAATAAGGGGAAAATAGAGTGATAGCCAGATCAATACGGATAGATTTTAAGATAATTTTTAAAATCATTTTTCTACAAATAAATCTGTTGTAAAGACAAACAGATGCAATCTAGCATCTGTCATCACCCACCTGGATCCTCAATGGCCAGGTTCTTCATCAGCCACTGCACAATATCAGTCCCTGAGAAGCAGACAGGAGCTGTGATTATCACACTGGGCACCGAGGCAGCCTTTGTCTCAGGAGAGTTGTTAAACCGCTGAGAAGATACACATTGTGTTATTGTTTACTCCACATGAGCTTTTCCTCTACTCCTCAGTCTACACAAATAGTGACGCCTTTATTACACAGACAGAGAACACACAGCGAGAGAAGCAGGAGGAGAGATACATTAACAGACATAGAGAGAGGTGCAGAGAGAGAGGGGGGGAGTGAGGAAGATGGAAAGGGAAAGAGAGAGAGAGAGAAAAGACGAGAGAAGCACTGAACAATGTCCCTCTCTCTCCTCCCTGCTCCGTGTCTACAGAAGCGTAGCGGTGCTTAATTTCCAATCATTCATTAGTTTCTCTGGCCCCGGGCCCCTATCTGACGAAGCTGCTACTGTGTCTGTGTGTGTGTCTGTGTGTGATTGTGTGAGAACGTGTGCGCGTGTGAGAGCGTGTGTGTTTCTGTGCACCTGAGTGTTTGTGTGTGTGTGACAGTGTGCGGGATCAAGTGTGTGTGTGTGTGTGTGTCCACAGCTGTAATAATTGTGTTTATTGTTTATTGATACGCTCTGTTTATGGCATATCCCAGTGATTCATTCTAGGTGGTGATGGCAGAGGGTGTTGAATAATAACAACCTCCGCCTCTATCATTTATGCGGGCTATGCCTTCAATGGCTGCTCTGCAAAGCGCCCGCCAGTGATTTGACGGGCGCTGGAGGGGGGGCCACACAGGCGTGGTGAGATAGATCCATCACAGGCACACAGACGCCCTGCTACACCTTTAAGTTGTCTGTTTCCATTGGTACAAGTGGTGTAAACGACTCTCTCTCTCTCTCTCTCTCTCTCTCTCTCTCTCTCTCTCTCTCTCTCTCTCTCTCTCTCTCTCTCTCTCTCTCTCTCTCTCTCTCTCTCTCTCTCTCTCTCAATCTCCCTCTCCCTCTCCCTCTCACTCTCACTCTCACTCTCACTCTCACTCTCACTCTCACTCTCCCTCTCCCTCTTCCTCTTCCTCTGTGTCTATCTTTCCCCATCTCTCTCTCTCTGTCTATCTTTCCCCATCTCTGTCTCTCCCTCGTCCTCGTCGTGCCCTCCAGGGTCTCTTGCTGGGGATATCTGCTGTGCTGGATCTGTATGTCTCGGTGTGTCTGGGCCTCTGCTCCGGACTCCCTGATAAGAGAGGCTTAGCTGGAGGCTGATCCAGGGAGGAACAAGTGAAACAATGTGAAGACTGAGCACATGCTGCAGGAGGGGCTGGGATATTCTGAGACAATTCATTTTCTCAAGGTCTCATTGGACTTGTCTAGAGGAAGAAAGCTGGATGGGGTACATCAGCATGTTTCTTTGTTTCTCCCTGCTTGCCTTTGTCTCTATTGTCCCGTTCAATGTCTCAATCCTCCCTGTCTGAGTGAGTTCTAGTTGTCAGTCTGTACCACACATAGTCTGTCTTTTCATAGCCCTTGATAGGGTCTGTCTCTCCTCCTGTCTCTCCTCCTGTCTGTCCTCCTGTCTGTCCTCCTGTCTCTCCTCCTGTCTGTCCTCCTGTCTGTCCTCCTGTCTGTCCTCCTGTCTGTCCTCCTGTCTCTTCTCCTGCCTGTCCGTGTCTCTCGTCCTCTCACCAGTGACCACGCTGGGGATCTTAGACAAGAAGCTCTTGACGGTTCTGATGGGGACGCCGTCTGTCTCGTCCTGGATGCGTGTGATGATGTCCTCGATCTGAGGAGACAGACAGGGCTGCCGTGAGTCAAACAAGTGCTGCCGGGAGTCAAACAACACAGCATTTCAGTTTGATTCAATTCAGTTCAGTTCAATTGAATGAAATTCGTTTACATTTAGTCATTTAGCAGACGCTCTCATCCAGAGCGACTTACAGTAAGTACAGGTACATTTCCCCCCGAGGCAAGTAGGGTGAAGTGCCTTGCCCAAGGACACAACGTCATTTGGCACGGCAGGGAATCAATCCGGCAACCTTCTGATTACTAGCCCGACTCCCTCACCGCTCAGCCATCTGACTCCCTATTCAATTCAAACATTTTCCCTTTTTCTCTTTCCCTATTGAACCTGAAGGAAATCCAAGAGAATTTTCAACATAAACACTGGTCTTGGCAGGCAATGACATTAGCATTCTCCTAAGATGACAGCCTCATCACAGCCTTCACATGCAAAACAGGGTCCTGGTTTTCCTCAGTAAACCAGTAAATGGAGTCCCTTGGAGACAGTCTGTGTGTGTATGTGTGTGTGTGTGTGTGTGTATGTGTGGTGTAAAATCTGCTATCCTCTGGTAAGACAGATAATGTGTGAGTCACACACATGCAGAACACACACACACACCCAACATCACACCACAAAGACACGCCTCAGGTCTATTAATACTGTTGCTGCCACTAATGAAACATGTTGCCCACTTTAAAGTGGGGTAATCATATTAGATAGTGTTGGGTTCCATATAGATTGCATGTTGTCATCTGCCACTAGTCTCTAATATTTCTCTCACTGCAGAGTTTGGGAAGACTGGTCTTTGTCGCTTGGCAATAGTTTGTTCACAGCTGGAAACCAATGAAATATCTGATTAACTTCTGGCCAGCTGACAAAGAGAGGGTTAGAGAGAGAAAAGGAGAACGAAAGATGGCAAGAGAGAGATAGAAAAGAAAATGCGTGCATGGTGTGTTTTCTGTTTACAGTACTGCAAACCAATGAGTCACCTTCACCAGAGAATACACAGAGCATGCTCATATAGACCCCAACATACAGATGTGCACACACACCCTCACACACACACATCCTCGCACACACATCCTCAAACACAAACACAGACAGCCTTGCACACACACACACCCTCTCACCCACCCACCCACCCTCCCATCCTCACACACACACACACACACACACACCCTCACACACACACAGCCACTCAAGCTGACATCCGACACTGAGCACACGAACTATGACGTCCACAGAACTGGCAGTCTTTGACTCTGGTCGTGCTTCCAGTTTGTTTTTACTATCCCAGAGAGAACAGAACAGTGGTGACTCCTTCCTGACACGCGCCACTTCAGGTTCCACTTTGAGCACACGCTGTCCTTAGGGATCAGCATGTAACAATACTGTACAAGTAACCTCTTCCCAAGAAGCGAACACAACCATGTCGACAATGCATCACAACACATGGGTAACACAAGTGCACTACCTTTCAGCAGTGTCCTAGTCAAGCCCACCTAACCGACTAATTTAAATGATTGGTTGCATTTGAAGTGGGTGAAGTTCTACATCCAATCACAGTAATGATGTTAGCAAACAAATTAGATCACGCAGGGACAATTTAGGGATACTCCCACAGTTATGGTCTTTACCCGTCTTGAATCTTGAGTTGTCTTGAGTCCTCTTTGAGGTCGAGTCAAGACGGAGTAAAAATGCGGTCGATTCCAAGATGGTCTCAAAACCAAGCCTGTTCTCTAGTACTACCTGACATTCATTTGCAAACTCAGTGTAGACCGTGCCAGTTCTAAAGGGTCTTTTCGGAATTTGGTGTCTGAGAGTCAACGGCCCTAGCAAGAGAGCACTGCTGCCTCATTGAGAATGCAGAGAATTTTTGTCTCTCTGCCAAGGGCACTGGTACCCTCCGGCAACACAACCCAATCAATAGTGATAGAACGCTAACAAGCCTTGATGGTGCTAGGAGATAGCAAGTAGAGCAGGGGGCGATAACATCCCATGTCGGAAACTCCATCAAATCCTGCCAGCTAATCGAAACAGGAACTCAACTCAAGGCAAGCCAGGTTACGACAGCTGTCTACTTGGATGGCCCCTCAAACGTCACTTCCTGTCAGACACTGCCTTATGTGTCATTTTGGAACAATGACCCGACGCTTTGGAACGACATATTATTGAGATAAACATGAGCTGAAGAGCATGTGTTTCGTGACTGACCAGCACAGGAGGTCTCCATGTGTCTGTGAAGGAAGGATAGGGGATTGAGACTGGGCAGTGGGCAACCCAACATCTCCATAACAGATTAGGTGCACAGATTCGCCTCTCAAACTCAGAGGCAGGAAGAACTTGCTGTCTTCTGTGTGATGCTGTATCTAGTGTGCTGTAGTAGTCAGAGTTTGAGCAGCTAGATACATTAAAAGGTCAAACTGTCCACACTTTATCACCATAGTATTCATCAGATCATGTCAAAAGCCATCCAGCTAATGCATGTGTTTGGTGGAACAACTTTCCATGCAGGTGAACATTTCAAGACATGTTTTTCAGATACAAATTTTTGAAATATTTTATTGACAATTTAGAGGTGTTCTATAAATATACGAAATATAATTGGATTTTCTCAACAATGGTATCGAACATATCTCAACCACACTGGCATCGAAGCTACACTAAATTCACTTGAGATCACTGTTGAACCATCATAAGTGCCTACAGCAATGAATGATAAAGAATATAAAATGTTAACCATTTATCGATGCATAAAGCATGTAAAAGACCCAAGAATTTAATTGGTATTTTATTTCATTGCAAGTGAGCACATCTTGAAAAATGCATGACTATGGCCATGCAAAGAAATTCAATCATCCATGCAAATCTGTATGAAAAGGGTATATCTGGTTGAATTGAAACGCAAAGACCGGCTGTTATTTTGAGCACAAACAGGGTCCTCGATCCCTCAGTAAAACGTGCCTTTTTATGGAAACTCACAGTGAAGTGACTGATCATCAGACTGGTTACAGGACCGCGCTAGCAGCCCCACAGCACTGCTACACTGGGACCAGAGCTTTTGCGTGGAAGTCAAGTGAGAAAAGCAACATAGTGAGACTTGAGGTTGTGTTGAAGAACTCTCCGGAAGGGCCGGAGTCACATGTCACACTCTAGAGGCCTCATCTCCAAGTTGACAATCAGTGGATGTGATGAGTCATGTCTAGTTTTGTGTGTCTACATGAGTTGCTAACAGCAGTGCAATAGCCGGTAATAGAACTGCTAAACACCTTGGCATCCCTCAGAAACATAGGCCACTAATGACTTTTATTATCCCTACTGTTTAAACAGTGCACAGTACTGTGGATTTGACACGTCTTGTAAGCTTGATAGACTGCATCTGAGCAGGCTATCTCTCTCTCCATTAGTGTTGGACCACCTGGTCTGTGCATCTGGCATGCAATGGCTGTGTGTTTGTGTGAGGCGGGTTTGGGGGGAGGTAGTGTGTGTGCATCTGCCTGTTTGTGTGTGACTGTGTGCCTCTGTGTACCTGTGTGTATGCGTGTGTGTGTGTGTGGGCTTGCATGTGTGTGTGAGTGAGTGAGTGCTAATGTATGTGTCTGTCATCTAAGAGGAGCGTTCCTGGGCTTCAGAGCTCAGCTTTCTCTTCAAAGCCCAGCTTTCTCTTCAAAGCCCAGCTTTCTTCCCCAGTGCAGCGATGCAGCACAGGTTCACAGCTGCTCTGGAAGTGGTGACCCTCTGGCTGACCCCGAGGGTCCCCGGGGGTCCCCAGCCCCCCTGGAGAGGACATCTCTGGGCGGGGGGGGGACGGGACTTCCTTCTCCAGAGGGTGATACATTGATGAGTAGAAAAAATCCCTTAAAACCGAAGTGATTGTGAGATAACATGTGTTCATGCTGATATTGGTAGTGTTGATTTAGCTGCAGAGGAGCGTCTTTGAAAAACAGTTTTTTCTGCAGGGCGAGGCTTAGTCAGACTCTGGAAACCAGACCATAATATTCAGAGGGAGAAGAAGATGGGCTTGGTGTTGAGCTTCCCTACCAGGGAGGTTTTTAAGCTGTTTTCCAGCATCTTAGCGGGGGTTGGAGATAATTACACAATTTAATTATCACATTTTCCTTCTCAATGCTCGCCCCAAAAGAGATACTCTAATTTTGGAGCTAAAATAATCAAGTTAACACACACAATATTTATATAAAGGCTATGCCAGTTTTGAAACACACCAGGAGATGAATATGAAACAAGCAAACTGTCTCAATAAGATAAAAAATTATCCCCAATCCACATGTTCATTGACTCATTTGACTGGATGTAACTGCAATAACAATCCACACAGTACAAATCTTTACAATCTAATCATTGATCTCTCCAGTCCAACCTCTGATAAATACCTTCATAAATCTGCTGGCAACACAGACACACAGAGAAGTGAGGCAGAACTTCAGTTTTGTTGAACTGAGGTTCACTTTTGATCCCATCTAGTTAGCACCCATACATGGACCTGACTGTGAGATTCTTTATGCCGCAAGAAGAGAAGATTGAAGAAATTGGCCTCACTAATGTCTCATGTCTACCAGGTTGCAGGTACTGTTATTCTCTCATTTGTCTTGAATTAAATTGAGACGTGGTCTGCCTCATAAAATGTGAGAGTTTGTTGCCATTGACTACGGTCGTACTGGTACCCTTTTTAATATCTTACCTCTGCGAGAGTGTGTCAGAGCAAATGCAGCTTTTATTATTGTGTGAATCATACGGCTCCGTCACATTTGTACTTCTTTGGACCCATTACTGACAGGGAGAAATTGTCAAATTCTGCATTACTGTGATGTAGGGCCAGACTTGCCTCCAAACATATTTAACAACAATGGAAACAAGGACTCCACAAGAATCCAATATCTTTCTAATCCAATCTCAGAAAATACAAAACATTCTTCATGGTGTGGGGTTCATGGTGGAAATGTATCTTACAAAGGTCACATCCTTTTAATTATCATTACAGTCTCAGGATTTAATCTAATAAAAGTATAGGTGCAAGTGAAGTGCAAGACACACACACACACACAGACCTACCCACGCACACAAATACACGTGTGCACATCATCCCCAAATGAATACCTCTTCACTGAGAAGTGGAGGGACTTGTGAAGAGGAACAGTATCACAGCACGGGAGAAAACACGTGCCTGGGGAGTGTGTCTTTCGTTCACTGATCACAATGTTGACTCTGCTATCATACACAATCAGCTTAACAAAGTAACCATGCGACTGAGTTAAACATGAAACTCTCTTCCCACTTGCCATTTTCTCCCTGTGACCTCCCTCTGTCGCAACAGCACCCCCCCTACCCTCTCTAGCCCTGCCCCCCTGCCCCCCTGCCCCCCTGCCCCCCCCCCCCCCACACACACACACACACACACACACACTCATCTCCCACCACAACCTCCTACCTATTTGGCGCGGCATAGGACAAGGAGGCAATGCCCCTGTGTAATAGTTTGCCCTCGTGTAACAGTTTGTTTGTCGTCTCCTTCCAGTGCTGTCTCCGACAACTCCCCGACCAGCTCAGACACTCATTACCGAGCTGGCAAGTCTCTCCCTCCTCCCCAGCTCCTGTGTGTGTCCTGACACCCTGCCAAGGTGCTCATTTACACCCAGCTAAAGGATCCCACACACCTTCCTAGCAGGGCCAGGAGTGCTGGAGGTAAGAAGCTGGGCCTGAAACGCATCAAGCACATTATATGGTGTCCGATCTGTACAGTATGTAACTCCCAAACGTGACTCTGGAGTTTGGACAGCTGATCTGGATGGGAAGGGGAAGATGAAATCTGAACTCTAGTTAGAGGGTGTGTATTGTAGTCTCAGGTGAGGTCTAATTGGGCAGGAAGATCTTAGCGGGGATTTCCTGTTCGCTATGTGCAGGAGGAGTAGGGGATTAGTCCCACCTGTTGTCTCTGAGCACGTCGGCTGGGGTGAGGGTGTCTCACTGGGGAGCGTGGAGGTTGAGGAGGCTGGAGGGATGATCACGGAGGCTACAGGAGAGTAGGGGGAGGATGGAGGCTGGAGGCGAATGGAGGGGGCTGAGGGAGGTTGGGGGCAGGCTGGGAGAAAGCGCAGGGAGGCTGGAAGTCTGTGTCGCCTGGGAGGAAGATGGAGGTAGAGGAAGGCTGGGAAGAGGATGGAGGTTAGTGGAGAATGGGGAGGCTGAGGGAGGTTGGGGAAGCTGGGGTGAAGGGGATCATGAGACCAGGCTTCTGAGGACACATAAGCACACCCAGAAGGATTCTCTGTGACAGGCTCGGCAGAGCCAAGATGTGAACACTCCAGCCTCAAATTCTCCACCAAGCCTCACAGCCTCACATCTGAGAGACTGGCCAGGAAGGTTCCAGATGAGCCGGCCAGAGAGTTGAGTGAGAGGGTAGGAGGGGATGAGGGGATGAGGATATGAAGGGGTAGGGACCGTGGCAGCGCTGGCTTAACAAGTGAATCGTTCCCATGGTGACTGCCGAAGAGGACGTTTTCAGAGTTTGTGGAGTTTCTCCTGCCGTGTTGGCGCAGAGCCAGAACTCGGTGGAAGACGGCGGAATGTGACCACAGGCCAGCAGCTCCCTTGACAATAATCAATCCGGAAAAAATCTTTATTTCCAGCGATGAGGTCAGCAAACAGAGTTGACCCCTGAGACCCGGGCACCGGAGATCAGATCGGAACGCACCATTAACCCTGAGAGGGGTAGTCAGTGCGCTCCTTTGCTCCTAATGAGCTCCAGAGCATCAGCACAGCCCCCCTTCTAACCTTGGCCCAGTTCCAGTGGTCTGGTCTGACACAATCCAGTTATCCCATTATGCCAATTAAAGCCCTGCCAGAGGGTGACAGAGAGGTAAATGTTGTTAAACCGAGAGCAAGGAGCACAGAGTTGCACAATTAGAAGAACATTCTTAATGTTGTCGATGTGTGCGGCCTCTCTTCAGTCGCATTCATCTTGCCTGTGTTACGAGTTGTGTCTCATGGTACATTTGTGCTTATTTGCAGTCAGTTACATAACTGTGTGCAGTTCCAGCAGGCCTTTTCCCCTTCTCTGTCAGATGAAAAGGACCAGACATGTGGGTGTGTGAACCTGATTGACTCTCATTAAACCTTCCTGTCATCATGGCCCCTGCAGTCTGACGAGAATCTCAATGGACGGAATGTAGACGGACAAAAGGAGATCAAATTTTCTTTCCGGAACCTTTTTAGGACCCGAGTAGAGACACGTTGCCTTGAACTACACAGTACCACTCAAAGAACAAGATAAAAAGACTTTCATCATGATAAATACGTTATCATGAGTGTATCCCATCATTCCATCATCAGAACGGTGAGAAGGCCTGTGCAGACACAACGCCACGATGAGCGGCTGTGATCTTCATGTCACGGTCTCATGCGTGCCATGCTTCTCTCCTGCCCCTCCCCCTCTCAGCCTTCTCCTGGACTCAGCTCCAGAGCTCTCTCTGTGAAAGAGCCGGATGCTTGGCCACCTACTGCACGGAGGCTGGGGTGAGGAGTGTGGGCGATGAGCTTAGTCCAGAGAATTCCGTGGGCTGTTAAAACGGAGTCATTAAAGGTTGTAGATAATGAAAGGAGATAATATGATCAAATCTTTTTTTTGCACAGCCCTTTTTACAAGTAATGTCACAGAGGGCTTCACATACGCCCACAGACCCGCACCCAAACCAACCTAAATAAGAGACGCTATTTAGGATGATATGTGATGGGATGCAAAAGGGCTGTAGAACTTGTAACTCACCCACTTCGTCACAGAACTACATTGGCCTTCCCGTGACGAGTGTGGACTGATGAAATAAAGAAAACGTCGTTTTTTTTATTGTGTAAAATAGCTCAAGCTTCTTTGAGGCTTATTTTTGCTTTCCCTGAAACAAGCAAACAATCTGCTTGAGCCACCCACACACACTTTGTTTCTGCCTTTCTGTTTCTAGCATGCACACACACATGCACACACACACATACAAAGTCTGTCAGGGGTCTGAATCTGCCCTGAAGTTAGATGACGTTCAAAACAAAACAAACAAGCACCGTGCAATTTCACATTCACATTGTTCAAACAGCATGGCAGCGCAACCACAGGACCACGGACCAGTCACCCTCTCCACACTGACTCACAGAGACCAACGTCAGCTGACAACAGAATAAAGGAGAGAGAGAGAGAGCTGTCCTGAAGAATTCAGCTCACTCAGTCTCTCTTTCTCTGCACTGTGGGTCTCCAGACATCTCCCACTGTGCTCGGGGGTGGGAGAGAGAGACTGGAGATCTGAGGAATGGGAGGTGTGTGGAGGTGTAGAGAGCCCAGTCGGTGACCTAAAGTCCCGCCTCCACTAAAAGACGCCCCAGTGAGGTCACTCCAGATCTGAGGTGACCAGGGCCTTGTGTCGAAGCAGGGCAACAGACAGCCTCAGAAGAATGGAGACCATCCATGACTTATTCTGTGTTCACACCAAATGGGAAGCCTTCGTTGTCAACCATGACCGAAATGACTACTATAAATTAATACGAAGTAGAGACAGAGAGAGAGAGACAGAGAGAGAGACAGAGAGAGAGAGAGAGAGACAGAGACAGAGACAGAGACAGAGACAGAGAGAGAGAGAGAGAGAGAGAGAGAGAGAGAGAGAGAGAGAGAGAGAGAGAGAGAGAGAGAGAGAGAGAGATCCACTCAGTCATCATAGCTATACCCGCTGGGACAAACACCCAACAGAATCTCTACATGCAGAATTCTGCAGATACATCTTACATGTTCACAGAAAGACGCCAACAAATGCATGTAGAGCAGAATTAGGCAGATACCCATTGATAATTAATATCCAAAAGAGAGCACTAAATTTCTTCAATCACCTTAAATCCAGCCCTCTAGACACCCTCCATTCCAAAGCCCTCCAAACCCAAGAACTGAACCCAGATAAGAGTCCCCTATGTCAGTTGGTGCTGAGACTAACCGCCCCCATTCAGACACACCCTGACCAGTCTCACACCAACACTGCTTTCCAGACACCAATCAGAGTCAACCAAATTATAACACAATGTAAAAAAAACTACCTGGAACATTGGAAAGAAGAAACTAAAAGCCAAAGTAGATTAGAATGTTATCTGGCCTTAGAAAGAGATTATAAATTAGCAGAATATCTCTCTACCGTCAGAGATAGAAAGCAGAGACAGATCCTAACCAAGTACAGGCTCAGTGACCACCAATTGGCAATTGAAACAGGACGTCACCAAAAATCATGGCAACCAAAAGAAAACAGAATATGTGGTCACTGTTCGACAGGTGAGGTTGAGACAGAGGTGCACTTCCTCCTACAATGTGAAACATTCAGTGATGTAAGAAATGGTTACTGGAACAAATTCCACTCTGTAACCTCAGATTTCAAAGGTCTTGGTGACCTCTCAAAGGTAAAAATACTCCTAGGAGAAGGAGACAGAGCATACCTTGCTGCCCAGTATGTATCAGTATGCCACAACCTGAGAGACAGTGAGTGACCTGGACACACAATGCACACACACAAAGCACAAGCACAACATATACCGTGTGTGTGACTGACGTGTATGTGTATATATGTATATATAATAAGGTACTTAAGGTTATGGTAAAGTTTCCTTTAATCTTTCAATTCAATTGAATTTGTCATGTTTGATTGAAATTGTATTATCCGGTAACATCAATAGTATACTGACATCAATAGTAACGATATGAATATTGTTTTGTGTTTTAATATTGTGTTCTGTGGTTCCAGCGTTGCTTTGGCAATATGAACATTTGTTTCTTAATGCCAATAAAGCCAATTGAATTGAATTGAGAGAGAGAGAGAGAGAGAGAGAGAGAAAGAGAAAGAGAAAGAGAAAGAGAAAGAGAAAGAGAAAGAGAAAGAGAAAGAGAAAGAGAGAGAGAGAGAGAGAGAGAGAGAGAGAGAGAGAGAGAGAGAGAGAGAGAGAAAGAAAGAAACACACAAAGAGGCAGACAGAGAGAGTAAGACAGAGAGACCGTAGAACAGTCACAGAGAGGGGAAAGATGAAGAGTGGCGAGAGAGAGAGAGAAAGAGGGGGGGAGAAAGTAGAGAGAGAGAAGAAGAAATTGAGCTTCCCAACATGTGGCCAGTTTGTTCGTCCTCAGAGGTCCAATTACAGAACACACAGCTCATCCCCTTACCTCCATGCTGGGCGCTTTCTCTGAAACAGCCTGACTCAAACAACTCCTCTAACCCTGACCTCCTCTCAATACACCTGAGAGAGAGAGGTAAGAGAGAGAGAGTCAATGAGAGAGAGAAAGAGACAGAGAGAAATACTTCTGTAGAGATATGCCAATTTAGGAAGTGAAATAAAAAGGCAGACACAAAAAAAGAAAAAAAGAGAGTGAGAGGTAAGAGAGAGAGAGAAGAAAAGATAAGAGAAAGAAAGAAAGAGAGAAACAAAGAGAGACGGAGGATCAACAAGATAGACTGGTTGCCACAGGGACCCAGGCCATAGGTTTCAATAGTGAACAATGCATGAAAGGTAGCCTGCTCTTTGTGTGGCTGCTTCCATCACTCCAGGGTCCCATCTGGCCAAGCCAGGAAGTAGTCAGGACAAACAGCTCATTTACATTGATCACCTCCTCTCTAATGCTTCCTCTCAGGTGCAGCAAGCCTACCCTCCGTGGTACACCTGATGTCAACATAGGTCCCACAAACAAGGACACCTTGAATAAAAACACAGCTTCTACGGTTCACTTCAGCACATGCTAAATGGGACAAGGAACCACATCCATTCAGTCCATGCATACTTGTACTGATGTCAAATGGCCCGGTGATTCGGACGAAAATAGCACAAAACAAACCAAGGCCACAGCACCTGAGCTTGTTCCAAACGAGCGAGTCAACAGGAAAGAGGCATAATGACGAAATGGGTCATTTCGTTGGTATTCCGGACCCACACTTGGCCCTCCTCTGCCTCAGAGAGACGCAGCTATATTTCAGCCCTGCATCAAGGACCTCCATCGATCCCTGGAGGAGCCCCCAGAGAGCAGCCGGGCTGACGGATGATGGAGCAGCCCTCTCCTGCACGCTGCCCATCCATCGCACCCAGCGCCCGGGCTTATCTCCCTGCGCTGTCAGCCCCCGCAGATGGATACGGCAGAGGAAATAGAGAGATCTATGCCAGCATTAGTGGTTGCCCCCCCCCCCCCCCCTTGCCCAGTCCTTGAGGAGAGTGATAGATGCACTTTAAAAAGTAATGGTTGGGAATAAAAAGTTAGAGCAAAGCCCTCGACACCTGCTGACCACCCAAGGAGAAAGAGAATTACAGAGAGACAGAAACAAAGAAAAAGAGAGAGAGAGAGCTAGAGAGAGAGAGAGGGGGAAAGAGAGGGAGGGAGGAAGCTTCTGTTTGGTCCCTTCAGACAGGCGTGCCAGCTGATGTGTAAGAATGTTTGACAGCACAAACATTTCATGGCCCGGCACAGAGCGTCTCGACATCTCTGCCTCTGTCCACCAAGGTGCCTCAGCCCCAGAGCTCCCCTCTCCCCTTCATCAACACTCTCTCCTTTAAGCTCCTCCCAGTCATGAGCACCTGCCCCAAGACGAGCAGTCAGCAATTACGAAAGCCCCCACTAACTCAACACCTTGCTTCTAATGGAGGACCGAGATCAAACGGCAATAGCCAACACACACCAGTGCTAAAGAGCGCATGACAAGATGAAATACGCGTGGTTTCATCAGAGAGGGCGAGGGCCAGCTAAGGAGGTGTGAGAGAGGCCGGCTGGAACAGAGAGAGCAGGAGGACTGCATTCATTACGGCGGAAGTAAGGCGGAGCCGCAGTCCAGGGAGGGCAGACACATCTGAAAGTCATTTCTTTTCAGCTCCGTGCGCAGAGAGAGATAGCAGAAGGCCATTACGCAAGAAAACGGCCGGGACACTTGTCCCTTAGGACGTTCTAGAGGAGAGATAGGAGAGGGAGGGGGGGACATGAGAGAGAGGGGGGGAATATACAGAGGAGGGTGAGGCATGCACAGAGAGGAGAGATAGAGAGAGAGAGAGAGAGAGAGAGAGAGAGAGAGAGAGAGAGAGAGAGAGAGAGAGATAGAGAGAGAGAGATAGAGAGAGAGAGAGAGATAGAGAGAGAGAGAGAGAGAGAGAGAGAGAGAGAGAGAGAGAGATAGAGAGAGAGAGAGAGAGAGAGATAGAGAGAGAGAGAGAGAGAGAGAGAGAGAGAGAGAGAGAGAGAGAGAGAGAGAGAGAGAGCGAGAGAGAGAGAGAGAGAGAGAGAGAGAGAGAGAGAGAGAGAGAGAGAGAGAGAGAGAGAGAGAGAGAGAGAGAGAGAGAGAGAGAGAGAGAGAGAGAAATTTGGAAATAAAGAGTTTCACCAGGGTATAGATAGGAGAGTGGGCTGAGACAAATACAAAGATTGGGCTTTCACAGGAAAATGGTGGTCATTGTCACCTGAAAACGTGTACTATATTTCAATTCAATTCAATATTTATTTTTCATTGTCATAGAAAAACAACAAAATTCCGTTTAGAGCATTCAAACACTGCATAATTTTGACATAGAAACAGAAATACAAAGGTGCAATATCCCTCCAATACAAATAATCTCTGTGTAAACTTTAGCACAATCAAGACACATGTTCTAAACAGACACAGTCTTGGTTTTAAAATAATTGCAACAGTACTTACGCTGTATTTCTACCTCTCGTTCTCAGTTTTGTCTTTTTCAATTATGACATAACATGAATCAATAGGAGCAGATGAAACAGAATAAGTTGATTTATAGCAACACATGGATTTCTTGTCAAGGGAATTGTTCTTCAAGAACAAGCAGGGGGTAATTACTAAAAGCCTTTCTAAACTCTCTCCTCATCTAAGCTGTATGTCTGGCCTGACTTCTGCTTTTGAAGAAATATATGTTGTTCATGACTTGTCACTCATCTCAGAATGGATTCCTATTTGTAGTAATCTATTACTTTTTGCACGTTAACTGCATATCTTTGGCTCTGTTCTCGTATTCATATTCATTTCTTATAGATTTATTAATGTCACTGAACCCCTGGTTCCACTGGGCCAGCTAATCCTTCTGCTTTGAATCACATGGTATTCCTATAGGACTGGATCACGTGATATTCCTATAGGACTGGATCACATGGTATTCCTATAGGACTGGATCACATGGTATTCCTATAGGACTGGATCACGTGGTATTCCTATAGGACTGGATCACGTGATATTCCTATAGGACTGGATCACATGGTATTCCTATAGGACTGGATCACATGGTATTCCTATAGGACTGGATCACGTGGTATTCCTATAGGACTGGATCACGTGATATTCCTATAGGACTGGATCACATGGTATTCCTATAGGACTGGATCACATGGTATTCCTATAGGACTGGATCACATGGTATTCCTATAGGACTGGATCACATGGTATTACTATAGGACTGGATCAGCTCCACTCAAAGCCATGATAGTCTACCAGCAGCCAAACAAAATTATTTGTACATTACAAATCAAGTTTCAATCAACACAACTTCACAGTTTTCAATTTGGTGAACCAGACTTGTGCTTTGGCTCTCAAGATAAGACTGGCTGAGATGTGGATGATAGGAATGTTGTTTTAGCCACTGGCGTAATTAGGTCTCTTTGAATCTCGAGATGAAGGAATCTCTTTGATTTTCTGATCATCGGTCAGTTAGAACACAAACGCGTGCACACACAAATACTCACACAAAGTGTGTGTGCTTGTGTGAGCAGTACCCAAAATGAAATAAGATTGACTTGGGGGAACACTGTCAAATCTCAGTGGCTTCATGGTTGAAAGCAGACAGAACAGTCCCTTTTGTTTCTCTGTGAAAGTCTTTCGCTGCCAATTAGCCTCAAATTCCCTCAGAAACAAGGAATAACCCATTACCAGCCTATCTCCAGCACAGGAGGTGAGGGCTGAAGTGAGACGTTAAAAAATTCTGGGGACCAATTTCTCTCTTGTGAAAAGGAATGATAATTGGTGAGATGTGACCTGGAGAATGAAAGTATTGCCACAGTTACCTCTGAAACCTTTAAATCCAGTCCTGGTTGAGGAGAAAGGTTAATTCCCACAGAATTGAAAATGCTCTGGGTCAGCACCAGGGACACAGTTAGACGAGCAGTATTTGGATGCCCCATGCCAACACAGGGGACTGGGTTCAAATCTGCCTCAGTCAACATCCTGCAGGGTTCCCCTTACCCCTCTCTCTCTCTCTCTACTTTTCTGTCAATCTACTACTGTCCTATCAAGAAGGGTCAAAAAAACGATCTTAAAAAAACAAAACAAAACAATGGCAGATGGATTCCTTAGTGCCAGGTTTGATGGACTAAGCCCTGGCTGTAGGTGGAACTCTTAGGGAGGCTGAAGCGATGTAGCTCTGCGCTAAGGCAGGGGTCTGCTGTGTCAGCCCCAGAGAGGCACACAAGGCATGAATCACGTCTCGTGTGACAGGCTGTTCCTCCAAGCTGGCAGCCAAGGGACTTCTACAGCACCAGACTACTCTTTATGCAAATACAGGCACAGATGTGTGCCTCGGGCTATAAACAAATCATTGGTAAAAAAATGAATTGTCAATGCGAAGTGCACAAAATGTAACGTCAGTCAAATTTGAGGGTATATGTTGTTGTACATGTTTTTTTGGCTTGTTGAAAAATGAGTTGCTCTCGGCAGGTATAATTAAGGTGGTTAGATGATTATGGTTAGAATCGCTCGTCTTCAGGTAAATATTCACATGCCAGCATCCATGTGCTTGTCATCAGAACTCTCAGAACCAATCCAGAGAAATTGATGCTGCACATTCCATAAATTAAACAATGATAGGATCCAAAGATGTGACCATGACCAAACAAAAAAAAAAACATGAACAATCTCAAGTCTGTTTAGTCAACACAGTGTCAATACTACTTCTGTTTCCATACTAAACAGGGACAGGATCAAATTAAATAACATTTCAATTATCTTTGTCCCTCCAGATCTTTGTGTCTCTGTCTGTCTGTGATGTCTACGAGACAACTTTTTTTGTTTGTTTCCTGTAACAGTGTCTGTCCCCTGTACCTGGGGTGGTGGTGGGGTGGGGTGGCAGTGGGGTGGCTGTGTTAAATCAGCCCCATGCTGGGAGGTCCACTCCACATCTTTAGCTTCAATCAGAAAAACGGATGGCAACTGATGTAGGTGATCTACACAGAAACAGCTCTGTGCAGTCTTGCCCCCCTGAGCATCCTGTCGTTCTGTCTCCCCCCTGCCCCTCTTTACCTGTCTCCTCACTTGTGTGTGCGTGTGTGTGTGTGTGTGGACTTGTTTAACTACTCTTCTGGGGACTTCTGGCACCCACAAGGATAGTCAACTAAGGAAAAATACAGCTTGTGGGACATTTTCCTGGGCCCTACAATTTCAAGTGCTATTTCTAGTTTTTTTAGGTGATGGTTATGGGTTAGAGGTAACATGATTTTTAATGGGAATTGTCGGTCATCATTCAGACAGTAAAATAAACCTCTGTGTTTGCGTGTGTGTACGTGTGTGTGTTTTTCCTGACATGCATTGTCTATCCACTGCCACCACTACATGCCAACACAGTGTGGGCCTCATGTACTAACATACAACAGCTTAATCTGCGCCTTTGCCAAACTGCAAATAGCGCACAGTGTATTTCCACATTTTGCGTGGTATTTATCAGACCCAGTGCCGCCGCTAGCCATTTTGGTGCCCTACGCATAATTCCTTTTTTGTGGGGTGGTGGTGGGGGGGGCACCATCGTAACGTTTTTTGAGCAATTAAATATATCTGTTGTTTTACCTGTTTTGTGCCTAAAAAGGTGCGTAATATTTATATAGGCCTACTGAAATAATATCGGCATTATAATTATAATACTATGATGATTTTTCAGTTGGCACATTTTTGGTGCCCCCTCAGGACTTGGTGCCCTACACACAGCGCGTAGTGCGCGTTATGGGAGCGGCGGCACTGATCAAACCAGATCCTCGCCGGACAGTCAGCGGCCATTAGTGTTAATTAGCGCACCGTTAAAAGACGGGAAAAATCGCCTGCATGTTACTGCCACCATGGGTGATTCGAAGAAAAAAAAAAGTTCAGGGAACAGGAGCTACAAATATACACGCCCACTTCCCCTTACACCCTCCCAGCAGCGGTAATACGCGTTTTTACTGGTGTGCTGCCTTTGTAAATAGGATTGTATGTCTTTACCCGCTATTTTACGCCAGAAATGGGCGCAATCCTGTTAGTAAATGAGGCCCTGTATGTCTATTTGAATCAACATCATACTGCACACACAGGAGCCACGGCAGCTGCGGTCTACATGGAACTACTCTATTTCATCCATCACATCTATACTGGATTTGATCAATGATTAATGTAACATTGTGACATACATCGGCAGATGGCATATCATATATCATATGATACAATGAACCATCTCTTTCTGGCTAATTTAATAACATAGCTGACCTCTCTCCTCCCTGAATCTCTCTTGCTCTCATTCTGTGAGAAGACACTGAGATGAGGAATGGAATTAGGGCTCATTTACCCATACAGGGACGTGGTGCCCTGGACTTGAAATACTCCGGAGCAGATGAATATTTCATAAGCTTGAGTTAATGGTACTGTGAAGCCTGTGTGATCTGTCCAGGAGAGCTGCATGGGGTGTAGGCTGCAAGGCTGCAGGGTCTGGGGGTCTGAAGGGGTCTAGGTGTCTGGGTGTCTGGAGGTCTGGGGGTCTGGGGTCTAGGTGTCTGGGGGTCTGGGTTTTGGAGGTCTGGGGGTCTAGGTGTCTGGGGGTCTGGAGGTCTAGGTGTCTGGGGGTCTGGAGGTCTAGGTGTCTGGGGGTCTGGAGTTCTAAGTAGAAGAAGCTGGAATCCTTCATTATTAGAGCCTCTGCCCTATTCTGGGAAATCTGCTATCCTGCAGCATTGTTTCTATTGTGTTGTGTGGTACTGTGTGTGTGTGTGCGTGTGCGTGTGCGTGTGCGTGTGTGAGAGTGAGAGTGAGAGTGAGAGTGAGAGTGAGAGTGAGAGTGAGAGTGAGAGTGAGAGAGAGAGAGAGAGAGAGAGAGAGAGAGAGAGAATTGATTAGGAGAGGAGAATTGTATGCCAGTCCTTTCAAGAATTCAATTCTTTAGCAAGTTCTCAAACACACATTATGCCAAGCAGGAATTCCTGTATAATAAACATTGCATTATCTCAGCTATAGCTAATCAGAGAATAGTAATTCAAATAGACAAAATAGTGACATTCTCTGTCTGACTTAATGGTCCATTGATGTAACTTCACAGATAGTTTAGAGGGCTGACATGGAGATACCCCCCATAAAATGCCTGTATATAGGGCAGGCCATGGGTTCAGATTGAAATAGATTAAATTGCCCTCTGGAAGGCGGTGGCTTAAAGAAAATTAAACCATAAACTGTAGTGAATAAATCTGAAACGTATAACCTGAAGTCACTCTTTATGTCCTCTCTAGGATAGACAATTCCTCAGAGGAAATCACAGAAGACATCAAAAAGGGTATTAATCCATATAATGACCCATAAAGAATCATCTTTTGTGAGGCAATGTTCATAATATACTGCATATCCTTTCGTAATGCAGTTATCTTGCCTTGTTATGGCCTCTAGGTTAGCTCAACGATCTTTACAGACAACAGACATAGCCAATTATTTGTGTTTATGTGTGAAATTGTCTTTAAACAGGCAAGGGAGATCTATGTTTCTCTGGGCCATAGGCTACTGGGTTTTACTAAGATCATCAGTGGAAATGACACTGGTTGTCTCATTAGGCCTGCTGTGCAGGGGCTTGGTCTGCAGACCTGGGGGTTGACCGGGCCATAACACAGCGGAATCTTGGCCGGGGCTAAGTGACAGCCTCATTACCCACAAAGCATTTGGGTGCCGTTTAAGAGGAGATGACAGGTCTATTTGCTTTCCACACCACAGGAAAGGTCTGTACCACAGCTACACACACACACACGAGTATTGACAAACACGCACATGCACACACATGCGCTTACATACTTACGCACACACACACACACACACACACACATGCAGAGCTTTGAGACGATATTGCAGGGTTGAACGTCTCTAACAGCATTACTCTATTTGTCGAGCGTGTGTGTCAATGTCCTTGGCAGTGAGATTAATTCACCTTTTCCTCTCCATTGATTCTCTCTGAGGTAATTCCCTGGGAGAATCACCAGGGAATCTGCCTTCTGTGAATCTGCTTATGGCTGGCTGGGCTCCACACCAATGTTCCAGGCATATTTACCGTCCGGTAATGCACAGAGAAACTGGCTTGAACGGTTACAGTGGAAAAGCAGGAAACAGAGAGGACAGGGCTGTTTCACAGCAGTAACGTGAGGCTCACTACAGGAGTTCCTTGACTCTGACCGCCAAAACGTTGTCAGAACCATCTCATCCTTGATTTTACGCTGTACTTTCTATGTGCACTAGTTACATGTTGCTTTGTATAAAAGCGTCTGCTCAGTGAATACAAATATTAATGTGTTTGTGCTCATCTACAGTTATTTTGAGCTAATTTGCAGCACTCCATTTTTTGAAGTCGAGCTATGGTTAATTGGATGACGAATGTTGAAGGAACAGTCATTATTTCCTTGACAAAACACCTATCCTAGCCGAGGGGCACATTGCAAATGGTACTCGCCTCCAACAGTTGAGAAATCACTGTTAGAGTCTACAGTCAGCCAGCCTCCCTCAGGATCTGTTAAATATAAACAATTTGTATTCCGACAGGAAGAGCTTTTGCTCTGCTGCTTGTGTAATGGCTGCTACAATATGAGGGGAAGTTTAGGAAATAATTCAGACTGTCCTTACACAAGCACATATGAAACACATACACGTTCACATACACGTTGTGTTTCATATGTGTTTGTGTAAAGACAGTCTGAATTATTTCCTCAACGGCCCATCATACTACAGTGTTAGCGCTCATTGCTAACAAGCCGCAGTGGATTGCTACAGTGTTAGCACTCATTGCTAACAAGCGGCAGTGGGCTGCTACAGTGTTAGCGCTCATTGCTAACAAGCTGCAGTGGACTGCTACAGTGTTAGCGCTTAATGCTAACAAGCCGCAGTGGACTGCTAGCGCTCATTGCTAACAAGCCGCAGTGGACTGCCTGGGGCCTGCTCTAACATTCAAAAAAACACAGGTTCTAAGAGATTTGCTGAGTCAGTTATGAGGTGTCAGCTAAATCAGTGTCAGCAGTTCAGCTAAATATCTCACTGCTGAAGAAGAACACACCAAGAACCCTTTCAGCATTTTAAATAGTTTTTTTTTCTTACTGGAAAGTAAAATTTACACCTTGTTTATGTATTGTGTTTCTTGAAAGAAATATAGCTTAAATTCTAAGAAGGAATAGAAACAACAGTCTTTTCCCCTACCTCTCCTCCTCAGGCGCAGTGGAGGCTCCAGACAGTGCATTCCCTTTCTCAGAAGACATTGAATGTAAAAGGTAAATATTGACTCGCCTCACCTCTTCACTATCAGTCAATCGATGTGATCTTCTCACTTTACTCCGAGTCCATCTGAGCTCATTATGAACCCACATGGCCATCTGTCTATGTCCATCTCCACATCACTCCATCAACAGGCTTAGATGGCTATTGATCAGATTATCAGAGTCTGAAAGCTATCTGTCTGTCTCAGTCATTCACTCTGCTGTCTCATAAACAATTAACTCTGAAATGGCATGTTGAAAAAATACAAATGAGAATCCGATGAACACAGTTTGTATATTGTACATTTGGAAGTAGTGATGATGGTTATTGATTAACGCTTTTAGTCAAATGTTAAACTCTGAAAGGTTATATGAATGGGGATGCCGCTAAACCATAATTTGTTATCGACAATAAGTACTTTTCCCTCCTCGGAATATTTCTCCATGGTCCCCCTATTCATACAGTAAGGGTTGAGAGCGTGACGGCGCATCAACACATTAATATTGTTATTGTAATATTATTACAAAAATATTATCCTGGGTGGGCGGCTGTGGCTCAGGATATAGAGAGGGACGTTCAGTAATCGTAAGGTTGGTGGTTTGATCCCCGACTCCTCCGGGTCATGTGATGGAGTAGGTTGGGAGTCAGGTGGTTGAGCAGTAAGGGAATCGGGCTGGTAATCAGAGGTCGCTGGTTCGATTCCCGGCTGTGCCAAATTACTTTGTGTCCTTGGGCAAGGCACTTCACCCTACTTGCCTCGGGGGGAATGTCCCTGTACTTACTATAAGTCGCTCTGGATAAGAGAGTCTGCTAAATGACTAAATGTAAATCTAAATGTGATGGAGTATCCTTGAGCATGCTACCGAACCCCAGATGAGCAGGCCAGCGTACGGATGGTAACTCTGCCACAGTGTGAGAGGGTGAAGGAAAGGCAAAACTATAAAACGCTATGAGTGCCACCAAATAAATGCAGTCCATTTACCAGTTATTGTCTACTAACCATTGTCGTTGAGATGTTGTTGTTGCACTGTTATTTGATGTCTTATTTATGTGCCTAGTAAATTACAACCAGTTCCTTGACTCTAACCATCAAAATACTGTTAGAACTATGGACTTCTGATTCTTACCGACTGAACTTGTTATTTGCACTGTCTGTATGTCGCTTAGAAAAAAAAGCTGCTAAATGTGTAGAATGGTTGAGAGCAGAGTAAAGCCTCTGGATGATTATAGAGTGAAATTATTCTCGTAAAAGTAAGGAGAAAAAAGTATTGATCCTCAGCTTCATTACATTTTAGTTGTGGATTGATTAAAGCAATTGATGAAAATTGATTTTGGTCTTTAACACACACATCTAATGTTTGTGTGGATGTCTCCGATTAGCCTATTACTGTCTAGGACTGGCTGACGCTAAACCCTAACCCACACCAGGGTTACACACATCATTCATTTGGTTCAGGAAGAACGGTGCTTCTGAGTTAGAAACAGCAAGGCAAAAGAGAGGACAGACATGGAGAGAAAGAGAGACATCTATAGAGACATAAAGAGATCGAGAGAGGAAGAGAGAGAGAGGAAGAGAGAGGAGAGAGACAGAAAGAGAGAGAGGGGAGAGAGAGACAGAAAGGGAGATAAATATATAGATGGAGAGGAGAGTAACAAAGATCGGAGAGACAGACAGAGAGAGAGAAAGATTAACAGGAAGGATGTGTGCCAGAATATATCTGAGTGGATGTGGTTGATAGCCTGATAGACCAGTAAACGCCAGTGGTAATGGATGGAGCTGCACCCCGATCTTAATGGTGTGTATTGATGGAGGAGGAAGAGGTGGAGATCTATAAAATCCATCGTCATCTGGAGAGAGTAAACACCTACTAAGTCGTCTGGCTGAGGAATGGTAGACACTGGCAGGGCTGAAACACATCCAGATGACACACCAAAGATTTCCCTTCTACCATCCATACATCTTTCCTAGTCTGGCTTTCCTTTTCCCATCTCTGTCTCTCTGTCTCTCTCTTTTTCATTATCGTGACTCTCCACCTTTGCTTTCAAATAAGGCTTGTCTCATTTCATCTTTATTCCTCCTGTCCTTCTATATCTGCCCCCAACCCCCCACCTCCACCTGCTCCACCACTCCTTCCAGACTGCTGTCAAGCCCTGTCCCTTCCCATCAGCCAGCAGACAGACAGAGACAGACAGAATCCTTACAAGGGGGAATCTTAAAAAGATGAAGCACCCCTAGATATGCACACAATCTTGCTCACACACACACACACACACACAGACTCCCCCCCTCATCCCCACCCACACACACACACCCACACACGCACCCCCTACACACACACACACACACTCACAGACCCCTACACACACACACCCACTCATGCGCCTTTTTCAGCGGTAGATGTAGGAGCTGGTGGAGGACATGAAACCCCAATCGGATAGCAACAAGAAAGCACTGAATGACAGAAGAAACAGGAAAGGGCGGGGCCTGTCCGGGTGATGACAGTGGAACTGAAGGCCGACCAGTCCCAGGCCTTCACCACCGCTGCTACAGGGCTGGGCTGAGATGCCAATCAGCTGGCACTGATCCCCACCAAGCTAACACGCTAAACCCAGACACTGGAACTATGTCAACACATCCCACAGTAAAGGATACTGAGGACAAAATATGTCCTGCACACACACACACATGTACATATCTACACACACACAGAGGGGAGGGTCAGTCGTGATCCTGATTTTCGGACCGACTGTGCTCTTCTCACAACACAGACAGCTCCTGGGCAGAGCAGGAAGCTGCTAGGTTTAGTTAGACATGAGACCTGAACGCAGGAAAGGAGCCAACAGAGAGCTGTTAGTCCTGGACGAGGTGTTCAGCTGCAGAGAGGTAAGCCACAAGATTAGACAGGAATGTCTGTCTGTCTGTCTGTCTGTCTGTCTGTCTGTGTGTGTCTCTCTGCCCATCTGTCTTTCTCTACCTCACTACTCCTTCATGCCAAAAATGTATGTTCTCCTAAAATAAGAGATCACTCAAGGACACAGATTCTCAGAAACATGAGCTTTAGAGGGATGTGTAAAGCTCAGCGTTGAATTTGACCAGAGAGGAGAATATGAATGCAACACAGCCTTTACCTCTACAGTCATGTGATCTTATGAATGCACACCAGCCTTTACCTCACAGTCCATGATGGTAGGAGGAGGTGTGTGTATGCGTCTGTGTGTGTAAATAAATGTGTGTAGTCGTATGTGTTTGAGAGATGAGGTGACAAGCTCACCTTCATCAGCTCTGCTATGCACAGACCATCAGTACGGTCAGCAACGTTTGGGGCCTGAACAGAGATCCTTCTGGTTTTAGCCCCAAATGGACAACAGCCAGCGTAGCCTATTTCACCCTTCCTAAAGCAGAGTCAAGTATTTTCTGCTGCACAGAAACCAAACAACACTACACATGCTGAAACATGTGCAGTAGAGTAGAGAGACAGCGGAGAGAGAGAGAGCAGAGAGAGAGAGTAGAGAGACAGCAGAGAGAGAGAGAGCAGAGAGAGAGAGTAGAGAGACAGTAGAGAGAGAGAGAGTAGAGAGAGAAAGTAGAGAGACAGTAGAGAGAGAGAGAGAGTAGAGAGAGAGAGTAGAGAGACAGCGGAGAGAGAGGGTAGAGAGACAGCAGAGAGAGAGAGAGTAGAGAGACAGCAGAGAGAGAGGGTAGAGAGACAGCAGAGAGAGAGAGACCAGAGAGAGAGTAGAGAGACAGCAGAGAGACAGCGGAGAGAGAGAGAGCAGAGAGAGAGAGTAGAGAGACAGTAGAGAGAGAGGGTAGAGAGACAGCAGAGAGAGAGAGAGTAGAGAGACAGCAGAGAGAGAGAGAGTAGAGAGAGAGAGTAGAGAGACAGTAGAGAGAGAGGGTAGAGAGACAGCAGAGAGAGAGAGAGTAGAGAGACAGCAGAGAGAGAGAGTAGAGAGACAGCACAGAGAGAGAGAGTAGAGAGACAGCAGAGAGAGAGAGAGTAGAGAGACAGCAGAGAGAGAGCAGAGAGAGAGATTAGAGAGACAGCAGAGAGAGAGAGAGTAGAGAGACAGCAGAGAGAGAGAGAGGGAATCAGCAGAAGACAGGTTAATGGAAAGAGGATGTGTGTGGTGTTGTTTCTGTATAATCCATCAGTCTATCAGTGGACTGTGAGCTGAAGGGGGACTGTGTGTGTGTGTGTGTGTGTGTGTGTGTGTGTGTGTGTGTGTGTGTGTGTGTGTGTGTGTGTGTGTGTGTGTGTGAGGAGAAAACACACCTGTGTGTGTGTTATATCTGTAGCGGGTTATGTGACTGGGTAAAGTTCACATTCATTAATTATAACTTGACTTCTGGCTGCTTCTACTCCCAGCCCCCTCGTCCCCCTCCCTACCGCAGGTCTCAGATCCCCACCCGACACCCCCGAGCCACAGTACATCATGAAAAGGCCACCAGATCCTGGCCCCTACTCCCCCCCATCCCACCCCTACATCCTAAACTCCCCCACACACCTCCACACCTGCCAGACCCCCTGTATCCCGCCCCCCTAACCTCATTTACTCCACCACCTTACCAATCCTAGCCTTTAAACCTCTGTATAACTCACATCCAAAGCACTGCTATATACATGCAGAGGGTGTCTTTTCCAGAAATAAAATTCCCCAAACTCTGAATACCAAAACAAAGTACCAGAGTGTTTCTCTATGCTGGCCCAGTGTGTCTGTAAGAGGCAGCAGGACAGGTGTTGCCTTACCAGAGGCGGCTGCAGAGGCAGCATTAGCACAATAATACCCCAGGTGTCTCTCTGGCTTTTGTTGCACTGGCCCGCCCATCCAAATCTTTAACACCTCCCAGATGAGTGTTCGCTGCTGGCAAACAGACAGCTCTCTGTCTCTCTCTCCCTTTTTCTCTCTCTCCCTTTTCTCTCCCCCTCTCTCCCTCTCTCCCTTTCTCTCTCTCACCATGTTATTGTTGTATGTGCGAGATGAAATGGAACGGTGTGTGTTTCTGTTTGAAGTGCCGTCCTTTGTAATGCCTGCCAAAAATATGACTGGAGTGGGGCATGGTGCATTTGTTTGATTAGAAGCTAGCAATGGTTAGAGGCCATGGCGGCCAAATATTACAATGACAATACAATAATCCCCTTTGCAGTGAATGTGAAATTGATTCAGATTCAAAGGTGAACACGTACAGTGCCGTACAAACCCACTCTGCCTTCTGTCTCTATCTGGAAGTTAAATATAGGTTATATTATATTGAAGTTATATTGAAGTTATATTTACCCCCCCACCCCCTTTTTGACATGCCACTCTGGGGTTTAAGACCTCTTTCTCGACGCCACCGTCTGGAAACAGGTCTCAGTTCCCATAAAATGGCAGCCAGGGTAACCGTGGTGGTCATGAGTGGTCATGACAGGATGCAGTTTTTGAAATTTGAATCTAAAATAAAGAACTGGCACATTGTGGTCCCTTCACTGATACCCCCTGTGGGTCATTTAACATCCTGCCAAACATGCGCACACACAAACAGATACACCCACAAACAAATACACCCATAAACACACTCCTAAACACAACACACATAGCTACACAAACACATGCTGTTGCAGTCTTTTCATATTCATCTTATACAGGGCATCTGCCCAGTGCTGGCAGGGTTTCAGACCAGAGACACCTGCAACTGAGGAGGACAGCAGAGCAAACACACCCAGGCAGACTCACCCCTACACCAGCATAAACACCCAGGCAGACTCACCCCTACACCAGCATAAACACCCAGGCAGACTCACCCCTACACCAGCATAAACACCCAGGCAGACTCACCCCTACACCAGCATAAACACCCAGGCAGACTCACCCCTACACCAGCATAAACACCCAGGCAGACTCACCCCTACACCAGCATACACACCCTACACACCTGAGGACATACACTTAACCACTAATCAATATCCATTTTGGTTTTATACTTTAAATTCAATCACACTTGAAATTCAATTCGGTCCTCAATCTCACACAGAAAAAACGAGTCAAACTGTAGAATATAGATAACCTTCTGAAGTTTAAGCTTTGAAACCTGGCAACCACAAATGTGCTTAATCATCCCATCAACGTTTACCCTGTGATTAAAAGTTTTTAATTAGCTCCTCTCCATGATTAGATCAGGGATATTTGAATGTTCACGGGGGATGAGTTTCCCTACAAACCTGCGGAGATGCTATTTATAGAACTGCCTAGTCACTCAGAGGTACTGACGGACTGCTGCCCCCCCCCCCCCCCCCCACACACACACACATGAACACCCATGTACACAAACACACACACCCACACACATTTTGTCTGGTGATGGAGCCTGAGGGGTGAACACAGCCTGCTGTCTGCTGTGGCCGGGGTGTGGCCCCGCTAGGCTGGCCTGGATTGGAGGACTCTAGGGTGACCGCAGGACGAAAACACAGACACGCCATTAATCAAGACTAGGCCACAGGTCGGAGGTGAATCCGTACGGGTAGTTAACGGTGGGAGTGTAGAAGGTTCTGGTGTATTGTCTGTGTTGAGTGTGTCTGTGTGGGCGTATGTGTCTCTGTGTGCGAGAAAGACAGAGAGGAAAAAGAGGGAAGAGGAAGACAGAGAGGAAGAGACAGTGAGAAAGGGCGAGAAAAAGAGAAATAAGGAGAGAGGAATGAAATAAATAAAAGACAGAAAGAGAGAGGGGAAGAGAAAGATAGCTTACATCGATTCAGGCCCATTAGAAATCTCAGGGGCAATCTAGGATCAGTTATGCTCCAGGGAAAGGTGTCTTATCACTACCTTGCATCAGTCTGACCTGCTCAACCATCTGGATCACAATGCTCCAGTGAAGTTACAGAGATGATCTTTCTCAATCTCTCTCTGTCTGTTCTGTCTCTATTCCTAAACAGGCATATCTCTATTGAAGTCACATTTGACTGGTTAACAGAAGAATTGATGGTTAAACAGCTACTCACATGCACTGAATGTGAGGTAAAATGGCAAGTAGAGAAGGCCATTCCAGGTGAGTAATTACACACACACAGACACAGAGAGACAGGGAGAGAGAAAGAGGGCGCGAGAGAAAGAAGGAGGAATGTAGAGAGGTCTGACTGAGTGATGAGTGACAGATGTAGAGGGCATCTCAGGTGGGGCTGGGGACATTGTGGGAGTATTAATGTACAACCGCCCGCCTCGTTATCTCAATCCTGAAATAACCTCCTTCATTAACTCTGTATCTGCCTCTGTCCCTGCCCCTGCCTCTGTTCCTGCCTCTCTGAGAGAGTTTAGTATTTTTAACACACTTTTATTGGTCCCTTAAGGGATGACTGGAGCAAACACTATGCTCCATAAAACATCATTCTG
>NC_140366.1:15650000-15792500 GCF_054491055.1 Hypomesus nipponensis | reverse complement strand
CGGCCCCCCTGTTTCACCCACACCCCCAGACCCCTCATCTTCCCCCGGCCCCCCTGTTTCACCCAGACCCCCATACCCCTCATCTTCCCCCGGCCCCCCTAGCCCCTCGGCCCCATTGGACTCCCCTTCCCCAGATCGCAGGGCTCTTTCTGCCTCCAGAGGCTCCACCCCCTTCTGCTCCTGGGAAGGCTCGCCCACAGCCGGGGGCACTGAGTCTCTTTCCTCCACTTCTCCTTCCATCTTTCTGTCCCTCTCTCTCGTCCCTCAGATGATTGGTCTTCTTGGTGCTCAGCTCTTCCTCTGTGGTTCTCCTCGCGTGTCAGAAGCTGAAGATGAAAAGGAGGATGAATTCATTTGACGTTATGCAGTGCAGTTGTGTTTTAATCAGTTTCCAATCCCTTCTTCCACTATTTTGTCCACCTCTCCTGTTCACAAGAGGGGCTGGGGGTGGAGTTAACCTCTCTCTTCCCTTCCACTCTCCCTTCCACTCTCTTCTCAATCAGCCCCCAGTCACTAGGACCCGGGGGGAGCGAACAGGAAAACATTAGATATCATTACATCTCCTCACTCACTCTTCTTTCCTCCTCCCTCCTCCCTCCTCCCTCTCCTCCCCTCTCTCACTAAACCATTAGGGTCCTTGTCACCGAGTGAAACAGGAAGCCTTGTCAACGACGAGCAGCAACAAGACTCCCTCAGCAAAGTGGAATAGACACCACAATTCAGCCTCCGGCTCTCTCAGTGTTATCTATAGACAGACAACAGAAGGCACTCTGGGCTGAATAGCCCTGGATGCTGTGAGTGGACTGATTGTGTGGAGTGGCAAACGGCACAGCTGAAAGCAGAGGATGTTTGATTCAATATCAGATTTGTTTTTTTGTTTTTCTTCGCAGACACCTACTGTTGACACGGCGTTCAAAAGAAAACTATACTTCAGCCAGAGGGGGAGGGGGGAACATGTTTTGTTGGCTAAAAACATTTCATGTTGATACATCCAGATGAACGGAAACCAATTAGTAGCAACACGAGCACAGCTACAACTTAATAGCTCACAGTAGCATTTCCACAAACAACAAGACAACGAGACAATGTGCCCCACAGCCCGCGCAGGTGCCAAGAATCCTTAAGACGGAACAATCCATCTCAGAGGAGCTTCCGGAAGGTTCCACCCTCCGCCTCAGAGCTCCGTGGCAGATCTCCAGGTTGTGGGCAGCACGCCTGACACATGTCACAGTATTGACAGCCGAGGCAAGATGAGGAAGGGGAGGCAATGGGGCGTGGGGGGAGGAGAGGTGGTGAGGTGCATACCCAAACAGGTCTGTCCCTGCTGCCTTTTGCGGGGCACGTTCCAAGGTGGACGCCGTCCTCAGTCCTGTTCCACACAGAGGGGTCAGCTGAGCTTGTCTGTAAGCCCGTTAGAGGCTGCAGCACCTGGAGGGAGGGCAGGGTTGTGCCCTCCTCGCTCCACACAGAGGCTCCTTGAAGGCAGTGCTGTCTGACCAGGGCCCTGGGGCGCCCTGCAGGGGCTGCTTGTATTGTGTGGTTAATTGTGAGCGATTTCAAAGAGGGTGGAGGATGAGGCTGCCCTGTCTCCTCAGGTGATCGTGTGTGTGTGTGAGCGTGTGTGTGCGTGTATGCGTGTGTGTCTTCGTTATTGAACTTGTAGCTCAGCTCCCTTACAGCCATCACCTCTGATCAATAACCTCATCAGCCTGCTTTGTCTCGGACAAGAGGAAGACCAGACCTGGAGATGACACGCACACACACACACGTGCACACACACAAACATGCACCCACACACAAACACACATGCACACACGTGCACACTGCACACACACACAAACATGCACACACACACAAACATGCGCACACACACGTACGCAATATACCAGTGACACACAGGCAGCTGCTGCTGTAAAAGCCTGAGGATGCTCTGAGTGTCTGTGTCCAAATGAGTTATCTAGTCTGAATCAATGAGTCACTCATCCACTACCAAACTTTGCTTTAGGGAAGATATGATCTTTTATTGTTCAGCAGCAACCAGACCATGTTTCTGAACATCAATATTTGGTTTGGTGTATGAGGGATCCATCATGTTGTCTACAGCTATGTGGATGGATTTTTAGCATGGGAGGAGCAAGACAAATAGGATTCTTCCAAAGCAGTCAAATACAAATCCACATGTGCTGGATCCCTCCGTAGGAACCCAGAGAAAACATCCAGCTAACGTAACTCTGCAGTGAAAGTGTCTCAAACAGCTGTTCTCCTCCTCCAGATCTGATGTGAGCTGACACTGTGGTGAGGATCAGCTGAGGGCTTCTCTGCTCTCAAGGAAACCCATCTGGCTGAGCAGTCCAGCCCTCCCATGACCCTCCAGTAGGCCCTGCTCTCCAGACCCAGCACTGGCTGCAGCACAGCCTCATGTAGACACATTCACTCATACACACACACATGCACACCTACACACACACGCACGCACGCACACAGACACACTCTCGCTCATACACAGACACAAACACAAGCACACATAGTCCAACAAATACACACAGACTCGCAATTTTACACACACACATAAACTCATACACACGAGCACACACACTCACACACACACAGCTCCTCATATGCCCCAGACTGCCCCGACAGAGAACAGTTAAGGACCCAGTGACAAAGTACCGCTCTTCAATGAGAAGAGTCTTTCAACTGTCACCTCCCCTCACTACTACAATTTGAAGACAAGCACACACCACACACACAAACAAGCTGAAGTACCAGTATTTTCTGTAACACCTCCAATAATTGCGTCCTGCGCTACATTCATGTTCAGATTACAAACACACGGTGAAAGATGACAGATGTTGATATAGATATCATACCTCGAAAACTGGAAGCTGGAAGCATTCATTACCTTAGCAACAAAAGTGCCTGGTCCACGCTCTTCTGTGCGCCTCTTTCCTCTTAGCAACAAGCAAACGGCAGGTCCATGGTCTAATTGACTCCGGGAGTGAGAGAGGTGGAGGACAGAGGGGATGGAGGGATGGATGGAGTAGGAAGGAAGAAGAAGAAGCTTCACAGCTGTTGAGACGGTGGTGGGATCAGCGTCAGCCACCGGGAGACGGATTTCTACCTCTCTCTCTTCCTCTCTCTCTCTCTCTCTCTCTCTCTCAACCTCTCTCTCTCTCTCTCTCACTCTCTTCCTCTCCCTCTCTCCCACTCTCTCTCACTCTCTCTTTCTCTCAACCTCTCTCTTCCACTCTCTCCCTCTCTCCCACTCTCTCTCTCTCTCCCTCTCGCTGTCTCTCCGTATCCCTCTTCTTCGCTCTCTCTCTTCCTTGTTTTCGTGTTCTCTCTCTGAGCGGGGAGCTGCCGTCAGCAGAGGGTTGATTGTGTGTGGAGTGTAGCGGTCAGGTATGCTATGAGGATCCTTGCATGTGTACGACTGTGTGTGCGCGCGCGTGTGTGTGTGTGTGTGTGAGAGAGCAGCAGAGCGAGGGAAGCAGAGAGAGAAAACAGGAGGTGGGGGTTGGGAAACAGTGACTCCCTTACAGTGTGTGTGTGTGTGTGTGTGTGTGTGTGTAGAACAATTTCTAAAACATGCAGCCATCTATTAGTAAGAACAAGACATAGATAGGAATGGACTGAGAGATAGAACGCAGCTGAATGACTGAAAGAATTGAAGGGAACTAGAGATAGAGATAACAGACAGGGTTAAGAAGAGACAGGTGGAGAAAAGTGAGGGAAAGAAAGGGATGAAGAGAGAGAGAGAGGATGGTGAAGAGAGTCCAATCAGAGAGGAGGTTGTTTCCACACGCTGCTGTGGCAGCATGGTATCAAAGTGAAACCTCAACCCACTTCACTGTGTACCATCTGGTCGGCCCATAGGCATGGTTATCTGTTCTCTGATGAAATCTACAACTTTACCGACTTTCTCTTGATCTCCTCCCTCTTTCCATCTTTCTGTGTTGTTGGTTTAAACACGTCTGTGGGCCTTGCTAACGGCTGTAACACAGACACGCACAGAGGAAGAGGATGGAGGGATCAGGACTTGAACTGCGACTGGAGCCTGAGATGAAAGCCGATGATCCAAGGATGGACTCAGGGAAGAAACCTTCCTTGACTGGGACAATGGAGGAGAGACCACCGTGTGTGTGTGCGTGCGCAGGGGGAGGATGTGGATGCGGTGTGTGTCTTGTGGGGGTAAATGTAGATGGTGTGTGGGTCTTGGGGTGGGATGCAGATTATGTGTGTGTGTGTGCTGTGGGAGAGAATTTTGATAGTGTGTGAGTGTGTTGTGGGGGTGAATGTTGATAAGGTATGTGTATGGGGTTGGGGAGGGGGTTGGGCGTGTGTGTGTGTGTGTGTGTGTGTGTATGCCACTGTATGGCTGGAGAGGGTTGAATGTAACAACTGGCACAACAGCATATGTTTGACAAATGTGTGGCTTTTGGGAGTCAGGTGGCTGAGCGGTTAAGTAATCGGGCTAGTAATCAGAAGGTTGCTGGTTCGATTCCTGGCCGTGGAGAAAGGAGTAGTGTCCTTGGGCAAGGCACTTGACCCTACTGGCCTTGGGAGAATGTCCCTGTACTTAAGGTAAGTCTCTCTGGATAAGAGCGTCTGCTAAATGACGTCATTGACATTGCCACGCAGACACGAAACAGGCAGGTATAGAACATTGTGTATTTGAGACAAAGACACAGAAATGAGTCAGAAACCGCTCTGAGGCAGACAGGAAACTGCCAGACATGAAAGCAGTGCTTATCATCATAAAACCTGTTCACTTGGCCAAATGACCAATTATGCTTTATGAAAATGGCTTATATTTGAATCTAATTGAATATCGTTGGGACAGTGAGACGCTGTTTCTCTCTCTTTCCCCATCGCTCTCTCTTTGCCTATCTCTCCCTCTCTCTCGTTTGTTTTATGCAGTTCGCCAACCGATGGGGAAAATGACCGTCAATAAGCACACAAATCAATGCACTTACAAGCAAACTGTCAACAGCAACAAGGATTCTAATGGACTACTTTGGCCAAACGGATCGACACACATGCACTCATGCTCACACACACACACAAATTCATATCCCATCATGCCTGTGGACAGTACTCCAGATAAATAATTGAATGAGTGTAAAGGCAGGAAGAGTGGAGGTCCAAGGGGCTCACCCTGCACTTTCTACAGCCGCTCGATGTCTTGCGCATTTCCACTCTCATTTCTGACCTCTCTATACGTTAAACTTGCTGTAGTTGGCCTTTTTTTTTTTTTTTTTTTTTTTTACCATACATTGATTAGGCATAGCTACTGCAAGATGTTATTGTTGCTCCGTATATAAGTAATTGAGATGTTTTTGGATGTTTTGTTTATGGTGCCTGGTAGCTGAGATTATTATTATATTATGATTATGCGATTAGATTATCACCGTTCTTTGACTTTGACCATGAAACTTCAGATTCTTCATCTTCTGCTGTCCTTTATAAGAACTATTTGTACGTTGCTTTGGATAATAGCGTCTGTTAAATGTAATACACACAGGATTTTTTATGTAACTATATTTGAAAAGACCTTAAGACCGCCAGTACAGACTCTTGCTCTTTCGAAATGTCACAGCCCGATGAAGGCCAGCCCTGCAACTCCCCCGGAAGGCTCATGAAACATCTGTACACACCAGTTGGCATGTAGCCTATGCAGCATTACATCTATCTTTTTGAATAATAAATCTTTGATCATCGTTCAAAGCTAACCCCATCTCAGGGATGTTTAATGTATTAAAGGCAGTGCAGGAAGTGGTGGCAGCGAACACTGATCATTGCGTGTGTTTTTAGCGGTCGTGCTGGCTGGCTGAATAAGGATGGAGAGACAGTACACTCGCAGGCGTTTATTGTATGGTACGTTGTGTCAAGAGTGGTGTAATGGCCGAATTCTGCTACTCTGTTTTACTCTGTTTTCCAAAAAACTGACACATGGGAACGCCTTCTGTCTAGAGACGCTCTCTGATGGAGACAAGGGGGGCTGTCACTTGAATACAAGTCTCGCATCCAAGAAGTCTATGGAAGCAAATCAATATGCGTGTTCGACTTCATGCAGCGCTGGCGGGGCCGAGAGTCGGCTGCAGCCGGCTGCCTTGAAGCTGAGAATGCCATTGGCTGCTTCAAGTCAGCCAGCTGCAGGCGGATGCATGAAGTCGAATACACCTATTTACATAACTTTTCGAATTTTAAACTTTAAAGCCTGAATTTGGTTCTTTTTGAATTTCTGAAGCTTAATTGAATATTTCTTTATTTAATTTTTGGGATCTGAATTTTACTTCGGATTAGAGCTAGGCCTGCCTGAATTTCCAAATCTTGAACTTTTGGATCTGGATTTTTTTTTACATTAAAATTTAAATATGATTTATTTGTCAAAGAGGTGAATTCAAAACTAACACATTCGGTGGTGTTTAAATTTCAATATTAGGCTGTAATTGCTCACTGGTCCCCACATTGAGTACTCAATGACTCAATTCAAAACATGTCACTGATTTGCTTCCATACAACTCGCTTTGTCCGGACCCAATTCTCAAGATCTTAAGAGTCAGCCCACACACGCGTACACGAAAGACCGACGACTCACTCCTGGTTTGAACTCCACATTCCTGCCCCTTCTCCCAACACCGTTTTCCTTCTCCTCCAGACTCCTAACTGGGCGCTGAGCTGGAGAGGAGACCTTCAACCTCCTGTCTGGATGGACTTACAGGAAACATGCTGAGGTCGATCAGCTGGGATGAACAGGCCATTAAACACGCATTTGTCAGCTCTCTGTCCCCCTCCACCTGTCAGCTCACTTCTGGAATAATAACACCCACTCCTTCCCCAGTGACTCAGCCACAGGTGCAAACACACTGGTTACCTGGGAAACAGATCCAAGATGGCCGGCGCTGTCCCAGTGCTCATGTTTCAGCCGCGCTACAGAGGCAATGAGGCTCGAGCAACTCCAGAACATGACTCATTCTTGCCGATTCTGTGTTTTTTCTTTTTAATCCTGTCAAACCCGACAGGATTGTAACAACACACCCGCACACCTGTTTGATTTGACAGTTGTCCGTCTCAGCAGGTAACAGAGGGCCAATGCAGTGCCGGCTGTTCCCAGACCACATCATGAGCAAGGGGGCAGCTGCCGTTTAGTCCTGGTAGCCCTGGTGGTGAAAGGGTTAAGCACGCAATCAGGAGTATCTCTTTCTCTCTGATAGGAGAGCATGAGGAGTTGTGCCCAAAGCAGCCTCAGCTCCAGACCCTGGTCCTCTCTCTCTCTCTCTCTCTCTCTCTCTCTCTCTCTCTCTCTCTCTCTCTCTCTCTCTCCATCCTCTCCTCTCCTCTCCTCGCTTCACTGATTGCTCACCGCTAGGTGCAATTATACATCAGACAGCGTAGAGAGACCAGACACTTACCTCTGATGAAACCAAACTGGGAGTGAGTGTGAGAGTGTACGCGTGTGTATGTGTGTTGTAAAACACAACAATCACCACAGAGAGTACTCCTCAAGCTGAACGGAAAAGTGAGAAAACAGAACTTCCTGATGCTGTGTGTTGTCAGATAACGTCATTTATTGGCCCAGTAAGCGACGGTAGAGCACACACACACACACACACCTCGGCCCCGCCTCCTGTGTGTTCCCCCACCCCCCAACACCCCCCCCCCCCCAACACCCCCTTCTATAACAGAAAACATTACAGCACCTCAAATCAAACAAAGGAAGGGGAGAAGGGGGGCTTTTGTCACAAACTTGAATACTTTGATCACTGCAAACTTTAAAAAATCTTCTTCACCTCTACACTTTTCAAAGGAAATAAACATGAGCTGTAAACAGTACTTGGGTTATAATCGCAGGCCTATACCTTCTACAGAAATATGCAAATAATCCTTCCTAACAGATGTCTGTGTAGAGCTGATGACAGACACACCCCAGAAGCGTGTTGCTTTGTGTAGGCTGCACAACACTGTCCCCCCCCGTCCCCCCCCAACACCTTGAAAGTACATCGTCTTCCTTGGAGTAATCACTTATCTCACATGACTGAAGACAAGGCCTGAGCTGGATCTTACATGGTACCAAGCATGGCACACCCAGGAATTTCAAATACACAAACTCAATGCAGTGGTTTGATAAACGCGACAATTTTGTACAAAACAATGTGCAAAGTTTTTTTTTTTTTTACAAAAAAATTCAAACAAAAACTAAAGAAATCACAGGGGTACGTTTGAACATGTGTACACTCCCCTTATGTATCCGTCTACTCAACTGTAACTGTCAACTAAGGCAAAACACAACAACGACAAGAAAAGGAAAAGTATTCTATGAGCTAACATCAAACTATTGAACATTCAGAACTGGGGAGCTCTCCTGGTATGCAGTTTGAGTGTGTGGTTGTGTGTGAATAGAAAGAAATGTTTTTCTGTTAAAAACTGAACTTATTCAACGAGGTGCTGTCGTTCATGTAATTTGAAATACAAAAACCAAAACAGGCTTCTGTCTTACACACATAATCAGTGGTCATTTATTACGCATCTGTACAAGTGATCACTGCCTGGCCACGGACTCTGCTTTTCAAATGGGGGAGGATTCAGATTGGATGGAGACCCTTCTATCCACAGGCTGTTTCTCATCTCACTGGGGCTCTGATCTGGCTGACAGACAGACAGCCCACAGCTGAGATCTGGGTCTGGGAGCTGAGATCTGGGTCTGGGAGCTGAGATCTGGGTCTGGGAGCTGAGATCTGGGTCTGGGAGGATTCTTAGAACAGAACCAATACTCGGACATTCCACATTCTTCTCCTGGCTCTGCAGAGCAGAGCGGAGCTGTCTAAAACATTCTAGTTCCTAATTCTTTTGAGGTGTTCTATGGGCAGCTGTGTGGGACAGATCACAGCTGTGAGCAACACAGACACTCTCCTCTGTGGAGGAACAGGAGTCATATAGGGATGGAGAAGGCAGTCTCACTTCAACATAGGGGAGTTTCTGTGGCACAGTTAAGGGAACCTATGACAAACACACATGCACAGGCACACCCCCTCCCCCCCATGACTCTCAACGCCCCTGTGTCTAGCCTGGTGGAGGTTACGTAAGCATGTCTGTACAAGGAAGAGACAGACTGTTCTTCAAAAAGCAGTGTTCTAGCAGCAACTTTGGAGAAATGCGATACTCTTTAGTGTGTGTGTGTGTGTGTGTGTGTGTGTGTGTGCATGTGTGTGTGTAACCAGGTGATCCTTCAGCTTACATAACTGCTCATCCCTTTAATCTGGTCCCAGGTGTTGTTCAAAGGCACATCCCTGTTTCCCTGTAGCTGGATGAAGATCACAGGCAACGGAGTCATCAATCACGTTCTCGCACCTTTCAACACTTTCAGAGAACACACAGAGCACAGTCCACTATTGCAGGCCGGCTAATCGATTAGCCTGGGCTTAAACATGGGTTCCTGCTGAGTGCAGGATATTTTTTTGTATTACACAGTGAATGCACAGTTCTTTGAATGTTTTTTTTTTTTTTTAAGAATGTCATCTTCATATTTGACCACAAGATGGCACTGAAAGCAACACAATAGCAGGCTTGGGCACCACAACACAAGATATTAATAAAAACCATATCAGGCTTAAGTTAGAATGGAAAGAAAGCCATTTAAATAATAGGAATGATCCTTCTAGATAAACTAAACACTGACGTCAGTTGTACTGTACGCATAGAACAACTTATTTATTGATTTATAATACAAGAAAATAAATAAATTGGAAAAAGTCCCCCGAGAATGACTTCAATGTTCAATCAGTTCTGTATCAACGTTCCTTGAGATGCTGGGTTAACAGGGTCAGGAATAGTGCTCCTTGTTCTTCAGAGGGTCGTACCAAAACCTGAAGAAGTTTGATTGCTAAGATGTAAGATGGTTGAAACATTAGTCCTTCGGCCATCCAAGGTGTGTTTAACAGAGGGGGGAAGTCTGGCTCAAATACTGTCCTTCCTATTGCTTTAAAGACAACGTTTGGGTTGATCAATCTATTCTTGATGTCAACTGTAGAATCTCTGCCGAGCGCTGGACCCAAACATGAAACGGAACCTGTCGTCAAAGGTTTCGGCCAGGGTGTCACAAAGCACCAGCAGTGAATTGTGGGTAGTCTTTGAATGCTGGAGGAATGGGTGTTCGAGAGAAGCTTCTGCTGCAGTCTACCCAGCTGGAGGACGCTGTGTCTGGGAGCAGCAGGGGAGACCACGCCCCCAGGACGTCCCTCTGGAGGGGGGGGGGGAGGTGGGGGGAGACCACGCCCCCAGGACATCCCTCTGGAGGGGGGGGAGGTGGGGGGAGACCACGCCCCCAGGACGTCCCTCTGGAGGGGAGGGAGGTGGGGGGAGACCACGCCCCCAGGACGTCCCTCTGGAGGGGGGGGGGGAGGTGGGGGGAGACCACGCCCCCAGGACGTCCCTCTGGAGGAGAGAGAGGTGGGGGGGGAGGTGGGGGGAGACTACACCCCCAGGACATTCCCCTGGAGGGAGGACATGATCCAGTACAAGCCCAGACCTCCTTCTGAAGTCCAGGACTACCTGCAGATGTAGCTCTGCTCAGGGTGAATACAAGCCCAACAGTCCCTCATTAGGGCGGAATGTAGAGTGAGGTGGTTGGTGAACGTGTGGTATGTACAGTGGGATGACCCTCCTCTGGACCAGCTCTCGTCTGTTCCCATGGCAATCGAGCAGGATGCCGTGCTGCTTCCCGTGGATGATGGAGGAATGTCTCTCAGCATTCCTGTCTGGTTCTGGGGATGCTGGCCTTGTCCCTTGTCTAAACCTGTCTGTCTGCGTTGGTCTGGCTGCTCATACGTCTGTCTGTCTGCCTTCGCAGACTCAAGTGTGGGGACCAGTGAGCAAACAGGTGAGACAGGTGTAGTTGTGGAGAGCTGTTTAAAATCTTTACAGTTCACCTTTTCAGTTGTGCCTTTCGAAGAGTGCATCCTCGGCGAGCTGGATTACAGACAGAGAAACAGAGAGGCCGTCCCCTCCTCCACCATCCCTTCCTCCCTCCACCATCCCTCCCTCCCTCCACCATCCCTTCCTCCCTCGACCATCCCTCCCTCCCTCCCTCCGCCATCCTCACGTCTTGAGGAGAGGGTGGCTCTGACACTTCAGAGCGAGGGGGAGGGCTTGGGGAGGGAGGGGGAGGAGGGAACAGAGAGGAAGGGGGGAGAGAGGAGGGGGGTGGAGGGAGGAGGGAGTGTCGCAGGGCAGTGTTTCGGGGTAGATCACACCCTCAAGGCTGTGGTAGGGAGGCTTTTCCTGATTGGTCTCTCTGGTGTCGGGTGTGACAGAGGGGGAATCTTCCCTCGGGGCAGGAAGGAAGGATGTGTTTGAACTAGTCCTTCAGGTGAAGCAGGACATGGCGGCTGTTAATGAATGGGGAAACAGACCCTGGCGTGATGGGTAGAGAACAAAAACAGTTCCTCTCTCCTCCCTCTCCTCTCCTCAGGGTGTGTGTGTGTGTGTGTGAGCCTCAGTTCATGTCGATGGTGTTGAAGACCCACTCGGTGAACTTCTTGAGCTTGGCGGCCGAGCTCTGGGACTCGTCCTGCAGTCGCTGGTTGTCCTCCCACAGCCTCTTGATCTGGACCTGCAGCCTGCTCTTCTCCTCTCTCTCCTGCAGGGGGCAGTGTGTGTGTGTGTGTCAGTAAATCCCAGTTTTTTTGTTTCCAAGTGTGAGTATGTGTGTGGATATGTGATAATGTATCTAAGTATGTGGGGAGAGGGGGTCAGATGGCTGAGCGGTTAGGGAGACGGGCTATTAATCAGAAGGTTGCCGGTTCGATTGCCGGTTCGTACAAAATTAGGTTGTGTCCTTGGGCAAGGCACTTCACTCTACTTGCCTCGAGGGAATGTCCCTGTACTTACTGTAAGTCGCTCTGGATAAGAGCGTCTGCTAAATGACTAAATGTAAGTATGTTTTATTATTATTTATTTTTGATTTAACCTTTATTCAACCAGGCAGAATCATTTAAGAACAAAATTCTTATTTACAAAGATGGCCTGGCAAAAAGCATGTGTGAGTGAGTGTGTGTGTAAGTGTGTACCTAGGCGTGTGTATCTAGGTGTGTGTGTGTGTGTGAGCTGTCACCTTCTTCAGATCGTCTTGCAGCATCTTGACCATGGCCTCCAGTTTGGTCACCTTCCTCTCCAGACCCACATGACCCTCACTGCAGCACAACACACACGTTTACTCTCTGTTTCACAAGTCACACATAGAAACTATCTAATCCAGCTGGAACACACACTGATGCATCACTCTATGATTTGTATTACAGTAAGTGTACATGAACGTGTGAGTGGGTTAGAGTGTGTACAGTAAGTGTGTGTGTGTGTGTGTGTTAGCATGTGAATGCGTGCATGTGTACAATATATGTGTGTGTGTAAGTGTAAAATATGTATGTATCAGTGTGTGTACAGTGTGTGTGTGTACAGTGTGTGTGTCACCTTGAGGAGGGCCTGGACACAGGGGCGGGCTGCAGCTCTATGCGTGTGTGTGTACAGTGTGTGTACAGTGTGTGTGTGTGTACAGTGTGTGTGTGTGTGTGTACAGTGTGTGTGTGTCACCTTGAGGAGGGCCTGGACACAGGGGCGGGCTGCAGCTCTATGTGCTGCTGGGGGCTGGAGGCTCCACTGCCTCTGTGGTTGGAGTCGCTGAACACAAACCCCCGCTGGACTGGAGAGAGACAGACAGACAGGGAGGGGCTTAACACTCACACTACCCTCACCCACCCACCCCCCCTCCACCCCCCCCCCCCTCCACCCCCCCCCCCCCACTCGACAGTGTTCAGACTAACCAGCTCCTCTCTCACTTTCAAAGGTGTTGGCCACATCCACCAGGAGGGTCCAGTCCAGGGGGCTGTCCCTCTCACTGGGGGGGAGGGGCATCAGCTCCTGGGGGAGGGGCCCCCGGTGCCTCTCTGCCATTTCAGCCAATGACGTGTCGGACGCAGACAGGTCACCTGGGGAGCACACGGGAGGAGCGGGTCAGAGCCGAGGCCGTCCTGCACGCTCTCCACCAGCAGGGGGCAGCAGAGACGTAACCAGACGTTAAACGCTCTTCCGCGGAGCCGTAGATTACAAGCTTTCGTTTTGGCTTTCATGTCCCGCCCCTGGTGGACATGTCAGCTAAACACCTCCAGGGCGTGGTGGCGGTGGGCTCCCTCACCGTGCAGCTTGACCCCCAGCTTGTAGGAGGGCCGTCGGAGGGGCACGCCGCGGGTGGTGGGGGAGCGCGGAACGGTGGAGCAGCTGAACAGCACGTCGCTGCCCAGGGCCTGCTCCAGCATGGAGTCCCCCAGGCTGGGCAGACGCTGGCCCCGGTAGATACTCTCGTCTGACAGGGTCCTGTGGAGCGAGCGACGACTGGGGGGCTTGCCCGATGAGGAGGACTAGGGAGGGGGGAGGGGAGTAAGGGTAAGATCATGTACATACAGTGAAAAGAGTTAAGAATTAAAGAGTTATAAAACATGAGGACAAAGTCACAGCACAACAATTTTGACTTTTTTTATTTCCACAAATAACTATAAAAAGGTTTTGGAGCTGTTCCCATCCTGCCTGGCTACCAGGGGCTCCCTGTGTGGCGGCGAGGCGGAGGAGGAGCTACCTTGTCCTTGTGTCTGCGGGGGTGAGGGGGGCTGTCGGGGGCGTGGTGCCTGCGGGAGTCGTCCTCCATGGTGGACTTGGCGTGGGGCTGGGGGGAGTGCATGTCCCTCAGAGAGGGCCTGGTCTGGGACGGGCTGCCCTCTCCACCCCCCTCCCCTGGAGACTTCCTGCTCACACACACACACAGACACAGACAGGGATTCAGTTAATACAGCAGAGTGATGATGATGATCAGGCGGGATGACGATCGCTCTCGCAACATCAACCAACCACCGGGTGGCGATAGAGTAGTAAAAACAACCATTTACTTATTGGACGCTTTAATCCAAAGTGGCATACCAGCAGAGCACAATAGAAAGTTCAGACGAAAATCAAGAGGAAAGTTATAACAGTAATTCAGTGGTTAGACTAGTATTAAAGCACCTCTTAGGATGTTAAGAAGCACAACTAAGTCAGAAGGAGACAGTTGAGATTCCCAGCCTCTGTGGAAAACAGGAGAGCTCTACACGGCAGCATGCTTACTTCCTCGTGTCTCCGAAGTCGACGGAGTTGATGGTGGAGCCTGGCTTCCTCCAGCCAATCAGGTACTTGGAAGTAGCGCCCTGGCGGGGGTAGAAAGTCTTGGGCCCGGGGGAGACGAAGGACTGGGACGAGGGCGAGGTGGCCGAGGACGAGGACTCGTCCCGGGGGGAGTTGTGGCCGGAGTGTCGGGAGCTGGGGGGCGGAGAGAGGGGAGACCAGGTCAGCTCCAGGGATGATGACATCAAGATGGGGCTTTACAGATGCCCCATGGGACCTAAAGGTCGTGGCTAGACCGTGCTGGACTGTGAGAGGAGCGTACCTGGAGTGGGAGCCGGCATCGCTCAGACTGTAGGTGCTGCTGTCCCTCACCAGCAGGTGTGTGGGGGGGCTGCGGGCCTTCCCCTCGCCTCCCCTCTCCCCCGGGGGACCCGGGGACTCGGCGGTGGCTGCAGACCTCTCCAGCACCCTGCGGCCCCCCTCGGTGGGGCTGTGCCAGGGGGACGGGGTCCTCTCGCGGGCCTCACGGCCCCCCGGGGGCAGCAGGGAGCTGGAGCTGCCGTGGGAGTGAGACGCTCCGTAGGAGCTGGTGTCGATGCCACTGTCGGCCGAGGCCCCCTGGAGGTAGCCCCCTCCCAGGCCGTTGGGCTCCGTGTCGGGCCGGTCCCCCGGGCCCCCCGCCCCCAGATCGTACCACTTGTCGCTGTCGCTGTGGCCCCCGCTGGAGGCTGTGCTGGACAGGGTGTTGCTGCTGGAGTGGCCCGAGTACAGACCGTCAGACTGGGGGAGAGGAGGGAGGGAGGGAGGAGGGAGAGAGGGAGAGAGGGAAAGAGGGAGAGGGAGGAAAGGAGGGAGGAAGGAGGAGGAGAGAGGGAGAGAGGTGGGAGGGAGGGAGGGGGGAGGGGAAAGGGAGGGAGGGAGGCCCTGTTTAGTTAGCAGCCTCACTTACTAAAGATACTGTAGTTAAAGAGAATTGTGGGTGAAGTCAGAGGGAGGGAGGCGTGGACGAGGCTGGACACGTCAGCTGACACACGTGTCATGAGCGGGACAGTACAGGTCCAGTAGTAGCCAAGCTGGTCTGAGGTAGGGGAGGGCAGCAGAAGAGCCTAGCGGCTGAAGCTCACCTGGCTGCCCTTCTTGGGGGACAGGTGGATGACCTGCTCCTGCCTCTGGATGCGTGGAGCTCCGGAGTAGCCGGGGCCGGGCTTGGACATGGGCGCGTCTGAAACACAGACACACACAGCTAGAGAGACACAGCGAGACACACACAGCGAGAGAGACACACACAGGAAGCCACCAGATCCCTCTAGGTACATCCCACACGACACATCCTTCACGATACACAAACACACGACATGTTGACACTCAAACACAACGAAATGTTCGGCACAGATAAAACCCCACGAAGCGCATCACTTCCTGCGTAGCGCATCACTTCCCACCATGTCCAGCCAAACCGCTCCAACAGAACGACCAATTTAAGTGAATAACAACTGTTTGAAGCGCAGGAGCGTGTCTTTTTTAGCCTGGAAACTGCCTCCACACAAATCAGTCTCCGGACAAGTGTCCGGAGGGTGTGTGTATAACTGCGCGTCCCTGACAGGAAGTAGTGTGTCCCTGGAATGCACCTGGGAGTGTCATGAGACTGCTGGGTCATTGCAGAGATGTTATGCAACAACAAGCACACAAAAATAGACAGAAGAGGCAATTAGAGAGCCGTGGACCCAAGGGGAGAGATGGCAGCATGTGTGTGTGTCCTTGTGTGTGTGTGTCCTTGTGTGTGTATTCATATGTGGGGGGGGGGGGAGGAGAGACAGCAGGGAGGTGAGAACATCAGCCTGAAGTGAATTGATTCCCACCATATTTACCCCACCACGGTCTGCCGTATATGTCGTTCTGTCTTTTTGTACAGAACCGTTGGAGCTCAGGCACTAATTAAAGTGTGCGTGTGTGTGATCTCTGTGTTTCTGCCCCTCCCAGAGACAGTAGACTGTGTCCAGGCCTGGCAGGCTGGAGGAGGGCCTCGCGGACGGCAGGTGGCCAGCGTAGAGGTTCAGGCACGTCTTGACTGGAGGTCAAGAGGTGGCAGGTGCAAATCTCCCCCAAACTCGACATCATTTCGGACGAAAGCATCTGTTACAGCTTTAAGTCTCTGGATAAGCCTCTTAGACTCTGCTCTTCAGAAGCAGGCAGTCAGGAACACAAGACAGGGCCTCTATAGCATGTTAAAGACACACAGGTGAGCTGAACCCTGCTTACCGACTAGAGGGTGAATCTTCACTGATCTCCAGATTCGATTCTCACGTCAGCGATATGATTTGATTACTCGATACATCAGGATGCGTCAAATAAATGTTTCTATTAAAGCCATATAGGGTATTTGACTTGACACCGTTTTCTATTTGACTTCATATGGTTGTTTTCATCCAAACATACAAGTAGTAAGATAGAAACAATCTTTTTTATTTAACAAGTCTGAACAGACAGCATTAATAGCAGTGTTAAAAACAGAGTTTTATCAATCCTCGGAGTTGCTGGCCCAGAGTTTGCATTTTCCACGGCAGGTGTTGTTGCTAGCAACTCTGGATGGAAACGGCTAACGTGATTCCTAAAGTTGGTAGTGTTCCCAACGTATTTAATTTTGGTGTGACAGGCTTTGCATATCGCATGCAATGTTTCCAGTTCGTGCTTCCCAGGCTGTTGGTAGAATGAGAAAACTGTTTACTGTTGGTGTTTACTGCATCGATGCAGCATTGTCCATGTCCGCATTGCGATGCATCGATTATTTGATTAATTTCAACACCTCTAATACTGATTACTGGTGTGAAGTTCATGGGAAAGAAAAGGAGAATGTGTGTGTGTAAGCACAGTGAGTGTTTGTATTCATTGTACAGTATGAAAATTAGTGCTGTCAAACGATTAAAAGATTTAATCGAGATTAATCGCATCAATGTCATAGTTCTCGCGACTAATCGCACATTTGGTATGTATTCTAAATGTCCATTAATTTCTTTTTGTCCCATTATTTTTCTCATTTTGATGCCCTTATCAACATGGAAAAGTGGATCGGATTGCTTAGTGCAAATATTTATTTAATTTAATTGAAAACAACATTGCAATCGCCTGGCTTTGACAAGGGGGCGGAGAATTCGGAGTCTTGTCAATGGAACCATTTGGCAACTTTTTCAAAGTAAATGTTCCATTCAGAATTTTGTTGGCATCCATTTCGGCGTCCACTCAAAACGTAACGTTAGCCGACTACTCTTTCTAATGTCAGTAGTTGTTGCAACAGCATGTAAAAAAAACTCGAAAGTTTGCTTGGCCAAAAAGAATGTTAAAACTTGCGATTAAAAAATGGACGCCGTTAAAATGGGTTTGCGCTAACGCACTAATGAAAATACACTGTATTTGGAGAATGACCCCAGGGTAGTGGGGAGTGTGTGTGAGTGAGTGAGTTAGTGAGTGTGAGTTAGTGTGAGTGTGTGTGTGTGTGTGTGTGTGAGTGTGTGTGGCGGACGGCCGCTGTATGACTCATGTTATTTCTGGACAGCCGAGTGAAAGGCCAGAGACTAGAGATATGGTTGTATTGCAGAGGGGTCAAGAGGTGAGAAGAGAGAGAGAAGTAGAGAAAGGCAGGGGAAAAGGACAAAGAGAAAGACATTCGGTAGAAGAAAGAGACAGAGAGAAACCACAGAGAGAATGGACTGAACTGGACTAGGTGGGGCTGAACTGGGCGGGGCCAGGCTGAACTGGGCCAGGCTGTGTGGGAAGCTCCTTATGACCAGGGGAACCACGATATATGATGGTGGGTATTTCTAGCCAGGACTGTGGTGAGACAGGGGGAGGGACTCCATCAGCACTGGGCAGAAAACGAGGCTCTGTAGGTTTGTGAGGTCCAGAATGCAGGGCTTAAAAGGGCCGACCGAGGCAGGAGAGGCCAGAGAGGTAGGCAGAAACGTGGATGGAGGTTTCTTCTAACCTCGAGCAGCAGAATTGAGCTGAACCATAAAAGGTGGAGTGAGTCATGGAAGATTTCGACCTTGGGAAACAAGGGATATGCTGGAGAAGGAAGGGAGGGAGGTTGGAAGGTGAGAGAGACATTGATTGATAGAGAGAGAGGGGGAAAGAGAGAGAGATTGATAGAGAGAAGGGGAGAGCGAAGGAGAGAGACAGAGAGATGGAGAGAGAAATGGAAAGAGAGAGGGAAATAAAGAGAGAGACAGAGAGAGACAGAGAGAATGAGGGAAAGAGAGAGAGAGAGGGAAAGAGAGAAATGGAAAGAGAGAGGGAAATAAAGAGAGAGACAGAGAGAATGAGGGAAAGAGAGAGAGGGAAAGAGAGAGAGAGAGAGGGAAAGAGAGAGAGGGAAAGAGAGAGGGAAAGACAGACAGAGAGGGTGGCACACAAAGAAGGGGTTACACAACTGTACAGACAGGAAAGAGGTATTTCTGGTTTTTATTATTTTCAATTGAACCTTGGAAGCAGAGAGGGTGGAGAGGGGGGTGATGTATGCGCAGGGTGTGTGTGTGAGTGTGTGATGACAGTCACGCAGCTGGGAGGATGAGGAGGATTGATGGAGAGATGAGGGAGGAGTGTAGCAGTGTTGTCAGTGTTGCAAGACTCGATGCCAAGAGCCACAACACAGGAAAGAGCAACAGAAACACACTGTCACACACACACACAGAATATATACTACAACACACACTTTACGCTACAACATACTCGCACACACTCAGAATGTATGCTTCAACACACACACACACACACACACCCCACACACACACACGGAATGTACGCTTCAACATGTGGGAGGACAGGCAAGGCCATACTATGTCTTCCGTTCTCTTTTTCAAACACATTCTTCTCCCCCCTCCCCTCTCTTCCCCTCCCCTCTCCCTGTCTCTGAATCTGTGTGGGAGTGTGTTGCCTGTGTGCTGTTCCGTGCTAAAGCTACACTTCAAAAGCACCAGTTGTAAGGCTTAACGTAACCAAGGCAATTTAAACGCTGTTCTGCCTCAGAGGAGGTAACCAGGCATTCAAACCATGTCTGCACTACAGCATGATAATGCATCACAATTACAGATGCTACAAATAACTACTTTGATTTGGTCTTGTTAAAAACCGCACACTGTATGTCAAGACTTGGCCATGTCATTAAAGGTTTATCATTATTATATTAATTACCTGTAGAGCTTCTTTCAGCTCCGCCCCCTTCCTCCATCCTCTGCCAATTGGGAGTGGACTTGCCACTTGTCCCGCCCTCTCCGGTACCCTGCCGCTCTGCAGAGAGGGGGGTGGCGGCTGCCGCTGAATCTGAAACACACACACACACAGTCTTATTAAAGGCTCGCCTACGTACACTATTCAAGGATATGCAGCTTCTCATCTGCTCAGCATGTGTTTGCCATTGCAGTGTGATTGAAATGACAGTAAGAGAGAAAGAAAGAAAAAAAGTCAGTTTGACATGAAAATGAAGTGAATCCTAAATGAGAGAGTTTAGCAGCAGCTGCGTGGGGGAAGCTTCCTGAACACCTAGTCATGAAGAGCGTGCGTGACTTCCTCTAAGGCTGCTGTCAGTGTGCTGTAGATAACATGCACGCGCACACACGCACACACGCACACACACGTACAAACACAACCAAACACACACACACACACATCAACACACGTCTTGGACTTACGCCTCAGGCATGGATTTCTGTCTCCAGTGTGCGGAGCCAGCGGAGGCGTCAGTAGAGCAGGAGAGGCTGCTGGGAGAGCTGCGGTTGTGAGGCGAGCGGCCCAGAGCCAGCGACGAGGCCAGGGCATAGTTCTCACTGCCTGGAGACATCCTGGAGGAGGAGAGGAGGAGGAGAAGGGAGGAGAGTGGAAGAGAGCTTGGGCATATATGTATGTGTATTTGCCATAAAACAGCAGAAAGGGATAAAAAAAAAAAAAAAAAAAAAAAAAACTATTGTGGAATTATTTGGGGATCCAGGGGGGACTCCAGGGGCCGACCTCTTTGTGTCCAGGGGCCTCCCGTCACTGCTGACACTGCGGGGGATGGCTGTGTTCCTCTCGGGCCTCTCGGCTGACAGGGTCTTCCCCACAGAGCTGCCCAGGCTGACGGCCCGGTTGGGGGTGTGGGGCTGGGGGGAGGCCGTCAAGGACTGCTGGGGGCTGCTGGACGTGCGCTGCCACTTGTTGTTGTTGCTGCGGAAGGGGAACTTGTACTCAAACGAGCCGCTCTCCCCGCTGCCCTTGTACTCCACCACGGGGACACGGAAGAGCTCAGAGCAGCCCCTGTGTGTGGGGGGGGGGGGGGGGGGGGGGGCAGGAGGAAGAGGGAGAGAAAGAGAGGAAACAGGTGGAGGGAGCGAGGTGAGATGGAGGCAGAGAGACGAGAGAGAAAGAGAGCACCGATTCATTTTACAAGCAAATATGACAGATCACCACCAAATACACACACACACACCTGCGTGGCGTGGCGTCCTCGTGCGGAGGGATGATCACCACCCGCACCGTCACCGACGTCCTCAGCAGGTCGATCATCTGCTCGTGGGTCAGGGTCGCCACAGCGACCTTGCAGATCTCCACCAATCGGCTGCCCTGCCGGAGCCCTGCCTGCCAGGCGTAGCCGTAGGGCTCCACCTCCGCCACGATGCCCTCGTAGTTGACATGGAAACCCAGCTGGCCCAGCGCGTTACGCCTCAGAGTCATCTCTGAGGTCTCGCAGCCCTTCGTTAGGAACTGGGGAGATGGAGGGAGGGATGGATGAGTGGAGGGAGGGGCGGATAGAGGGAGATATAAAAGTGAAGAGTCATTTTGTGGTGGGGTCTTGTTATAATGTCAGGGCAGAGTGTTTGTGGTTTGATATGATGACGAGGAGCTCCAGTATTAACGTGAGTCTGAGAGGCCAGGCCTGCTTACTGTGTAGAAAGCTTCAGTAGACATGATTAGATGTGTCGACTAGACCGTGTCTGGTAGGATATCTAACTAGGCACTTAAAGTAGAAAAAAACGCACTCTCAAGCTTGTCTCATTGCTTATTTTGACCATTATATTCACAGACGCGTTTCGGCCTAAGCCATCAGCCATCGTCAGGCAGACAGGCAGACTGACTAGGCAGACAGGCAGGACACACACACACACACACACACACACACACAGATGAAATCCTCCCAGCACTGTGTCCCAGGTTTAGTGCCACTTCAACACACTCCCCTTCACCTTCACCCTAACCCTTCCCCAGAATGGGACGCTGATGAGTGGTTCTGCTGACACACAGAGACACACACACACACACACACACAGAGACACACACACACAAGAGACACACACACACACAGAGAGAGACACACACACACACTTGGGTTGAACGTCTTGTCTGGCCGGGTCAGTGTGGAGAGTCTCAATGCTCTCTCGTTGTGTGTGTGTGTGTGTGTTAGCTAGCTAGCGTGTGTGTGTTTACATAGTGACTAAGTAGTTCCTGACTTGCTCAAGGCTTCTTCCTTCCTCTGTGGTTGAGCTGACTGGAGATCAGCGTCAGCTTCCTGACATGTGACCTGAAAGTAGGCTTGTTCCTCACGCCCCGAGAAGATCCAGACATGATCCAGACATGGTGCAGAGAGGGTCCAGACAGGACCTGTGTGTGCTAGTATGTGTTTCTGTGTCGGCTGCAGAATGTGATGGAGAAGCTCAGGCAGGTTTGAGTCAAGAGGAAAACACATGCATACACATGCCAGTGGGCGGCTGGAGAAAGGAGAGGCATCGAAAACCATTCATGATTATATAAGGTAATGTTTTTTTCCAACTAGTTACCATGGAAACAGTTATAGATTCAGCGATACTTGTACGCGTTCTGGGGCAATTATGAACGAGCAGCCTCCCTCCCTCCCTCCCTCCCTCCCTCCCTCCCTCCCTCCCTCCCTCCCTCCCTCCCTCCCTCCCTCCCTCCCTCCCTCCCTCCCTCCCTCCCTCCCTCCCTCCCTCCCTCCCTCCCTCCCTCCCTCCCTCCCTCCCTCCCTCCCTCCCTCCCTCCCTCCCTCCCTCCCTCCCTCCCTCCCTCCCTCCCTCCCTCCCTCCCTCCCTCCCTCCCTCCCTCCATTCCTCCTTGTCTGCTTGTTGTGTTCACCAGCAGTAAGATATCATCAACAACGCATTTGTTAAGATGGAACAATAAAGGAAAATGAGTGGAACATCGATCATCAGAATGAGGCCGCATCCGCAGTGTTTCATAAGCATCTTCCAAGTCTCTGTCTCTCTTCCCAGATGGAATGCAATTTCCTGGATAGTTTATGTGTGTGTTTGTACAGCAGAAGTTGTGGGAACATCAGTATGTGGCGCATGTGTCTGTGAGTGAGTGTGTAGGAGCTCTGAGAACAATTTGTGGTGTGTGTGTGTTTGTGAGACAGCTCACCTCCAGGCGTTTAACCACCTCTCTGAAGTCCTCTGTGTTGTTGCTGACGCTCCTCAGAGACACACTCTCCCCTCTCTCATAGAAGATCCGCATGGAGGCGGGGCTCCCCAGGGTCCAGCCAATCACGTCCTTCGTGGCACAGTTAAACACCACCGCTTTGGCTTCCTGGTCCAATAGGATGAGGAAGTCGTTCGAGATGGCCAATAGCGCTTCCAGCTCCCCGCCCGCCCCGTGATCCTCCGCGTGGACCGCCCACGTGATGGCGCCCAGGCTGCGGAGCTCCGCCCCCGCGTAAGGACGGCTTTTCTCCTTCCTCTTGTGAGCCAGCGATATGAAGGGGAACTTTCCGGAAGGGTCGATGGGCGTGCTGGTGGTGTGTCGCTCCGCCAGGTCCCTCAAGTACTCCTGCCGGGTCCGCGTTGCCATGGCGCGGAACTTGTGCGATTTGTGGGCGGCGCTCTCGGCGTTGATGACCTTGGCCAGCAGGAAGTCCCGGAACACCGAGGACTTGGGGAAGGTGACGCCCTCGGGGATGGGAGGACCGAAGGCGGGGACGTCACGGGAACGGGTGACTGCCACGCTGCAGAGGGGGGGGAGAGAGAGAGAGAGAGAGAGAGAGAGAGAGAGAGAGAGAGAGAGAGAGAGAGAGAGAGAGAGAGAGAGAGAGAGAGAGAGAGAGAGAGAGAGAGAGAGAGAGAGAGAGAGAGAGAGAGAGAGAGAGAGAGAGAGAGAGAGAGAGAGAGAGAGAGAGAGAGAGAGAGAGGCAGAGGGGACAGAACCGGGTTAAAACAACAGTAGGATTGTGTGACGTTTGGCCTTTACATGGGCATGAAACAGGGTGTGGCTGGAGATTCTGTGGCTTGGCAAGGTTCCGGAACGTTATGAGATCAAGTAAATCAAATCATATACAGTGCAAACCTCATTTCTCCTCAGCAAACCTAATGTATTAACAAATGAGTTAAGTGGGACTCTGGAAGAGGCAGAGTGAGACCAGGTTCCCGCTCCCCCCAGCTTTCCACTTCCTGCCTTCTCTCTCGGGCTCCCACTGATCCCCATCCCTCTCTTTCCCCTGCTTTATTTTGTCCTCCCTCCTCTCCTCCTTGGGTTTATTAAGGCCCTGGAATGACCATCCCAAGCAGTCTGCCCTGTCTGGTATGTGAGGAACTCAGCTGGATGGCCAGAGAAAGAGAGAGAGAGAGCGGGGGTGGGGGGGGGTGGGAGGGAGGGAGGGAGAACGGAAGAAGTGAGGGGGAGGAGAGGCAGAGCAGATGAGGAAAGAGGAGAAGAAAGGAGAAAGGGAGGAGAGGAAAATAACGAAGTCTGGTGTTGCTCCTCCTTATCTCCCAACCCAGTCCAGAGAAGGGAAATAGAAGACAGGAGGAACCAGAGGAGAGGTGGGAGGGAAGACAAAGAGAACAGAGACCTGGGGGCCAGGACTAATATGGTCAGAACTTGCTCTCTCTCTCACACACACACACACACACACACACACACGTATCTCTCCCTCCCTCTTTCTCCAGATAGATAAGAGTGTATTCTCCAGCACTTGGGTGTTAGCATGCATCCTGGACAGTACATGACTAAATGAGCTGTTTGGCCTATTATGTCCTGTGAGAAGCAGCAGAGCCATGTGTTGACACTTATCAAGGCTATTTCTGCTCCGTGGAACAGGGAGGAAGTGGTTCAAATGAAAACCAGGATACGCCACAAAAAAGAAAAAACTGCAGCAATGACGGCTCTGAACTAGTTTGCCCCTTGGCATCTATGTGCCAACAGCTGTCCAGTCTGTTTCATGTTCCTGTGTATGGGCCCGAGCTACAGTTTACCTGTCCATTCCAGTCTGGCCCGAAAACCACCTGGTTTTCTACCAGGGAGCTTGTCACAGAGTGACTTGCATATTCTCTTTAAGACGTGTTCCTCTCCAGAAAAAAGACAGCTATAGATGAGACAGGAAGTGTAAGCATGTTCGGAACAGAAATAATTACCACTGATGCACCTTCGCAAATAATGAATACAGATGATGACCTACATAATGCTTTTCTGTAGAAAAACTGAAAATAAAGAAGCCACGTCTTGAGCCGAACCTCACAAAGCTAACCAAAGGCCAGTGATTCATAGTGAGAGTGAGAGAAAAATAAATAAAAAAGACACAGATGAAGAGAGTGGTTTGAGAGAGGGAAAGAGAGAGATGTACATGGGGTGAGCTATAAAGAAGAGGGTGAGAGAGAACAATTATTAGAGTGAGAGCAACTGACAGGGAAAGAGAGAGAAAAAAAGGAAATACAGAGAGTGTAAAGGAGAGAGAGGGAGAGAAAGAGAGAGCGAGAGAGAGGGAAAGCGAGAGAGCGAGAGAGAGAGAGAGAGAGAGAGAGAGAGAGAGAGAGAGAGAGAGAGAGAGAGAGAGAGAGAGTGAAGGATTGAGCCACATTGTTCTGTCCTGACCTCCCCTGGCTGCCTGCAGATGGAAGTAAAAAAGCGTTGCCGTGGCTTCCGTGATTGCGGTCATATAAATATCCTGTGTGTGGGCAGCGCGTCTCTCTCTCTCTCTCTCTCTCTCTCTCTCTCTCTCTCTCTCTCTCTCTCTCTCCCTCCCTCTCCCTCTCTCCCTCTCTCCCTCTCTGTGCATCCACTGCCCACGGAGCGCGCGGAGCAGGGAGGGGGAGAGAGCGAGCACGTCAGCGCAGGAGAAGGGCTCCGAGCTGGGGGAGAGCCACCCGCAGCAGCACCTGACCCAGATAAGAAGGCTGTGGTAAAGACCACAGAGCGGCTGCGTCTGGCTGGTGAAACAGTCCCCAAACGGAACACCACCTGTGGACTGGATGCATGTCCAGGCGGAGGGCGCTCCTTAGAGATTTCAACTGCGCTGTAGAGAAGGGGGTGTTCAGTGAGAGAGCGTCTGCTAAGCGCGAGGGAAGGCATCTCCAGGCCACACCATTCAGAATCAGATATGTGTTAGGGAGTCAGGTGGCTGAGTTGTTAGGGCATCGGGCTAGTAATCTGAAGGTTGCCAGTTCGATTCCCGGCCGTGCCAAATAATGTGTCCTTGGGCAAGGCACTTCATCCTACTTGCTTCAGGGGAATGTCCCTATACTTACTGTAAGTCGCTCTGGATAAGAGCGTCTGCTAAAATGACTAAATGTTTAAAAAAAATGCTCCCCAGGCTGGCACACCCATACCTGTTCTCAGTGTTAGGGTTACATCGGCCCTGTGTTTAACACAGAGCCATGGTAAACCTGCAATTAGCCTTTATAGAACTGGTTTCCCAGGTAGTTAGAATTAACAGCTTGTTATGTTCATTAAATGCCACCGTGCCTGTCCCTACCCCTGGAGCTCCACACAGCCTGTTAGCACCACAGGAGTCAAACCACAAACAGGCTTGTTACAACGAGAATCAAACACACATACACAAGCGCAAATACTCAAAGGCACTCGGCAAGTTTTAACCGAGGCATTTAAAAGAGCGATTCTAAATAACCCACCTGTTGAACTTCCCGTGTTGAACCAGCCTTAGCAAAAAAGATAAATCCCGTAGTGGACGAGGTGAAATAACTAAATAAAATGGAGGGGTGGTCTTCAGTCACATGATTACTCTTGGTATGGGGGGGTTGACTAGGAGAGAGAGGGCGGGGCGGGCGGGGCATTCAGGGTGGGGGGGCTTGACCAACTCTGTGCCAGGCACCCTCCGAACATGCTGGCTGGCAGCATTGTGTGTGTGTGTGTGTGTGTGTGTGTTTGTGTGAGTGTGTGTGTGTCTTTCAGCCACTGTTGTTTCCTTCTGCCGCTACAGTCCTTAGCTTTGTGTGGTTCCCCATGGGGCACAATTAAGACCTCACACACAACAAACTCCAGCAGCAATTAAAGCAGCCATTAAAGAGAGAAGGAGCGAGAGAGAAGTGGGGAAAAGACAGAGAGATAAAAGAAGAGAAAAGGAGAGGGAGAAAGAGACAGAAAAAAAGAGAAAGAGAGATGACTACTCCAAAGTTTCTCCCCCACAGCAGGAGTAGGAGGAGGAGGGAGAAGAGGGAGGGGGGAGGGAGGGGGAGGAGGAATCCTCTGTTCATTACAGACAGCCAGCTACGGATGAGACCAGGCTGGAATAAAGACAGGAGATTCTGCATTGGCTCCACCGCAGAATACCATCCCTGCATCAGTAAGGGGGAGGGCTCAGCCAGGGGATCTAGGGAAGACTAATCGAGCCCAGAGTAGAGGAGGGTCAACATGTCAGCAAATGCTCTGATTAACAGTAGTAGCTGTGTGGTGTGTGTGCATGCGCATTTGTGTGTGTGTGTGTGTGCTACAGTCACCTGGAGCTGCTGTGCGCGTGTTTGGGTGTGTGTGAATACGTGCATGCGCTCCCCTCACCTGTAGCTGGTGTTGTCGGAGCAGGGGTGGTGCGCGCGCACCACCACGAACACGTGCTGGAAGTGGGAGCGGATGTTTTTGGGCGTGAAGGGCAGCGCCCCGGGCTCCTGGAACACGATGGTGACAATGTCGTTCCCGATGTGGCGCTTCCGCAGCAACTGGCAGGGTAAGACACAGGGACGAAGGACTTAGGAGAAACTTCTGGAACTAACTTTTGGGAGCGTTTGGGAAACACAGTGTTGGATAACGTGTGCGATCAAGCGGCTAGAGCAAAACAGCGCCGCCTGAATTGTTACATTATCATCGGAGGATCGCTTTCGCTGATGAAATGTGTTTCAAACTCCATTACCACAGGTATCCCTGCTGCCTAGGGAAAGGGCCGGTCCTCTACAGCCAGCCTCAAAACCCTGTCCGACCTGCTGTTTGTTGTGTGGGCATTCACAGTGCTGTGTCCTACCTGCTGTTTGTTGTTGGGGGTGTAGGGCAGCATGGTGGAGACGTGGAACATGATCTCATAGTCCTTGTAGGTGGTGTAGAGGGAGTGGGTTCCTGTGGAGTCAGCTGCAAGAGAGACAGACAGGTGGAGACAGACAGGTGGAGACAGACAGGTGGAGGTTAACCACAGAGGTCTGCTTCCTATGACTCGCTGTTCGACGGAGAGTCAACAAGATAGCATGGTCTGAATCGTGTGCCCTGTTGGAAGGCCCCCAGGCTGTTTGTTCAGATAGACCATGTCTATTAGGGGTGGGGGAAAACATCGATTCACGATTTTTATTATTATTTTATTTATTTATTGTGAATAAATGTTTTATTGAATCATGACTCCAAGAATCTAATTGAATTGTGAAGTACCAAAAGATTCCCACCCCTAATGTCTAACAGTCTTTCAGTCTCTCCCTCTTTCACTCTCTCACAACTGGAGACACCTCATATCTAAAGAAGCAGAGTGACTGTTCCGAGCAGCAGGGAGGGGGACACACACACACACACACAGAGAGAGAGCCAGACGGGGAGTACGGGCTGAGAGTCGGAGAGAGGGAGAGGTGCCAGAGGAAGGGCGGCGGACTGGGAATGTGAGTGCGTGGATCAGAGCGCGTCCCCTCGCGTGCTGCGAGGGGCCGAGAGAGGAATCTGGAGCGCTGCCAACCCTGCCATAACATGCCTCCCCCAAGTCTCATCACAGATAGAGAATTAGTCTGGATGAGAGGGAGAGAGCGAAGGGGCGGGAGAGGGGGGGGGGAGAGGGGGGCATAGAAGGAGGACAGGAGGTAAGGGACGGGGGAAACTGCTGGACGGGGAGGAGGGAGGGAGGGTTAGACGTTAGTCAGGACCAGAAAAAGGGAGAAAGGGGGGAGGATGGGAGAGGGATGAGTGGAGAAGGAGGATCAGGGCGAGGACGGTGAGAGGAGGGGACGGCCCCTGCCTGACTGGAACAGGACGGAGGGGCCGAGGTCAGGAGGTCCCACTCAGGACGGAGGCCTCTGGAAGGCGAGTGTGCACTGAAGAAAGCACGTGCCAAGTGGCTCGCAGGATCGAGCAGCAGATGGTTCTGAAGCGACGAGTGTGTTCAAAGTGGGTGCGTGTGTGCGGTGGCTGGATGGCTGGGTGTGCGAGTGGAGGCGCTAGCCCACGTACTCTTGGTGTCCAGCTGGGCGCGGTACTTGCTGAAGCCCTTCAGGCGGACCTTGTCCCCCAGCAGCTGCAGGAACTCCTCCAGGGAGGGGCTGGACGCCTCGTTGTTGTACATCTCCTCCTCGCTGCTCTGGCCCGCAGCACAGTACATCACCCCCACCTTGAGCTGGAAGCTCAGCTGCAGGGACAGCACAGGGCACACACACACACACACACACACACACTGAGATTTACATCTCATCTTCCTCGAAAATCCTTCAACAATGTTTGTTCTAGTAAAGATTGTGCACATTGGATAAGAATGTGTGTGTGTGTATGTGTGTGGTGTGTACAGGTGCCTGTGTGTGTGTGTGTGTGTGTGTGTGGTGCCCCTCCTCACCCCCTGCTCGTCCAGCTTCATGAGCTGCTCTGTGACCTTGGGGGTGTTGAGTGCCAGACGCAGGCAGTGAGCGTTGAGCTCAGGCACCAGGTACTCCAGCACCTCCTTCAGAGGCAGGCCCCGCGCCAGGCCGTGCTTGGAGGTGGAGGGCACCGCATCCTCCAGGATGGACCCACGCAGGGTGTTCAGCTGGGGGGAGGAAGGGGGGACAGGGTGAGGGAGGCGAGAGAATGACCGAGGGACCAGAAAAAAGGGACACGGATGAATAATTCAGGTCGGAGCCATCATGGTGGCGTGTGTTCACCAGGTCAATAGATTCTTCTCTGAGGATAGCACTGCAAACTGTCACTGAGTTATATAAGCCGAGAGCAGAGAGGAGCAGAGTAGAGGACAGGAGAGAAAAGTAGAGAAGAAGTGTCACGGAAGAGCAACATCGAATTATGAGCGCGTACACAGTATGTACCGAGAGACAGACAGAGAGAAAGACAGAGAGAGGCAGAGACAGACAGAGAGAAAGACAGAGAGAGGCAGAGACAGACAGAGAGAAAGACAGAGAAAGGCAGAGACAGACAGAGAGAAAGACAGAGAGAGACAGACAGAGAGAAAGACAGAGAGAGACAGAGAGAGACAGAGAGAGAGAGAAGACGAGAGAGACAGAGAGAAAGACAGAGAGAGAGAGACAGAGAGAGAGAAGACGAGAGAGACAGAGAGAAAGACAGAGAGAGAGACAGAGAGAGAGAAGACGAGAGAGACAGAGAGATGGGGCGAGAGACAGAGAGAGAGAAGACGAGACAGACAGAGAGATGGGGCGAGAGAGAGACCATGCTTTCTGTTACTCTCTCTAAGTTCTCAGCTGCTCAGTGTTGTTCACATGGATCCACTTGAGGCTAAAACCAACTAGAGAAGGAGGATGAATAAAACAGAAGGCATAGGACCAAGGCTGCTACTGCAGTCTGGAGTAAATAAACACAGTGTAGTCCCCAGGCTCTCACAGATACGGGTGTGTGTGTGTGTGTGTGTGCGCGCGCGCGCGTGTCTCTGCACACACATTAAACCTCCAGGTAAAAGGACCTCCAAGGCCAGCGTCTAAGCTACAGTGGTGAAGAGGACCCGGTGCTCAGGACAGAACTGTTCTCCCATCACCATCCCCGCCCACACACTCCTACACACTCTCACGCCTGCCCACCTTCCTGGCTGGAAATAGCAATGACAAGAGAGGAATGGAGTAGGGGAGAGGATAATAGACAAGTGGGGGAGGGGGGACAGGAAATAGAAGAAGAAAAAAAGAGGGCATCACACTGGTTTGTGCGTCACGTCGACAGAGCAGTGTGTGTTCTGGCTGGGAAGCTGGCGATCTGCAGGCAGTCTGCCTCCACAATCTTAATGAAGTCCAGCTTCCACTTAGCCCAAAGGCCTCCTGCAACGGTTTAGTCTGCTTTACTGAGGAAGAGTCTGTTCTGCCAGTCTCTGAGGAGTGAGTGCTCGAGAGGAGAGGGGGGGAGAGGAGGAGGCTTTATGGTCTTTCAGTCCTCACAGATGAGAAGACCTTCGATGTTCCCCTACCTCGCTGGTCCTGAAGATCACCCGGTAGTTGTACTGCTGGCCGTGTTCCTTGTGCTCCTCCAGCTTCTCTCGGCGCAGGCTCACTGCTACTGGGCCCAGCGTCTCGTCCACACCCAGGTAGGTCCAGTGTTCTGACCAGAGGGACAAGAGAGGGAGGAGAGAGGGAGGAGAGAGGGACGAGAGAGGGACGAGAGAGGGACGAGAGAGGGACGAGAGAGGGACGAGAGAGGGACGAGAGAGGGACGAAAGAGGGACGAAAGAGGGACGAGAGAGGGAGGGAAACAGAGGGCCAGGTTACAAGAATATGTTGGAGAAAACAGGAAAATAAAGCCTCTTCTGTCTACCAAGCCCCCGTGTTTGTTTGTCTCACACACACACACACACACGCACACACACCTCTCAGGTAGAAGCTCTTCCTGTAGTAGTAGGAGCCCAGGTCCACGTGTTCCATGATGTAGCGCTTGGTCCTGTCGGCGTGCAGGCCCGGCCCGTCCTTGGCTGCTTCCAGCACGGCCACGCCAGCGTTGGTGTAGTGGGTGCTGAGGAGGGCCTCCAGGGGCCCCGCCTCCTCCGAGCCCGACGACCCCCCCGAGCTGCCCCCGCTGCCGATGCTGCCCTGCTGTTGGAGGAAGGGGGGGGGGGGGGGGGGCAGTGTGTGTGTGTGTGTGTGTGGGGGGGGGTTGCGTGTGAGGGGGGTGTGTGTGTGTGGGTACAGGGAGGTTCATGTTACAGGGGGAAGGTAACTTCTCCAAGATCTGGGGGTCTCTTCTGAATAAACCACGTTCAAACACAGCATGGAAAGCCTACCAGTTCCAGACCCTGTAAAACTCGATTGTATTCTCTAACGTCTTAAAACATGTGCCCCACCTCCATGTCGGTGCTGGTGAGGCCTGCTGCCGGCCTGCCTACCTGCTTGGAGGCACAGATGCTCCTGTCCCCCTCCCCCCGATCTCGTTCCGGAAGCAGGGGCAGTTGAGCAGCAGCTCGTTGCTCCTCTCGTCGCCGGGGTCCAGGGCGGGGTTAGGGGCGTGTCCCGGCCCCTCCTTGGCGTTCAGCTCCTCCTGGGACCCGCAGGGCGAGCCGTACCCGCTCCCGCTCTGATTGGACGAGAGGGAGGAAGTGGCGGAGGCGGCGGCGGCGGCCGAGGCTCCCGTGGTCGTGTTCTTCCGCTTGACCACCGACTGGCGGCTCTGCACCACCTCGTTGAGGTCGAACAGGAGGGACTGCACGTCGTAGTGAGAGAATCCCTTCTGGCACACCCACGGCCTGGGCGGGGGCCCCGCCTCGTCCCCCCGGCAGCCGTCCTCCGCGTCCGACCCCGCCCGCGACGAGTCGCCCTCCGCCTTCACGCTGCGGAGCTTCCGGAAGATGGACTCGCCGCCCGTCTCCGACTTGGACCTCCTCTTCAGGTGCTTCTCCCTGTCCTTCAGCCGGCTGGCCGGGCTGCCCCGGGCCGGCCCCAGGGGCCCGTCGGGCAGGTCCAGGGCCGCCTGCTTGACGGGGGCCACGGTCAGCATCTCCCCCAGCCTGTCCGGGGCCGGGCTGCGCTGGTCGGGCACGTCGGTGGAGTGGTAGCCCTTCAGCATGTCGAAGAAGCTCTCCCCGGAGACGCCGTGCTTGTCGATGGAGGACGTGCTGCCGTACTCGCGGTGCATGGGGGTCCAGCCCGAGAAGGACCAGCCCTCGCTGCCATCGCCGTCCAGCTCGCTGATGGTGATGTCGCTGTTGCTGCGCTGGCGGATGCGCCGCATGCCCTTGCGCGGCGAGCCCAGGTAGCCGTCCGGGGACAGGAAGCGGTTGTCCTTGCCCTTGCTCTGCATCTTGTTCTTCAGCGTGTTGTGGATGTTCCTCAGCATGGACGAGTCCTGCGGGCTGATCAGGTGACCCAGCTTGGCCGACAGGTTGCTGTGGGCCGTAGTCGCGCTGCCGCCCCCTCCGCCTCTTTCCTTCTCTCGTTCCCTTTCTCCACCTCCACTTCCTCCTCCACTTCCTCCTCCTCCTCCCCCACTACTACTGCCTCCTCCTCCCAAACTACCACTTCCTCCTCCTCCACTTCCTCCAGAGTTGGAGGAGGTGGTGGAACCGGGGGAGTCCGTCTCCACGGTGATGTGCCACAGCCCGCCCCCCCATCCTTTCTGGGGGGCCAGTCTGCCACACGGGCGCGCACCCCCATCTTGGGCACGCCGGGCGTGGCGGCGGCGGCGGCGGCTGAGGAGGAGATGTGGGCGCTCTCGCTGCGAGGGGGCGGGGCCCCGCCGTTGGGCAGGCGCAGGCGGCGGGTGTAGAACTCGTCGGAGGCGGGGACGGAGCCCCCGACCGAGCGCTCCGTCTGGGAACGCTTCAGGCTCGTCATGGCGATGCTGAGGGAGGGTTGGGGGGGGGGGCGGGGTTAGGGGTGAGGTTCAGCAGAGGAGCTGGACCATCGCTTCCATGAAAATGAGGGCAGACGGAGCCTCACAAAGCATGGGCCGCTGGGAGGACTGGGGGGAGGGAGAGAGAGAGAGGGAGGGAGAGATGAGTCAATCCGCTGTTGGGTGATATTCTAGGTGGAATATTATTGCAGCAGTGCAGCAGAGAGCCGTGCCTGAACCTTGAGGGAGGCTGAGATGAAGGCTGATGGAGGGCTGGAGAAGACCTGGTCTGCTGGTCCCCTAGATCAGCTTACTGGACTGCATTCTGGGGTAGGGACAGGGAGGGAGACGGAGAGAGAGAAAGAGAGGTTAAATAGCTACAGTAACCTGTTACTCACTGTTCCGCACAATCAAAACTACCTTAGTGGATTGTATAATAAAGACCAGCTAGCTGACTATGCAGCAAAGTATTAACTATGGAGGAGAGAGTACACTACACTGCATATAGGTAACAGTATCAGACAGGACAACAATAAGCCATTCACCGTTTGGAACACGCAGTCCATCACCATGGAGATCACCATGGAGATAAAGAGCATCTCTCTTAGATCTGTGTGGTGTATGTGTGTCAGTCAGTCAGCTGGTGGGTGTCACACTAGTGCGTGTCACACCGACAGGCTGTCTTCCAACACAGCAGATGGGCCCTCATGAGGAACCTGCTTTACGTCGTTATCGCTATGGCAGCCATATGCAGCCTATCCTAAACTCTCCATGGATTTTGGCTCAAGACCAGATTTCCGGCAGACTCCTGTCCATGAGACCACAGCCAATCAGGAGGGTTATTAAGTTAGTCCTCCTCAGGATCTCACGGCTGGTTCTCCCAACCAGGGGAAATGTAACAGGCCCAGACTGTCACTGCAATTCCTGCAATGCTGCCCAAATAGTAACCAACAGACAGACTGTTCATAACACCATTCAGATAAGCAAACTGGACCCAGTTCAGTGTTAGTCTACCATCTGTTGCTTATACAAAGCCAAACGTTTTGTTTTTCTAGTTTATTAGCCGAGCCTCTCTCTTCCTTTTCCCCCACTTTTCCCATTTCTCCCTCTGTTTCTCCTTCTCCTCTCCGTTGTGTTTTCACAGACACAGCTCTGGTACTTCTTGTAACACAGGGAGTTTGAAGTCTATCCTGCGAATAAATTAAAAAGCTCAAAGAACATTTCACTTTCCATTCACAGGCAGGGATGTGCGAGTGTGTTCCCCCCACCACCACCACCAACAAAAAAACCTCCAGTCGGCTGTTTGAAAGGGTGAGGCTAGCTCCTGGCTGTGCACAGTGACTGAAGAGAGGATGAAATGAGGATGAAGTGAGGATGGATGGTGACCTGAGCTGCACTCACACGTGATTGGCCCCTCGCGTCCTCCCCACCATGCCCAGACCACAGAACATCCTCACAGGCCTAATCACTTGCACAAACTTTCTAATTCAAATGGCCGCATTCCCTGCGCGGACCAAGACTGGGCCGCGTAAACAGAGAGGGTCCCGTGAGGATGGCTCTCCTCCACGACGGGAAGCAGCTCATCTCACTAATGATGACTAGAGCCCTGCCTTACACACACAGCAGCCTGACGTCCAAATGAGGCCTTAAAGACCCAAGGCACCTCAGGAGCTGCTCCTTCACAATGAAGTTCCTGGGGGAAGAGCGGTGTGTGTGGGTGTGTGTGTGGGGGGCTGTGTGTGTGTGTGTGTGTGGGGCTGTGTGTGTGTGTGTGTGTGTGGGTGTGGCTGTGTGTGTGGGGCTGTGTGTGTGTGTGTGTGTGGGTGTGTGTGGGGCTGTGTGTGTGTGTGTGTGGCTGTGTGTGTGGGGTGGGGGTGTGGCAGTGTGTGGGGTGGGGGTGTTCATACCGTAAGTAGCATGGAGGGGGTACAACAGTGACAGAGAGAGAGCAAGCAGAGAGAAAATGTACAGGGGAAGATCGAGCATCAGAAGTGCATAGTTCTAACAGTATTGGGGTGGTCAGAGTTGTGTATTTCAAAGGTCTCAGTTGATAATTGTGGTTGACTGATTGATGACCTCAAAATGGGGATGCAAGTTCCATTAAGAACAAAAAATGGTCAAAAGAAAAAAAAAAACTGGGCCTAATTTTAAACCACTTAAATGTCCATTGACAAAGCAGGCCTGCTAACTGTACCCTGTTAAGCCCCAGAGGGGATAACAGGCGGGCAAGCAATCAGTGGAGGGCTGCTAGTGTGGGGCTGAATGTGGGGCTGTGTGTGGTGTACATGAGGCTGTGTGTGTGTGTGTGTGTGTGTGGGGCTGTGTGTGTGGTGTACATGAGGCTGTGTGTGTGTGTGTGTGTGTGTGTGTGTGTGTGTGTGTGTGTGGTGTACATGAGGCTGTGTGTGTGTGGGGCTGTGTGTATGGTGTACATGAGGCTGTGTGTGTGTGTGTGTGTACGTGTGTGTGTGTGTGTGGGGCTGTGTGTGTGGTGTAGATGTGTGTGTGTGTGTGTGTGTGTGTGTGTGAGGCTGAGTGCCCAGGCTTGGAGGCGGGTGGCACTGTGGTGGACTGTGTCAGATGCCACTGGCCCGGACAGCAATGCAGGTCAACACCCAGTGGGAAGGCCGGGACCAAGGCTGGCTAGACAGAGACACACACACACACACACACACACACACACACACACACACGTTCCCTTTTTTGGTCCAGCGCACCGTTTAGGGAACAGGAGGTCTCTCTCTGTCACCGTGGTGACTGGAGACCATCAACGTGGTCTCTCTCTCTCATCAACACACAGTCACACTTCCAAATGCCAGTCTGCTCCGTATCCCAGCAACCACCTGAATTCTGACTCGATGTCTGCTGAAGATGTGGACGGCAAACAGAGAGGGGGGAGGAGAGTGGAAGAGCACAGAGAGAGAGACAGAGAGAGAGACAGAGAGAGACAGAGAGAGGCAGAGAGAGGCAGAGAGAGGCAGAGAGAGACAGAGAGAGGCAGAGAGAGACAGAGAGAGGCAGAGAGAGACAGAGAGAGGGCATGACATTATACAGTCATACCAGCCCAATTACCCTGGCAGGTGTGTAGTAACCTTTCCAATTCCTGGCTGCTGGGGGGGTGATCAGGTGGTTAATGCTAAAGTCCCTCCTGTACAACACTTCCACACTGAAGACATCCATGCAGGGGTCGGGACAAGGGGACAAGGGGACAAGGCGTGACACGGAACCTAATGAACCAGGGAGCGGGTCACGTGTGGCTGTGATTATCCTGGCATGGCCATCGCTCACACAGGAAGAGAACACTGGGAAGTGAAGTCAGCTGACTCACCTAACCCTGTTTGGAGTCACGACGTGTCGCCGTGACAACCGGGACCATGAGGTCATGTTCCTGGAAAGGAACCTTGAGCACACAGCTTGCCTAACCCCCACTCAACAAAACCACTCCCTCGCTAGAACAATTACTGCTGTGATCTAACAGAGGTTGTGGACAGGGAGCAGAACTTGCACCCTCATCATGACATCATACAGGACTTGATGGTGACATGAGTGTTTGTGGGAGCAAATAAGCTGTAGTCATTATGATGTCACATTGGATTTTCTTGAAGTATGTGACCACAGTAGAATGTCATAAAGGAATCACATCATATGTAATCAAGGATAAATACATAATCAGCCTAGTATGTAACGATGATGTCGGTGAAGACATGAACCGATGAAGTCATTATGATGTCACAGTGCACGTCTTTGAAGAATGCGACTCCGGCTTATGAGGTCATAAAGGAATCGCGGCGTCAAGTCACCGAGGATCAACACACAATCAACCTACCGTGTCAGTACCACCTAGCGTCCCTTACGGACGGTTCGTGAATGATTTTCGAGGAAGGTGATAGGTCGGAGGAGTCCTGGGGGCTTGGCTGAAGGCAGCGAGGCAGCTGAGGCAGCAGACAGGTGCTGCAGAGGGCCGCGAGGCCTGCGCTGCAGAGTGAGTCACACACAGCTGGCGAATGACAGAGCAGCTGTGACTGACAGGCCGTCAGACAGACCCAGGGCTGTCAGACAGACCCAGAGCCGTCAGACAGACCCAGGGCCGTCAGACAGACCCAGGGCCGGAGGCAGGCTAAGAGTGGCAGAGGGCTGGCACAGAGGCCGTCATGACTAACAATGAGCCCGAGGTGTCACTCGAAGGTTGTCAGACGCAGTCAGAGAAAAGCCTGGAGGAGAGAGAGAGAGAGAGAGAGAGCAACGGCCAGGGCGTTCTCAAAGAGTCTCGCTAAACGTAGGGACACGTTTCCAATCTTGGGCATGTTCCTGTTCAAAGTCTCATGCTGTAGAGACTCCTGACAACACAGGTTGCTCAGGCTGATCAGAGATCTTACCAGAGGTGGCAAGAGGACACACATGCTTCACTCAAGTGGAAGTACAGATACTCATGTTTAAAAAGACTCTGGTAAGAGTGGAAGTGCTGATTACTTTACCTTGTGTGAAAAAGTGTAAAAAAATAAATAAAAAAAAATTAAAAAAAAGATTTATTGCTTTTTTTTTCCTACCTTTTGAAAATCCCCCCCCCCCCCCCACACACACACACACACACTCACATGAGTTTTTTCAAAAAGTTAACTTTTTAAAGTCTTTGTAAATCCTTTTTTTTGAAAGAGGGAGAAGATGAAGGTGTCCCACACAAATAAAGAACTGGCGATTACAGACGTGTCTCTGCATGCCACACACGTCACTCACACGTCAGTCACACGTCAGTCACACGTCAGTCACATGTCAGTCACATGTCAAGTCACTGCCCACCTGGAAGTCGACAGATGAGACACACTGACTCCATCTGGGCTCTGACAGTCTTGTCACACATCAGCTGTCTGGCGTGACGTTGCATAACAGTGTGGTAGAAGCGGACAGGAGAGGGTGTGTGTGTGTGTGTGTGTGTGTGTGTGTGTGTGTGTGTGTGTGTGTGTATGAGAAGCTAAATTGTACCTAAAGCACCTCAGGCCTAAGATAAAAGCCAGACTATGAGTCACACATGCAGCACACCTACACTGTACACAGGTGCCTGGACACAAACACAAACACACACTGTACACTAGCCAATGACAGATGATCATAGGCTTCCTCACTCACAGAGGGGGGTGTTTTCAAAGGCTCACTGGCACTCCTGAACACTTCCTAGTCCAAGTTCTCTGTGCTTTTGCAGGAGATGTGAGAGAATCTGTGTTCAGTTACGCCAGGAAGGATCCAGAAGGAAATGAAAGGCATTCTCTTTGAGGGTGGCCGGGAGGTGTAGGAGCAGAGGCGATCCAGCAGAGTGAGGCGTGTGGTGTAGGGTGACACCACAGTGGCTGGGCAGCAGTGTGTCATCTTCGGCGGCAAAAAAATAAATAAACTGAAATTCAAATTGTGTGAAAAGATGAACGTGCTAATAGTCTTCCTACCAAGCAGAGATCCGTACGTGTGTGTGTGTGTGTGTGTGTGTGTGTGGCAGACACTCCCCTGGGACTCATTCAGATGTAAAAAGGGTCTTTCCGCACACACACAGTTCAGCATTGTTGTCTTGTTCCCTGAAGTGTGAAATTGCAAAGGCGTTTCTTCTCCCTGTCACAGGGCTGGGGCGTGTGTGTGTGTGTGTGTGTGTGTGTGTGTGTGTGTGTGTGTGTGTTTAACAGCTAACCATGGAGGCCATAGAGGCTTGGGGTTGCCTGGTGGTTGGAGGCTGCACGGCTCTATGATTTGTGGCTGACCATGTTCCCCCTCTAAACACCATGTTCACCCCAGCAGAGGAAGCCTGCAGTCAACACAGGGTTAGTCACACACTCTCCCTCACTTCCTGTTTCCCTTTCCTCTGCGGGGCTCTGACTCCTCCAGGAATTGTATCCTACCTCGGCCTGTAAGGAGGCTGGGAGCGAGGGAGGAGCGAGGGAGGAGCGAGGGGGAGCGAGGGAGGAGCGAGGGGGGAGGAGCGAGGGAGGAGCGAGGGGGGAGGAGCAAGGGGGAGCGAGGGGGGAGCGAGGGGGGAGGAGCAAGGGGGAGCGAGGGGGGAGCGAGGGGGGAGCGAGGGGCGAGCGAGGGGCGAGCGAGAAAGGAGAAAGTTAAATGGGTTGAATATCTATGCTGCAACCTGAAATAGCGCTATCCACCTTTGGCGAGTTGAGTTCATGAAAACAAAAAATGGAGGCGACTCAGCCACAGGGAGCGTAGAGAAGAAGCACAGGTCTCCCTGGCAGCCCTCTGAGGGAGGGGGGGCCGAGGTGAGCGCACATCTATATTTGATGAGAGCGGTGAGATGTGCGTGTGCATCAGTGTGTGTGTGTGTGTGTGTGCCGGAACCTTTGTGTGCGTGCAAGTGTGTGAGATTGCGTGTGTGCGCGCTGTCACCTGAAATGGAGCACTTGGGAACAACCCTTGTGCAAGGGGGCTTGTTAGCGAGCAGAGCGTGGGAGGAAATCCATCCAGCCACACAAGCTTGGAGGACACCCTCTCTCAGCCTGAGAATACATCTACCTGACAAACAGACTTTTGGTGAAAGCACTGAGAACGGAAAAGTACTGAGGTATCTCTAGTCTAAACTTGTGCATGGTTCCTTCCTCTCTACCGGGTTCCAAACCCATCCCAGGACCCCTGTGTGGGTTACGTGAGCCCCCACATCCAATCCATGCAGCTGATTGAGCGATCTATTATTAATGGTTGGCGGGGGAGGATTGGTGAAGTGGTTTTCCCAGAGGGTAGGATCTGTTATTTATAGGTCTATGATAGTGATGTAACTACCTGATCTCTCAGAGAGCTATGGATGTGTGTGTTTGTGCAGCAGGATGTGGTGAGCCGATGAGCGTTGGTTAGAACTCCCCCAAGCTTCGGAGTGTGATATTTAAAAGTTCCTGACCTATGGGAACTTGGTGAACAAGTCGTTTACAGTCACGTGGTCGCTTTCACTCCTCTCCAACACAAGGACTCTTCGACAGGATGATACATAAATAAACGGGCAGTTGAACACACACACACAAAGGCACACAAACACCCTCCCTCCCCCTCTCTCTCCCCCCCCCCCCCCCCTCACGCTCTAAGAGAACCCGTTAAAAAGGGTCTGTTCCAGTTGCAGAACAACACAGCATCTATAAATACACAGCTCGGCAGCTGAGTTTAGGACAGGATGTTTCAGGGGTATTGATTTGCTAGTAGGTGGGTGTTTTCTTTTCTCCAAGGATGCTTTGGTTTGGGGGGCTTTGGCACAGAGAGAGGGATGGATGGGGGGAGAGAGAGAGAGGGAGAGAGACAGAGAGAGAGGGACGGAGAGAGAGGGAGAGAGACAGAGAGAGAGGGACGGAGAGAGAGGGAGAGAGACAGAGAGAGAGGGACGGAGACAGAGAGAGAGGGACGGAGACAGAGAGAGAGGGACGGAGACAGAGAGAGAGGGACGGAGACAGAGAGAGAGGGACAGAGACAGAGACAGAGACAGAGACAGAGAGAGAGAGAGAGAGAGAGAGAGAGAGAGAGAGAGAGAGAGAGAGAGAGAGAGAGAGAGAGAGAGGGAGAGAGAGAGAGAGAGAGAGAGAGAGGGAGGGAGAGTGAGAAAGAGAAGTAGAAAGAGGAAGAGGCAGAGACAGAGAGGGATTTAAAAACAGCAAGAAAAAAAGAAAGAAAGAAAGAAAGAGACCTGGACACATGAAAGGAGGTGTAATTAAGAGGCCACAGTTATGATGTAGGTTGTAGCTCCCAGGGAATAAACAAAGACAGCAGTCTACCATCCAATCAGGGAGACTTTTGAGGAGCTAAACTGCCACAGAAAACGTATTTAACAGACCTCTCCATCTGATGACTCTCTCACCTCTTGAAACTTTCCATTCGACGGGGGCGTGTACTCTCTGTGAATGAGATTCCCTTGCAGTGAGGCCAAAGCCAGGCCGCTTTGCAGGATAAAGGGCTCGTCTATCGATTGGGCTGTAGCTGCACAGTGGCGATCAATGGAGGGCCAAGCTAACTACACATGTTAACTGTCCGCAGCAAAGTACGGGACATCCTTAGCCCTGTTTAAGAACAAGTCTGTTGCATCAGTCCCATCACAGCCCAACCCACCGGAGTATTGATCTGCAGTGGGCTTTAACCTCAGCTGGGTTTTGACCAGCACCATACAGCAGCCTGTTCTGATCCAAGCCCAGTTCAGCCCCAATTACTGGGCCTTTCACAGCCCTGACTGCTGTGGAATCAGACCCGGGGTGGGGTGTGCACCTCAAAACCTTCTCTCCCTTCCAACTCAGCCCACCAGTCAGTCGCGGACTGCTCACATGAGATGATCAAATATCAAAGACTAAAATCAACGACTATGATCCTTTTCGTTTTTTATGTCAACAGCCCTTCATTCACAGCGTCTGGAAAGTCCTGCGACCGTTTGTGACTTTCACACGACGAACACAAACTATGATCAGATCGTCGCACCTGACCTCGCCTCGATGGCCACGCGGCTGAGGTGTGTCAGTCAGGCTGGCAGCTGGCTAGCCAACTCTGGAAGGACATTTGTTCTTAAGATGGCTAGTCAAACAAACCGCAATGCCCAAAACAATGCTTCAGGACGCTAATGCTAACGCACCGTTCGCTTGCCACCGTTCAGTTCTCTCTCTCTCACTCAGGCAGCCATAGCAACAGAGCTGCAAACATGTGATCGCCTCTGAATAATGTCTGCCTCGACAACTGTAGGAGAAATGCAAAAAAAAAAAAAAGCCGTTGTATAGGCGGTGGTTGGGTGGTAAATCTCTCTGCTGGTAGCCCACCAGGGAGCACCCCCCCTCCACCCCCCCCTCCTCCTACACCCTGCCCACCTCCTACACACCAGCATCAAGAGGCCTCTCATCTCTGCCAATCAGTGAACGCTAAACGGCCATTTGTTGTGAAAATGGGCTTCTGTGCCCCCCTCCTCCTCCTCCTTCCCTCCCCTCTCCTTTCGATAAGTGCATCCTCCTCTCCTTCTCCTCCACCGTGGGCCTTAGCAACACCACGGCAACGCTGTGAGAGAAGGCACGGCACTGAGGGGTACAGAAAGAGAGAAAGAGAGAGAGAGAGAGAGAGAGAGAGAGAGAGAGAGAGAGAGAGAGAGAGACATCGTGTAATTAACACAGTGGGTGAGGGTCTGGACTGACGGGCAGGGGGAGACTAAAGGAATAGGAGTAAAGTAGAAAAAAATAGGAAGAAAGTACAAGACAAAGAAAAGGAGAGAGGGAGAGAGAGAAGGAGAGAGAGAGAGAGAGAGAGAGAGAGAGGAGAGAGAGAGAGAGAGAGAGAGAGAGAGAGAGAGAGAGAGAGAGAGAGAGAGAGAGAGAGAGAGAGAGAGAGAGAGAGAGAGAGAGAGAGAGAGAGAGAGAGAGAGAGAGAGAGAGAGAGAGAGAGAGAGAGAGAGAGAGAGAGAGAGAGAGAGAGAGAGAGAGAGAGAGAGAGAGAGAGAGAGAGGAGAGAGAGAGAGAGAGAGAGAGAGAGAGAGAGAGAGAAAAGGAGGGAGGGAGGGAGGGAGAAAAGGAGAGAGGGAGGGAGAGAGAGAGAGAGAGAGAGAGAGAAAGAGAGAGAGAGAGAGAGAGAGAGAGAAAAGGAGAGAGAGAGAGAGAGAGAGAAAGGAGAGAGAGAGAAAAGGAGAGAGAGAGAGAAAAGGAGAGAGAGAGAGAAAAGGAGAGAGAGAGAGAGAGAGTAAAAAAGAATCCTAAGAAGAGAGGAGGATGGGAAGAATGCGAGAGAACACCATGTGACTCCAGTCGTCACAGCGCGCTGGAGAGGTGGAGGGAAACTTGGAAGAGGTCCAGAGATCAGCCCAGAGATCGGGCCAGAGATCAGGCCAGAGAAGGTGCTGCTGATGGGGCTGGAAAGCTATCCAAGGTCTCAGGGAAATCCAAACAGCGGAGGAGATCCAGTTTCCAAACATAGCAGAGTGAGAGGGGCTTAGCCCCTGCACTGCCCCCCGGCCAGGGCCGGAGGAGCGGAGGGAGGGGGGAGGGGGGGCGAGGAAGGTGATAATTACAAGATGTCACCTGCCGCTCATAAAAAAACCAAGGACATCAAACAGGACCAGCACCTCAATGACTCACCTTCTCCCTCCACCCCCTCCAAACGTACAGGACTACGCTAATCACAGGTAACAACTAGGCTATTTGTGTGAGGAGAGGGAACCCAAGGGGGAAGAGAGAGAGGACGAGGACTTGAGGTGATGACCGGCAGCCTTCCTGTGTCCCTGAGAGAGCATCATGTCGGGCCAGTTCTTACGACTCTTACTTAAGAGTCCATCCCAATGCTGGGCCCAGTATCCAGAGTCGGAGCAGTTCTGTCGCTGAGATCCAAAATGGCGCCTGTGTGTCTGTGTGTGGGCGATGGTGTGTTGATCGGTGTTCTGGAACAGCATCGCGGTGGGGAGGAGAGAGAGAGAGAGAGAGAGAGAGAGAGAGAGAGAGAGAGAGAGAGAGAGAGAGGGAGAGAGAGGAGAGAGAGAGAGAGAGAGAGAGAGAGAGAGAGAGAGAGAGAGAGAGAGAGAGAGAGAGAGAGAGAGAGAGAGAGAGGAGAGGAGACAGAAAGAAAGACAGAGACTTAGGGAGAATCGCTCTCACGACGAGTCTGTGCGTACATTGACTCCGCAGACAGACAGGCCGAGAACCGAGTAGGAATGTAACCTAGCGTGTACGTTTGGGAAACATCTGGCTGAGAAAAAAAGCTGGCGGCTGGTTGGTCCTGTACTGTCTGACCAGGACCAATCACCTGCCTCCTTTGGGAGAGTTGCACAGCCAGCACTGGGCGACACTGAACAGGAAGCAGCCCTCATCCATTTCCTTTGGCGCTCCATGGCTTGGGGAAGTAACAGGGTCTTGCCCAATGCAGGAAGTCCATCTGGGCTCCTTTTTGGGGGAGGTTCTGGTGAAAAGATGGTGCCCACTATAACCCCTGCTGACAGTAATGTTGTGGCTCTGGTTTAATTACTAGAGCAGGGCCAGGCCAGGCTGGTGTGACTAATGAGAGATGGGGGGGGCCGTGTCAGGTAGAAGCTCATTTGAGGCCACAGCTTGACAGTTGGACTGGTGCAGCTTGGGAGCAAAGTGGTGGTGAGACCGCAGGAAGAATGAGAGATGGAGGGAGGAAAAATGACTTCACTCAGTGTGAGTGTGTGTGGGAGTACATGAGCTGGGGAGAGAGAGGGAGGCAGAGAGAGAGAGAGCGAGGCAGAGAGAGGTAGGGATATGAAGAGAGCGAGCAAGTGAGTCAGACCGTTCTCTCCTCCCCTCCCTCTCTGAAGCTGTACAGATAGCTGAGGCAGGGGCAGGAGTCAACGTTGACCTCCCATCTCTGATATATGGCCAATCAGAGAAGGGCTTTGAGGATCACAGAGCTGGGCACCGTTCACACACAGTAGAACTGCCGTAACACAACCGCAGTGGAAACATCCGGACACTTTATCAACACCTGAACAAAGACGATCTGAGCAGAGACAGGGATCGACGTCAGACTAATGTCAGATGTATTCAATGCAGTGTGAAGATCGAATCATTTTCGTTCACTATTTAGAGCCATTTCAACTGACTGTCATTCAATGCTGCCTGTGGGTGTGTGGGTGTGTGTGTGTGTGTGTGTATGTCAGACTTCAGACATCTGTTTGTAGCTCAGTCACAGATGAGTTATCTTAAAAGGAGCTGTCAGATGTGTGTGTGTGTGTGTGTGTGGACTGTGGCGGAGGTGACAGGAGAAGAATCAATTAAATGGGATGAACCTGGAGCACAGGGCAGTGTGGATATCTAGAAAGGTTGGACCAGTCACCTCGCCCCACAACACACACACACACACACACACGATCCATGGCAGCCCACCAGCAAATGCAGAAATTACAGAAAAACTACCCCACCAATGGCAGATCTACCTGGTGGGTTGAGCCAATGACAGAGCAGCATCACCTCAGGAGGTGAGGAAAAATAGGAGACAGGCCTAAGTAAAGGTGGAAATGTTTCTCCTGCAAACAAAATGTAGCATTATACTGTAGCATACGGTACCACAGCAAAAAACCAGAGTGAGTCTAAATGCAACATAATCCAGAACTGGTCCACATATCAGACCTGAGGGATTTTTTCCTGAAAAATTTCAACTGTGAGAATTAAATCTAAAATCCACATAATCCCGGCTTGCCAAAACATACGGCTTTTATAAATATGTCGCTGGCTACAGCGTAACAGGAAGAGGACTTCTGGATCAGTCTCTGGCTACAGCGTAACAGGAAGAGGACTTCTGGATCGGTCTCTGGCTACAGCCTAACAGGAAGAGGACTTCTGGTGTCCAACAGAAACTGTCACCCCGCCTCCGTCACCAACACCCTCTGCAACACCACACTCATCCATAGGATGAGGACCCAGCCCAACTGCTGTTATGATTAAACGCATGAAGAGCCTTCAACTCCTTAAAGCAGAAAGGGCCTGGATGACTGCTGGGTCGCTCGGTAACGATGCATCACCCTGGTTACGGTACTTCTGTACAACCTCAGCTAAGTATGTGGATGGGAGGGGAGGTCAGGGGTGCAGTAGTGAGCAGTGAATCTCGGGGCTGGGCGTGCACGTCAAAGCCTGGGAGATCCTGAAGGAGTGACCTCACAGGAGAGGCTCTCGTGTAAATACTCTCCCACCAGCTCAGAGAGACGACCTGTCAAGCACCCTGACCCACAAGGGACCTATCCACACACACACACATGCTCAGACACACACACACACACACACAATGAGGTCTTTGTTCGAAAATTGGGGTTTCATGAGCTGGCCTATGAAAGGAGATGCTCTCAGCATGCAGCTACCCCCAAACATGCTCCAGTCTGAGCCCAGCTACCCCCAAACATGCTCCAGTCTGGGCCCAGCTACCCCCAAACATGCTCCAGTCTGAGCCCAGCTACCCCCAAACATGCTCCAGTCTGGGCCCAGCTACCCCCAAACATGCTCCAGTCTGAGCCCAGCTACCCCCAAACATGCTCCAGTCTGGGCCCAGCTACCCCCAAACATGCTCCAGTCTGGGCCCAGCTACCCCCAAACATGCTCCAGTCTGAGCCCAGCTACCCCCAAACATGCTCCAGTCTGGGCCCAGCTACCCCCAAACATGCTCCAGTCTGAGCCCAGCTACCCCCAAACATGCTCCAGTCTGGGCCCGGCAGAGTGGCCACTAATTCAGACGGTGCCCATGTAGAACTCCCCAACAACACCGTGTGTCATGCTTTCTCAAGTCCTCTGGCTTCATGCAGAAGCAGTGCAGGGATCTCCAACACCACCCCCCCCGCCCCCCCACTGGTCACATGCCTGCCTTACCTGCCTCCACAGGTCACTTGCCTCTCCAGGTCACCCACCTACCATCCAGCCGCCCCCCCACCCCTCACCCCCCTCCCGCCTGGACGCTAGCAGCTAGCTGGAGACGATGTAGGAGAGCGAGTGGGCGGGCATGATAGCAGTGTTTAGAATCTGCAGCCGGCGAGCAATGGATGAGGAGGAGGAGGAAGAGGAGGAAAACACAAAGGCGTAGTGTAGTGTTTCAGGAACGCAGCACACAGAGCTACGTTAGACCAGGGTGGCCTTTACACACCCCGATCCTCTGCCGCCCTCAACATCATCTACTGTTATTGAACAAGGGCAGGAAAAAACGACAGCTCGGTGTGATGGAACGGCCACAGAGAGAGAGGGGGGGGCGAGAGAGAGAGACAAAGACGGGGAGAGGGAGAGCAAGAGAGAGAGACAAAGACGGGGAGAGAGAGACTAAAGTGATTCGCAGGAGACAATTAGACTGTTACAGCAGTCATTTTGTGAAGAGAAGATTTTTTTTTTTTAATATATATACTGTTTTCAACATGACACACTGTCCCTCCAGTGACAACTACAGCACCTTTTAATTTTTTTTGACACTGCATGGGAACAGTATCCTTGACAACAAACTGAACTGTAAGACAGTGTGGTGAGAGAAACCACAAAACACTTCATTAGATAACGCTCTTTTGACTGAGCTAGTTTGGGGGTGAATACTTACTTTGCCGCCTGAATATCGCCCAGGCTTCACAGTCGGTCTCTGAGGTGGATACCTGAAGGAGATGAAGAAAAAAAACATTATCAGCAACATAAAAGTACAGCGCATCCTCGACATCTTGTTCTTCCTCCTCTGCCTCGCCACAAACACACTCAGACATCTGAAGGCTGCCCGCGTGTGAGTGGGCTGGCAATGAAGAGCTGGAATTCAAGTCGATTCCTCTGTGGGTCGAAACAAGACCGTGGACTCGGTTCCGTGTTTCCATTCATTCCTGATGCCCATGCGGAAATGGCGGCAGGAGAGAGACAAAGAGGAGGAACGAGGAAGGCTGAGAACACAATGACCAGGTCTGATCTGGTCCCAGTCAGCAGCAGGGAGGGCTGCTGGCCCAGGGGGTCATGGTCTAGGTCAGGGGTTCCCAATCAGCATCTAAAACATGCAGGGCAGGGAGGCCCGAGGACCAGGATTGGGAACCCCTGGTCTGGGTGAAGTGGACAGCACTACAACACAGCTGTTCATCCTGGCTTCAATTCACTGTCTTCAACACCCCTAAACAACCTTTTCACCTTCCATCCTTCTCTCAGTCCTTCATTCCTTCCTTGTCTCATTCAATCTTTCCCTCCAACCATTATTCGTGGATCGTTTGAAACCCTATCTGGTCCCACCACCCATGGGCCTGCACACACACACACAGGATATTCTGGAACAGCTGATGAGCTACACCACACAAGATGGACGGCCATCACGGCCCCGTTGTACAGGGACGCCTGGCGGAACGAAACAAACACACACTTAAGTCAAAGGAGCCAATAATACATCTGATGTCTCAGTAAAATGGTGGTTCAGCAAGGATACAGCTGTAATTATTGGCTGAGATTGGCTGAGTTCTATGCACCAGAAGATCACAACAACATCACTTTGACAAAACAGAGAGGGGGGGTATTAGCCCCGTAACTGTGGAGATTTAATTAGATAGTCTTATAAAGAGCTTTTAGAAGGGAGAACTGGAAGAAAATGTTGATTATTGCATACATAACAGGGCAGATATTGTCTTAACACAAAATAAAACATGCCTTGGCAACAGGAAACTATGCCCCATTGATGCACAACATTAGTGGGTGTGCCTGCCTTCTAATGATCAATATCATAGTGAATCAATGGATTTTGTTCCAACAGTTCATTTTGATGTAGTGTTCCACCCATTAATCATATTATTTCTCCAAATGTTTAGATGTGGGATCTTAGTTTAAACAATAGGTTTGGAGGTGATACAGTAAAAAATAAAAACAAATAAAAATGCCCCGGCTTTAACCAACGCAAGCTCACCCTCTCCAGTATAAAAACATGTCATATAGAGTCGATGATTTGATAAGTATATTGAACTACTGTTCCGCTACTGTTTTATATGACTGGAGCCTCTGAACACTGTGAACAGCTTTGATTCAACTAAAATATCCCCCGACAATAGTGACGTTTGAATCCACTCGGAATTATTTAGCATATTTTCTTTATTCACCGACGGCTTCCTCCGGAATCGTCCCTCTGATTGGTTGGTTTGGGTTAGGCTCATTAGAACTACATGAAACATGAGGCTGTCAGTGGGAAGCACCGAGTTTAACTCTCCCATAGAGAGTTGAGGATGAAACCATCACAAAACCTTTGCCTCGAGCCAACTATCTAAGAACAGAACTCACTCCTCCTTCCAATCACTTCCTGTTTAGAATCACGACATCATGGGGCCTAACTGTGTGGAAGCTTATCTGCTGTTGGTGGCTCACAGATACTTCTAAAACACTGTCCCTCCCTGTTTGTTTTTAAACCTGGTGACACACACACACTTCCTGTCCATTGTGCAGGTCTCCCGCTGTGTTTCCTGAGGATCTCTGTGGCAGCAGGACCGCACCAACAGGACCAGGAACACAGGGGCCTGACCGCACCAACAGGACCAGGAACACAGGGGCCAGGCTGGACCGTACCAACAGGACCAGGAACACAGGGGCCGGACCGTACCAACAGGACCAGGAACACAGGGGCCAGGCTGGACCGCACCAACAGGACCAGGAACACAGGGGCCAGGCTGGACCGCACCAACAGGACCAGGAACACAGGGGCCCGACCGCACCAACAAGACCAGGAACACAGGGGCCCGACCGCACCAACAGAACCAGGAACACAGGGGCCAGGCTGGACCGTACCAAAAGGACCAGGAACACAGGGGCCGGACCGTACCAACAGGACCAGGAACACAGGGGCCCGACCGCACCAACAGGACCAGGGACACAGGGGCCCGACCGCACTAACAGGACCAGGAACACAGGGGCCCGACCGCACCAACAGGGGCCAGGCTGGACCGTACCAACAGGACCAGGAACACAGGGGCCGGACCGTACCAACAGAACCAGGAACACAGAGGCCAGGCTGGACCATACCAACAGGACCAGGAACACAGGGGCCGGACTGCACCAACAGGACCAGGAACACAGGGGCCCGACCGTACCAACAGGACCAGGAACACAGGGGCAAGACCGTACCAAAAGGACCAGGAACACAGAGGCCAGGCTGGACCGTACCAACAGGACCAGGAACACAGGGGCCGGACTGCACCAACAGGACCAGGAACACAGGGGCCGGACCGTACCAACAGGACCAGGAACACAGGGGCAAGACCGTACCAAAAGGACCAGGAACACAGAGGCCAGGCTGGACCGTACCAACAGGACCAGGAACACAGGGGCCGGACCGTACCAACAGAACCAGGAACACAGAGGCCAGGCTGGACCATACCAACAGGACCAGGAACACAGGGGCCGGACTGCACCAACAGGACCAGGAACACAGGGGCCCGACCGTACCAACAGGACCAGGAACACAGGGGCAAGACCGTACCAAAAGGACCAGGAACACAGAGGCCAGGCTGGACCGTACCAACAGGACCAGGAACACAGGGGCCGGACTGCACCAACAGGACCAGGAACACAGGGGCCGGACCGTACCAACAGGACCAGGAACACAGGGGCAAGACCGTACCAAAAGGACCAGGAACACAGAGGCCAGGCTGGACCGTACCAACAGGACCAGGAACACAGGGGCCGGACCGTACCAACAGGACCAGGAACGCAGGGGCGGGACCGTACCAACAGGACCAGGAACACACTAATGCTTAGCATTAAAAAAAGAAAGTAAAGCAGCCTGTATTTATCCTACAGAAATGATCACACACGCACACGGTTATTTCAGTAAGCTGATCATCCTGCAAATCCAGGACGAGACAAATACTCACTTGAATACTTTCTATCAGCATCATACCCACCATCCATGCCCCTCCAACCCATCGGTTCAACAACAGCAGAGCTAACCCGACCTGCACCATGCTGTGCAGGGCCTGTGGCTGGGTCCGTAAGGGTCTACAAGGTCTACAGACCAGCTCAGAGACAGACAGGCCTGGAGCCGTCTTATTTAAACACAGGCCCAGGTGCTGGGGTGCTGGCTGACTGGAGGAGGGGATTCTGGGACTCAAAGCAGCACACCGTACCAGCTCACTGCCAGCACAATGCCGGCTTGGTTTTTTGGGCAAGTCTCGGCGATTGTTCAGAGGGGCGGTCCAAATGCGTTGGCGGGCCGTATTTTGGGGACCCCTGGTCTAGAAGCTGCTTCAGGCAGCAAGGGGCAGAAACACAGACACACCATCACACTCCCCTAATCCCACAGGTTGAGGATTGGGAGCACTGTGTGTGTGTGTGTGTGAGAGAGAGAGAGAGAGAGGGCATGCGTTGCTTCTCTCCTTCCTGTTCACCTGGAGCAGGAAGAGGCAGCGTGAGACCGGGACAGAGAGGACCCGTCTCACACAAGATGAATCACCTCGAGGAAGAGTTGGGCCTGGCTGCATTCCTCCAGTCTGACACACTGACTCACCTACTGGGGAGGCAGGGGGGGGGGGAGGCAGGGGGGGAGGCGGGGGGGGCAGGGAGGCAGGGGGGGAGCAGGGAGGGAGGGGCCAAGAGACGACAACAGGAACAGAGGGAGGAAGAGAACACAGCAGGTAGGAAAAAAAAAAGTGTTGAGGTGAAGGAAGGAAAGAGGAGGAGGGAGTGGGAGAGGAAGAAGGCAGAGGGGGGAGGTGAAGAGAAGAGCCAAGTGGCGTTGTGGTGCAGCGACACACAGAGCTGCCCTGTTAAAACTATCTTCCTTCTGCTCAGCAGTTGGGGCCAAACCCACAAGGCTTTCCAGCTGCTTTCACAGGCAGCCTGAACCCTGGCCTGCTGCCGGTCCCGTCCCCGTCCCCGTCCCCCCCCCCCCGCCGCCAAAAAAACCCTCAAATTCCTCAGTCTGACGATTTATTTCTTCCAGCTCGACGGGAAGAGAGTGATGTGGGAATGCGGCTCTCTGTGTTCGTTGGTTCTGGTCTGGTTTGTTTTCTTGGCGAGGTTTGTCTGACGCATTCTGGTGTCGCCGCCTCACAGAAGGCTGGGGTCTGCATTGGGAGCTTTGTTCGGTGAAGTGGGTGTCAATGACAAGGTTCTATCGGAAAAAAGTTGATTATAATCTCAACGACGCACTGAGTGTGGATTCCACCGTGAGCCTCCATAAAGGTCTATCATTACTAACCTAAAGCCCATCCTAGTTATCCACGTGAAGCCAAATCTAACAAGTTATTTGGATGATTAGCTGGCCTTCAGCACTGCACAACCCTGCCTGGCGGTATGGATTATAGAAGTGTTACGTGGGAGTCTTTAACAGCCATATTTCATTCTGCAGTTTTCACCAAAATCCCAACACGTATCGGAGTCCAGAGCATTAGCTCATGTTACAGGTCGTAAAAGCAATCATCTCCAGATGTCTCCAGTCTAGAGATCACAGAGGAACCAGCCTCTGCAGACTGGGGAGGGTGCAGACTGTAGAGGCTGCAGACTGTAGAGGCTGCAGACTGGGGAGGCTGCACACTGGAAAGGCTGCAGACTGGGGAGGGTGCAGACTGGGGAGGCTGCAGACTGGGGAGGCTGCAGACTGGGGAGGCTGCAGACTGGGGAGGCTGCACACTGGAAAGGCTGCAGACTGTAGAGGCTGCAGACTGGAGAGGCTGCAGACTGGAGAGGGCTTCTCCAGGTGCATTCAGCTCCTCTGGGGTCAGGATACTGGCAATCTGGGTGTTCCTTTTCCAACAGGTCCAGAATGTAGTTGCCACTGAACCCATTTGGAAACCGAGATGGTGATGGTTATCTTGGAATATCACCCACAGTGTCTGGTCTCCATCCCTGTGGGAGAAGCTGCTCCAGGACTGGCCTCTCTCTTGAGTTCAAGTCATTGTTTCTTTTCCACCGTCAAAAGACCACAGAGAGGAAACAACATGGCCGCCATGAGAGCCTGGAAATACCCAGCTGCACAACGAGACACTGTCGCTGCTTCGGCTCTAATCATAGATGCTGAGACAGGGGCACATTATTAGGCCCACACTCTCTCTGCTGAAAGGCACACAAAAGAGCTTTGCTCAGAGAGCTGTGAATGGTGTCAAATCTAAAATATCACAGAATTAAAGTGCCGCCCTTTTAAGCAGTGCATTACAGACTCGCAGCGGATGTCATGAAGCCACACAAACGCAAGAGATGCTATACATTAGCCCAGATCTCTCTCTCCCTCTTCAGATTTGAGAAGCTCCCCAAAGCTGAGAGAATCATTAACACAATTAAGGTACTTTGTTAGTGTGTAAACTCGTGCTCTTAAAACGCCTGCTCTTAGAAGATCCTGTGACATAGGTTAGAGTGAAAATGCCAAGTCTGAAAAAAGCTGCACTCAAGTTCCTGATAAAAGGGAAAGGTGTTGACTTTACAACCGACCATAAAAAAAGTCTCAGCCTTGTTTTCCCCCAGACAAAATAGCAGCTGCACTTAACACACGGGCAAGCAGGGCTTCCAAGCTTGAAGCAGGCTGAGGGGAAAGGAAACATCAGCTACCAGCCCAGGGCTGCTGTGGGACCTTCACCCAGGATCGGACTGAAGTAGGAGAGCTTACTGACACTCTTCCAAGCCCCAGACGGGTTTGTGAGAAAACCGTTGTGACGGATTCACTTCAAACCTGCCAGAGTCGGCATAAGCCTCTTTGTCTTTCCCTCAGAATCTTGCTTTTTCGCTCTCTAAACCACCTTCGCTCAGCCCCTCCACCTAACTTTCCTCTCTTTCTAAAGTATCTTCTCCATGTCTTCCCATCTAACTTGATTCTGTCCTCAGATTCACCGTCTACCTTCACATAGCTACTTAGCAGACTTTCCTGATCAGTCAAAACAAAGTCCAGGAAGTCTCTTCCCACGCTCCTCCCCTCCCACGACAAGGAACCCGATATGGTCCAGTGAGGGTTTGCATTCGCATGCTGGCTAAACATTCCTCTGAGCACAGCATGGATTGGTGAACGAACGAAAACACACACACACACATATATACGGTGTATACACACACAGCGCTTGTCATTGTTTAGAGCCACCCTACTGCGTTGCAACCATCAATTAGGCGATGAGAGGGCGAAGTGACCCAAGACTTCTCAGGTTAGGCGTTTGTGTGTGTTTCTGTGTGTGTGTGTGTTTGTGACCAAGTCCGGAAGTACCCATTGGTGCGCATCACCTCCCTATTAGCGCGGGTGGATGGGGGTAGAAGTTCATGGAGGGGCCAGTGCTGGAAGACGCGCTCCCAGCCATCACAGGGAGTAGGGGCTGGGAGAGCTCCCCACATCTGGACAGTGTCAGCCACGAGGACCAGCACACAGCCAGGGTGTCATGGCCGCCTGCGCATCAATCTGAGGGAAAACCTGGCAGACCTGAGGTCACGACTAACACTAGATATCTTCCAAACTCGGCTGAAGAGATGAGCAGGCTTCCAGAGAGACAGAGTGAGGAGAGAGAAAGAGCCAGAGAGAGCGAGAGAGAAAGAGAGCAAGAGAGATAGCCAAAGAGAGAGAGAGAGAGACAAAGAGAGAGAGACAAAGAGAGAGAGAGCCAAAGAGAGAGAGAAAGAGAGAGCTCAGTCAGCAGAGGGGAAATAGTGCAGAGGCAGTAAACTGTGACCGGACCAAACCAGGATAAGTTATTCGGGGACAGTGAGACGCAAGAAGAAAAAAGAAAAAGCGCAGAGCAGGAGAGATGGAGAGAGCAGAGGAGAGATGGAGAGACCAGAGATGGAGAGAGCAGTGAGGAGACAAACAGAGAAGGAGGAAGAAGAAGCAGACTAGGAGGAGGTCTATAACCACTCCATCACAAACAGAAAAGGAGTTCAGAAGTTTGCCTGCAGCTACACTTCCGGAAGCCTGTGGAAGAATCCCCCACACAGCTGTTCTCTCCCCCTTTTCTTCTCCCTCTCTCTCCCTCTCTCTCCCTCTCTCTCCCTCTCTCTCCCTCTCTCTCCCTCTCCCTCCCTCTCCCTCTCTCCCTCCCTCTCCCTCCCTCCCTCTCTCTCCCTCTCTCTCCCTCTCTCTCCCTCTCTCTCTCTCTCTGTCACTCCGGGTCACACACTCTGTCACACTCTCTCTCTCTGTGACCTGAGCTACAGGGTTACAGAGGGGTAGGAGATGAGAGGCGGCCTTCCCGCTAACTAGCCTCCCCCACGCTAACCCCTGGAGCTAACCCTTGATACTGATCTGAGGTCAGCTCAGCCTGTCAGCGGTTAACGGTCCCAGCTATGAATTAGAGCAGGTAAACTAATCTGGGGTCTAGATCACAGGACTGCCCTCCCTGGCCCCTGGTGAAGCCTGCAGGAAACCCCAGAGGAGCTGGAGAGCTCCAGTAATGAAAAACTGTAAATCAGCAGATCCCCGGTCTCTCCGCTCATTAAACCTGGGCACTGCTGTCCGCCCCCAAGACGCCCACTGTCAGCCCCCCTCCTTGTCTCTCCACCCTGTCCTCTCTCCCTCTCTCTCTACTTCCCTCTCTGTGTCTCTCTGGTCACCGATTAAACAACAATAGCTGCAGGGGTAGTCACAGCAAAGCTTAGTCAGCACAAAGACTCTCACCTCCTACCCCCCCCCCCCCCTCACACACACACACACACAGAGAGAAACCCCCCACACTCAACAAACACGCACACAAGCCTTCTTAGACAAGACAAGACACAAAAGTTTGGGGAAGCACACACAAAATGTGTGTGTAGCGGGTTTAGAAACTGCGTTTGAGAAATTAAGAGTTTCAGTGATGTCATGTATCTAACCCGTCTTTATCCTCGAGCAACAGTAAGACTGCTGTCCACACAGCAAAACACACGGATCCTCCTCCACAAACCCCTTATAATCCAAACACCTCAAGACACACTGCCTTAACTCATCCTAATAAAGCTATTGTCATGTCCTTATTATTGTTTAGTCTTTGTATCCAGACCGAGTGGAGGTCTCACCTCATCAAGGCATTAAGCAGATGACACAGAGGTGAAGGGGAGGGCAGACCGTGATTCATGCTGTTGTCAGCAGCAGGTCTTCAACACACAAGTTCATTCTAAAGACAAGACAAGCACTCGCCAGTCCCTCCCAAAACACCTTTGTTCCCATCCCTGCGTTTTACACAGCCGTGTAAAAAAATAAATAAAACCTTGAACCTAATAGAAAAAACATGTTGAGATTCATGGGACGGCATTGTGCTGATCGATTATGCAAGCTTGTGACTGAAGAGCCTGCCAGTGTCCGCCCATCCTTCATGGCACTGAGGGCCGATTGACAAGTGCGTGGTTAATGGTCGTGAGAACCGCCGAGGCTCCTGGGTAATCCGGGATGGAAGGCGGAGAGGAGGCCAGAGGCCACAAGCCTGCTGACACTGACAGATGTGGGGCTTTGCGCTTCTGAACTGGCACACAACAGGGGAAAGAAGAGGTGGAGGAGGAGGAGAGGGGAAAGTGAAGAGGGGAAGGAGGAGAATGAAAAGGGGAAGGAGGAGGAGAGGCCCAGGGAGTGAGACGGTTGTTCTTAAGCTCTCCCCGTCTTTTAGAAGTCCTCGCCCATGCAGTCGTCTCGCAAAGACAGGTTCAGCCCGTTGCCAGATGACAGGCATCTGGGGCTGCTGTTTGGCCAACAAAACAATGAAGTGACACTGCACAGGCTGCAGCTTTCCTTCTCCAGTCTCTACTTTCATCTAACTCTTTTCCCCTTTGTTATTATCTCTCTCTCACTCTCTCACTCTCTCACTCTCTCACTCTCTCACTCTCTCACTCTCTCACTCTCTCACTCTCTCACTCTCTCACTCTCTCACTCTCTCACCCTCTGTCTGTCTTTTCCCCTCCTCTCTTTTCCTCTTTTCATCTCTCTTCTCTACTCCCTGTGGAGCAGTCAGACGGCTAGGCTGAAGTATTAGACAGAGGCAAAGGCAGACCCACAGGAAGCCCTCTTGATACCTGACCGGCTCTCTCACACGCTGTCTGTCTGAGCAGGGCTGAGGGGGGGGGTGGAGGTGGGGCAGAGCTGAGAGGGGGGGGTGGGGAAATCCATCAGCAAGGAAGAGTTAGTTTGAGGAACACTGAAGGGAAGGGAGGGGGGGTCCACTGAGGAATTCCTGTTGAGTGCTTGCAGACAGCGCTTCAGATTGTTGTTGCAGTTTCATTCATCCATCACCTGGCCCCCGGGCTTCCTGTGTGTGTGGTCCTGTCCTGTGTGACGGTCGGTCTCTCTCTCTCTCTCTCTCTCTGCTCACAGTCGACGATCGTGTTCACACACACGCACTGGGTAGCATGAGCAACCTCGTACACAGGCTTTTGCTTGTTGGCTTCACCCTCGCTTGCTTCCACTCAAGACAAATAGCAGGCAATTAAGTGTGTGTGTGTTTGTGTGCATGCATGCGTGCCTGTGTATGTAAGGGCCAAATAGCACCTGCTTCGAGCCATGGGCTCGACTTCATTCTCACCTAACTCATTTCCTCTGCTCTTTACCGATGGGGGCTGAAAATGACTTTTTAATCGCAGTCAGAAATCGGTGTTAAAAATAGTGTCTGTAGAGGCGGACAGGCAGCCAGGCTTCTCAGACACGTGATGCTTCTCCACCTGGCTTCCATTCCTCCTCCCCCAACCTCTCCCTGGAGCAGCCGGCCCCCTCTCCTTCTGCCTCTCTCTCTGCCTCTCTCTGCCTCAATCCCACCATTGCTCAGCACACCAACCTCCCCACAACGGCATGCTGGAAGCGGCGTGCTGGAGGCGGCGTGCTGGAGGCGGCGTGTTGGAGGCGGCGTGCTGGAGGCGGCGTGCTGGAGGCAGCGTGTTGGAGGCAGCGTGTTGGAGGCAGCGTGTTGGAGGCGGCGTGCTGGAGGCGGCGTGCTGGAGGCGGCGTGCTGGAGGCGGCGTGTTGGAGGCGGCGTGCTGGAGGCAGCATGTTGGAGGCAGCGTGTTGGAGGCAGCGTGTTGGAGGCAGCATGTTGGAGGCAGCGTGTTGGAGGCAGCGTGTTGGAGGCAGCGTGTTGGAGGCAGCATGTTGGAGGCGGCGTGTTGGAGGCAGCATGTTGGAGGCAGCGTGTTGGAGGCAGCATGTTGGAGGCAGCGTGTTGGAGGCAGCGTGCTGGAGGCAGCATGTTGGAGGCAGCGTGTTGGAGGCAGCGTGCTGGAGGCGGCATTCAGCTCAGCGCCGAGGGACACGTCTGTCTAATTACTGTCTTTAAAACACTATCATTACACAGGCAGGATTCTGACTCCACAACAACTCCGTTGCCGCGGCAACGCCGTTTTGACGAATACCAGGTGATTGCTACTTTTCTTTTCTCACCTGCTCCACTGTCGGCATTGGCCATTTTGCTGTATTCCGTGTTAGCTTGACCCTGACCTTTAAAAGCAAGAGCACCACATCGGCATTGTCTACGTAGGTTACATCATTATAAAGGATTTAATCTGATCTTCCCTAGTTAGGTTTGGTCAGCCGAACCCACACAGAGCGGGTGAAGGGAACATGGCAGTCTGGCGCTACACACTAACACAGCTGGGCTGTTCTGCTATTACGCAACACTCCAGCACCACCCCCGCAAGCCCTCATCATGGCCATCCTCCCTCTCCCTTCATCCCCCCTCCCTCCCTCCCCAACGCTGGCTAATCACAGGCAGAGGTGTGCAGCTAGTCACTAACGCTTCAGCAGAGAGCTCTACGGCCAGGAGAGAGACTCTCAGAGATAGCTGTCTACTGAGAGAGAGAGACTGAGAGAGAGAGACTGAGAGAGAGAGACAGAGACAGAGAGAGAGGGGGGGGGGGAGAGAGGGAGGGGGGAGAGAGAGGGAGGGGGGAGAGAGAGGGGGAGGGGAGAGAGAGGGGGAGGGAGAGGGGGAGAGAGAGGGAGGGGGGAGAGAGAGGGGGAGGGAGAGGGGGAGAGAAGGGGGAGAGAGAGGGGGAGAGAGAGGGGGAGAGAGAGGGGGAGGGACATGGAGCAAGTGAGAAAGAGAGGAGAGAAAGAGAGCCATAGTGTAATTAACACAGTGGGTGAGGGGCTGGACTGACGGGCAGGGGGAGAGAGAGAGAGAGAACTCAGAGATACACAGAGACAGACAGCACACAGATAACTAGCCTTTGGGACTGAAGCTCTAGAAGATATCTCCTCTTTTCTGGAGCCCCAATGCCTACATTTTTATGTATAGCTGCCTCTCTTCTGCCTGTTAGAATATCCAGTATCAGCACTTTGCTGTATCTGCCCGTTCCTGACTCTCCCAAGTATTAGAGCTTTTATATACACAAGAGAATGTCTATAGAGCCTGACTCAGGCATCGGGAAATGACTGCACACAGTCAGCACCTTGTGTCAATACAGAGGCCTGGTTTACAGCACGGTGGTGAGGTCCAGGTACAGAAACCTTCCTGAGCAACACCATGCCACTTCCTTGCATCCAAATTAATTCACACAGACATAATGTTATACTGTATATACTGTATAGCTATGCACATTTGCTGACCCCCAAACACATGCCACTGGTTTTGATGGTGGCCCCTCAAGGGAGGTGAGCACGTCAAACTCAGTGGATTGCAAGTCAGACTGTGGATCAGCAACCTGGTAAACTTGACCCAGAAAGGACTGTTTTCTCTACAGTAGTTCAGGTCAGCAGAGATATAAACAGACAGAAGAGGGACATTAATCCATTTCAGCTCTTATTCAACCGGCTCTTATTTACCACAGGAAAAGAGTTCCAACCAGCAGTCACAAGAAGAGACTTCCAGGCTGTCTCTTTATTCAAACCAACCCTGTGCCAAATCGGGCTCTACCATTTCATTAGTAACATGGGGACACTCTCCTGATTTTCTAATGACAAACAGCAGCTTAAAATGCAGCGGATCACATCTTGTGTAACAACCAGAGCTCGCGAGTTCCTTCCAGGTGTCCATCAACTACCTCGCAGCCGCGGGGTAAATCTGGTGATGTTTTGAGAGCCATCGCAACGCCACCGCCAAGGAAGAAAAGCGGATGGCGGCGGGATCCAGTTCTTGATGACCGTTTAAGTACTCGAGTGCTGCGGAGCGGCCCTCTTCAGATGAGTGATTGGGTAACGAGGCAGCATCGCTGGTCTGAGTGATTCAGTCCTCCACATCATCACAGAACACAGGTGGAGGGAGGGAAAGAGAGGGAGGGAGAGGGAAAGAGGGAGAGAGAAAGAGAGAGGACGGAAAGGAGGGAGAGTGCGGGGGAAAGGAGGGAGGGAAGGCTAGAGAGAAGGGGGGTAAAGAGTGAAGGAGAGGGAGAGAAGGAGAGAGAGAGGGAGGAAGCAAGCGGAGGCAACAGGTGCCATGAAGAAGGCATGAAGGAGGCGTGCTAAGGCAGAGGTCACAGCCTTGTACAAATCAGGAAGTTGTCTGGAGTTTGCCGGGTCTTCACCGTCTTAAAGCAGACACTCGAAAAGACTATCTGTTTGAATGCTTCAGGTTAACCATTAACCAGGTACAGCCCTGTTCATGTTTCTGGTCGAGTGTCAGAAAAACACACAAAAATTTACATAACATTACATTTACATTTAGCAGACGCTCTTATCCAGAGGGACTTACAGTAAGTACAGGGACATTCCCCCCGAGGCAAGTAGGGTGAAGTGCCTTGCCCAAGGACACAACTTTATTTGGCACAGCCAGGGATCGAACCGGCCACCTTCTGATTACTAGCCCGGTTGCCTAACCACTCAGCCACCTGACTCCCCACTCCCCAAACACTCCCAGGGCAGGGCGGGGAGCGAGGGAAACGACTGTTGGTGCATGCAGATCTCATTGTTCTTCACAGCGCACAGCTTAGCATAAGTTGAAAACGATGAGGTCACCTCTATTGTGTTGGCATAGGTCTCTCACACATTCCAGTGTCGGCCAGTGTCCTGTTGGTCCACAGACATTGTCTGGGAAGGACAGAGGAAGAGGCAGAAGTGGCCTCATTAAGCTGTGCTGGTGGAACCATGGCCTTGGTGGTGGAGAAGCCCTCACAAACAAAACTGAGGATGCTTCAAAATCAAGTCCAGCTTTATTTGTACAAGCACTGTCACTCAGGCCAGCACCAACACAGTCAATCGAAACCCTCATAGAAGCCAAGGAAAACCCCCAGTAATCTCTGAGAAGACTAAATGGGAGAATCATGGCAAGGAGCAGTTCAGGGAGAGATTCCCTCTTCCAGAGACGGTTGGCGATGCAGAGAGGTGCAGCCCATCTGACGAAGACAGTTTTACAACGTCTAACGGATGTAATGTGGCAGACCGCAAAAAATGTTCCTCCACCTCCGATGTTCTCAACGCAAACACCTGCAAACCAGATGTCACTGTCTGGTCATGATCTCCCTTCTCTGGATACACGTTGCTTCGTATTCACACACCGCCCCCTATGAACTGAAGTCTTGACTTGCTACTATGGTGATTGTTTATACCGTCTAAATGTCGTCGTCCCCCCCCCCAAAAAAACAAACAGCAGAGCTCTGACCGTTCACCAGCTGAGTGCAAAACAGGGAGGAATCTGGAGTCAGCGTATTCCCTGGCAGTGTTTGACACCGCGTGGCTCTGAGGCGGGAAGAGTATCAGAGGGTCAGCCAAGAGCTCAGGCTACAATCAGTAAATCAGGATTCCCGTGCAGGCAGCATTAGCAGCGCTGGCAGAGAGAGCGAGAGGCTCCGCAATCCATCATGGATCAGATTAGGAGGAAGCCACAGTCTTCTCAGTTTTGGACGAGGTAGTGGTGGAACATCCACGGCACCTCTGGAGGGGGGGGGGGGGGGGGGTGAAAGAGAGCGAGGGAGAGAGGTGTAGAGGAAAGAGTGAAAGAGGGAGATGGAAAAACGAGGGGGAAACAGGTGCTGAGAGGAGAGCATCGAGGAGGCACGCTAATACGGAGGGGGGGGGGGGGGGGGGGGAAGGGGGGGTGACCTGTGATGATGTTTGACTGTTGGGATTGTGTCTTGCTACAGCGCGGGGTCTGTTTAAATGAAGTTCAGAACCTCTTATCAGAACTGTCAGGCGAAGGCCCCAACCCCTGACCTCCCCCTCATCATCCCTGTCTCCTCTGCCCTGTGACAGCTGACATGGGGAGATGGGACCAGAAATAGATGGTGTACGAATGTTCCCCGCACCACTTTCACAAGTCTTGAATGTTAGTGATTTGCCGATGAGCACAATGGCTAACTGGGTGACTCAACACATTGCACAACACAATCAATGGCTGTATAGAAAATGGATAGGTTACAAATATTTGGAATATCATCCAGAAACATCATCCAGTGCAAGCCCTGTGTAAACCCTGCAGTCCTATTCAAGCTATGGCTGTTGAGAGAGAAGTCCTCAAGATTTAACATTGAATAATTAACAATAGCACTCCAGTCAAGAATTTACAAGCTCGAACATTTTCCAAGAAAGTGTTTTACATCATAATAACACAATAATCATTTTAGAATTGCCCATTTGTTTTTCCTGATTATTGTCAAGTGCCACAACAATGAGAAACCATGAACCAGTGGGTAAGAGTGCAACAGAGTAGCTAAAGCAGAAAAGAGCAGCACAAACTGAGCCTTGTGGGGTAACAACATAATATGAATATACAAAATACTGTCTGTAGACAAAACACAGAACTAAATTCACTGTAATAACTTTCCGAGGCCACAGACAAAATCAGCCAGAAACTGACTCAGGGTCCTGAACTGTCGCATCTCTCATCCTCGAAACCTCACACACTTTCAGACTTATTACTGCATGAAATTCAGGCCGCAGCCAAACGGCGCAGAGAAACAAAGAGGCGATTAACAAGCCCATCCTTGCTTCATTCCAAGCACTTCTATTATTAATTCTTGTCTTGAGAGCTGGTGGAAAAAAACACTGATTTTAGTCACCATGCTAGCAACAAAGTGTCACCATGCTAGCTATCGAGGGTCACCATGCTAGCTACAGAATGTCACCATGCTAGCTACCGAGGGTCACCATGCTAGCTACAGAGTGTCACCATACTAGCTACCGAGGGTCACCCTGCTAGCTACCGAGGGTCAACCTGCTAGCTACAGAGTGTCACCATGCTAGCTACCGAGGGTCACCATGCTAGCTACAGAGTGTCACCATGCTCTAGCTACCGAGGGTCACCATGCCAGCTACCGGGGGTCACCATGCTAGCTACAGAGTGTCACCATACTAGCTACCGAGGGTCACCCTGCTAGCTACCGAGGGTCACCCTGTTAGCTACAGAGTGTCACCATTCTAGCTACCGACGGTCACCATGCTAGCTACCGAGGGTCACCCTGCTAGCTACAGAGTGTCACCATGCTAGCTACAGAGTGTCACCATGCTAGCTACCGAGGGTCACCATGCTAGCTACCGAGGGTCACCATGCTAGCTACCGAGGGTCACCATGCTAGCTACCGAGGGTCACCATGCTAGCTACAGAGTGTCACCATGCTCTAGCTACTGAGGGTCACCATGCCAGCTACCGGCGGTCACCATGCTAGCTACCAAGGGTGGAATCTGGCAGGCAAGAAAACATCTCTGCTGATTTTAGAGTTCTGTCTGTCTGGAGTACAAACAGATGGTGAGCCAGAGGCAGTTGGTGGGAATTTCAGCAATGCAGCAAACAGGCTACATTCAGGGATTTAAAGACTTACAAAACTTGTCAACTCTTTCATTTTCGGGCTGAGCAGACTGACTGGGGGGGGAGGTTGAGAGCATCCTTTGCTGAGAATGGAGGCCACAAAAAAAACAAAAAACAAACTGATTAACCATTTTGGGAAACAATTCTTGGGAGATCAACCTTGATTATTGCAATATGGTTCTGGAATGACAGCAATAAATTGGCTTACGTCGCTGGCTTTGGTTGAAAGTCAGAAAAATCTCCCTCTGAGCCAATATGAAATCTATTAATAAAATCTAATAAAAAGTATCTGTTCGATTTACAATAATACTCACTCAGTACATTGTAACTTCAGGGCTATGTTGGATTATGAGAGCTGTGTGCCTGTTGTTCAGTAATGTTTTGAGAACCTTTCTGTGCCAAAAGCTGATTAGATTCCAGTTTAAAATCATCAGGACGGTTCTCTCTGGGCCCCCATCTGTACAGGCTGTTCCATCTGTTTTTTTTCTGCTTGGATTTGCCAGCCTACTTATTGTTTGGTTGTGTTTTTTTATAGATTTCTCGCTAGTCTGTCACAACTGAAAATCTATGTCTTTTTTCCATATCTGTTTCCCTTTCATCTGCCGTAATCCTCTCTTCCCGCCCTAATTAGACTGTTTCTTCACCATGGGATGGGAGAGAAAGAGAAAAAGAGGGAGAGGAGAGAAAGAGATCAGTAATGTTCCTTTTTTAGCTTGTTTCTTTACTTTAGCTAGAAGTTAAAGTGATAAACACACTTGTTTTGTGTCAATATAAAGTTCAACAATGAGGAACTGGATTTAAATAAATGTTGATGCATTATTTAGAGGTTGCCTAAGAGATTATGTCGTCAAATGTATTAAAAGATGGAAAGATGAAATATGAACCAGTTGCATCTTATCATAACAAATTATTTTCAGATATTTATTTAGTTTAGGATGCATATACTGATCCCATTCATTAAATCCGAAATTATCATTCAAAACACATTAAAACATATTTGATCAGGCTTCAACAGTTTCTTGAAGGCTGGTCAATAATCAAGAATAACGGTAAACATTCTTTTTCTTTTTTTTTCGCAAGTGAATTGATTTTGTAATTGAATCAATTTCCACAACAACCACAGCATCTTCTCCTTAGATCCATCCCTTCTGACAAAGTGCCCTGCTTCAATACGGGCTCGACCATACTCCCTCCAAATGACGGGAGAGTGGGAAGTAGGGGGTCAGATGGCTGAGCGGTTAGGAAATCAGGCTATTAATCAGAAGGTTGCCGGTTCGATTCCTGGCCTTGCAAAATGACATTGTGTCTTTGGGCAAGACACTTCCCTCTACTTGCCTCGGGGGGGAATGTCCCTGTACTTACTGTAAGTTGCTCTGGATAAGAGCGTCTGCTAAATGACTAAATGTAAATGTAAGTAAGACTAGAAAGGGATCTAGTCATAGACCATCTGATTATCCTGCTATGCCTGCAGGTATTCTCCCATACCTGTGTGCCTTCTCCCTCAGAACTCTTTCTGCAACTTCCATGAAAACACAGCCCACCAACAGACCACTCAATCACCTGTTAGAGACAACTGTCAGATAATGTACCAAACCCCTCACTTTGAGGAGGAGAGAAGAGGGAGAGAAGAGTTCATTTGGATGTCAGCCCAAGCCTGGCTCTACTAAAGGAAAGAAGAGGTGAGAGCAAGCTAGGGAGCTTGCGGGAGAGGGTGAAAATGGTGATGGAGAAGGAATGGAGAGGGTCTTGTCTTCCTTGAGGGTTTAGGTTGGTTGAGGGGCAGTTCTATGGGCGTATGTGAAGCCTCTGTGACATGCTTGCGTGTAAAAAGGGCTATACAAATAAATTTGATTTGATTTGAGAGAAGGAGGGGGGAGGGGGTGTAGCTAGAGAGATCCGAGGGGGTGTAGCTAGAGAGATCCGAGGGGGTGGGTGTTTGAGAGAGTTTCTGATCCTCTCAGAGCTGTGTGAGCAGCTAGCTGGGGAGGGGAAACTGACGGCCGGGGAGACGCAGCAAGACTGAAAATTCCTCTTTTTCTTGAATTTGTGAGAGCCAGTTAGTTTCTCGTTCTGTGAACGCACTGCCAAAAAACCTTCTCTCGCTGTCCTAGATCCATCTCTTCATCTTCATGTAAGAAGGATCTCTGCTTGGTCAGAGAAGTGGACGAGGAATTAAGATTTATTTACTGGGTTTTTCCCCCCTTGCTGAACATGGGTAAGGCGAGGTGGAAAGAAATGACCAAACTACAGTCAGGTTGGAGCTAGACAGAGAGCCTTGCCTTTCACAACTATTTAATCTCAGCCGGCACCCGCTTAATCTTGAAATACCTTTAGAAATGTTCCAGCCGCTCTACATCTGAAAAGACACTTGATAATCCTTCATCTGTCACTCACCCACCCAGGCGTTCTCGGGTCTGCTCTCCTCTCTCCCTTCTCTAACTACATGTTGCACAACATGTGCGCATCCACCTACACACTCCCCTCTTAATAGACTACTTATTATTGAAATGCGACACTGCCTCCAGATCTGCACAGCCTTGGCTTCCATGGGCAGGAGGCCCGAGAACATGAGGTGTTTACTTGCTAATTTGTTTTTGACACTGCAATATTCACAGCAAGCTATTAGACCAAAATGAATGCAATGTATTTTTTATTGTGCTTCACTTTACCCAGACTAGACAAACTGACCAATAACCACTACTAAGTAAATACTAATAAGGTCTCCTGACAATTTATCCTAATCCCCCATCTGTGTGTGTTAGTACCCCCGTCCTCCCGCCCCAATGAGAGAAGACTGGTTGCCTAGGGACACTCCATAGGTAGATGAACCAGAAATAATACACAGAGGACAGAACATTCCCAGGAGGTCCACTGACAAAGATAATTGTGGTCAGGATGATCACACACACACAAACCGAGAGAAGGCATCTGTTGTCATTTTAACCCGGCTTTTCTTTCCAAAGCTATTAATTGCTGAGTGGAGCACCGGCACCAGCGAGTCCAAAACTCCTTCAAAGACCAACATTCAATCACAAGTGTCCGTAGTCGTGTCTGACCAACCACACAGAACAACACCTCCAGTGCACCCTGCAGGGCCATGGAACACCAATTCATAGAACAACCATACCTTCACTTCGTTTGGTGTTCGACTGGTGTATGACAGACAATGGCGCTAACTGATAAATATATATACATTTGGCGAACATGCAATCTCATAGTCGACCAGGTGAGGCTACTGAACATTTTACATAATGAGCAGTGAAGGAATTTAAAGAAGCCACTGCCTATAATAATGCCAGTTGACAGGTACCAAACAATCGGTGATTCCATTATCTGATCGTATCTTTCCTGTTTCAATATTGAAACAGCGGAGTTGTTTGATTGCTATGTGACTGACAACAACGGAGGATCAACTTTAGACAATCGTGTATGGCTGTTATTTTTCAAAACGGGTGTCAAATCAAAGCAAAAGATTCGATGACAAATACCGTCATTTGTTGTCAAACGTGTACAGCATAAAGATTTCTGGAAAGGGACATTCTCGCCTTGCTAGCTACAAACTTCTCATGCTGCTCCTCAAGGTATCCGAATCTGTGCACTGGCATCCAAAACGCGTGTTCGTCGAGCTAGATAGTTAGAGATGGCAGGAGCCAAGATGAGGTGCAATCACAGGAAGAAACTACAAAGCTAGATAAGGAGTAATGACTAGGTAAAGGAAATGCAACAGTGTCACAACATGGTTTGCTGGCTAATTAGCTCGTGGCTAGATAGACAGCTTGATAGATATTATCCATCTGGTTGGATTCAGAAAATCGGATAGATCGCGCGCTCACAGGCAAACTAGCTAGCTAGCTACAAGCTACATTAATTCCAAAATGCGATAATCAGGTTACAATCTGTACAGACAGGCACGTCCTCAACTTTTTGATCTATCTGAGAACATTTAAGAACGTTGCTTATATCATGCAAGTGACTTGTCCGTTAGAATAAATCCACATACTTCACAATAAAGGTTTACCCGTTTCATTCTCACACAAAGTTGGGTGATCTTACCGAGATAGTCACTTAGCAGTGCATGCATGACAAGCAGGACAATTCTAACCTAAACTTCCGTGAAAGCTCACCTTCTGGCACCTTTTAGACGTTTTTCGGTAGATGAGTGAAAACGCAACGAGATCCCAGACAGCGAGAAGCTAAAACACTGTCACGTTTTTTAAACAATTCAAGGCTGACTCTTGGAAATTCTCTCACAAAACCTCCAAATAGTCTTCCCTTCACCGTTAACTCCAGCGTCCGCTTCGCGATTGTTCAACTACTAAGTTCATTCAAAGTTACAGCCAGTCGCTCCGCCTTGCTTCGCAGCTGCTGGGTGGATGAGATGAGGTCACTGCAATGCAACCCTCCGCGGCTCCCCTCTCGCGATGAGCAGGATAGAATGGAACCCGATTGTAAAAGGATGGGAAACCGTTGCTCTGACAACTGCTTCAGATAAACCGCTACGCAGCAAGGAATATGCGTGCAACTGGTGTTGGTGCAATTACTGCACTGTTTACAAAAAAGGAAATCGTCAATTCTTGGTTATATTAACCACTGTGCTGTCTTTCACACATCTTGTCTTGTGATCACAATCATTGTAGTATTTTCATTAAGCAGAGAGAGCACATATAGAAGTGCTGTATAGATGAATAATGCAGACCTGTGGACTCTAGCAAGGTAACTGTATTCATACATTGTAATTCAACAGATATATAGATGTACACAGCAGAGTTATGAGAAAAAAAAACGGGAAAAAAAACTTCACAAGACCGAACATAAGAAAGATGGAATTTTACATCATAGGCTTTCTGTCTCTGTCTGTCTGTCTGTCTGTCTCTCTCTCTCTCTCTCTCTCTCTCTCTCTCTCACTCTCTCTCTCTCTCTCTCTCTCTCTCTCTCTCTCTCTCTCTCTCTCTCTCTCTCTCTCTCTCTCTCTCTCTCACTACACCCCTCCCTCTCTCTTCTTACCCTTGTCTATCTATCTCCCTCCCTCTTGCAGATAGTCTCTTGCTCTCTCAGTCTCTCTGACTCACTCTCTATTTCCTTTTCCTTTATTCTCTTTCTTTCCTCCCCCTCCCTTTCCACTTTCCAAGTCTTATCAGTGCTGACTGAAAAGACAGGCATACACATTATCCATATAGCTCTGTACTTCCCTCTACTGTTACCATTATTCCAGAATGTCAAGCGAGATTACATAATAATCTAATAAAGACAATTGGAGACAGATTACCCTCATTAAGAGCAGTATACTTCAGAATCACTGTGCATATTTCCAACGCCCACTCCAAATTATCAAGGGACATGTTTGTGTGGGTGTTTTTTTATTGTTCTTTGGAAACACCATCTCTCCAGGATTATGATAAATAATTGGTTTAGCTTTGCTGGGTATAGGTGTGAAGATTAAAGTATTAAAGGTCCATCTCAAAGACCTGCTGCAGTGTATCCTTGTTTGTTTGGCAGGTAATTGTCACTTTTTCAGTCTGGTCTATCTAAATATCAGAGAGCTCAAGAGATGACAGGAAGAAGAACTCTCCATAAATGATGTCATATTATTTTGGGATTATGAGATTTTAAAGTACAGAGTTACTTTCTATGCTTTACCATTCTCTAATCCTGCACACACACCCTCCCCCAAAACCACCATCTCCTAAATACATCAATGGTTTATTAAATCAATCCAGAGGTAAAAACCATTCTTGGACCATAATCCCTTTCTCATTGGCTGCTAATCCATCACCACTTGTTCTGGGAAAACGTTGTGTTTGTATAGCAGCACAAGCACTTTGTAGCCAATGCACAACGTGACAAGCAGGTCCAACGTGGACAGTTTTTACATATGTTAATATGATGTAGCCAACAAGTCTAAAGTAATAGAAGAAATAGCAAGAAAGCTCTGTTTCAGTTTACAGTAAACTGTGATATTGACCATGTTCACCAAAGAGTGATCTCATGGCATTCCTGGTCAAGGTCGCCCCTCAATGCAGAGGAATGAGAATAATGGACTCCATTCACATAGTTCCACAAGAGCAACGCTCCTACACTAATAGAGATTGACATGAATAAAGGACACAAGTTGCTTTCACATACACAAGGTCTTTGTTTCCCACACTGAGGGGCGTAATGTAGACAGTGTGTTCTGAAAATAGACTACATCAGATGCACTTGTTCGAGCTTTGTGTTTTGCATGCAGTACAATCAGAGAGGTTTGACTGGGATATTTCATTCTGTTGACGAAGACAGAACCAGTTGATGATTATTCTGTTGGTTCATTTGCCCCGTTTGAAATTAGACGCAGCTTAATTTGGTGTCTCAATGAGTCTATTGACCACATGCACAGTCCTAGTTAATCACATATGGTAGAAAATCTAACAAAAAGAAGAGCATAACTCTGATATATTTATACTGAATACTCAGGGAACCTGGGAAGCCAAACATTGTTTTAAATGTTTACATTTTACAGAAGTATTAGAGTTTCACTCGTAAACATGTTCAAAGGAAAATAAATGCCACAACACAGTTGTCAAATTTTTTAAATAGTAATTCATCTGTAACTCAATTAACAACAATGACATGGCTAATCCTGAGGAAGTTCACAATGTTGGACATTGTTAGAAAGCCCACAAAGGGCAGTATGACTGCAAAGTTTCCAATGTTCAAGACAGTGAGTTGTCAGGGTCTCAGGAGGATGTATAAAATATGAGCACAGACCTCCCTCTTCACATGTTCAGAGTTAAATCAGTACTGTATTTGATGCATATCATTGGGTATGACTCAGTTAGCTTGCAGCAGTTGGAGGTAAATAAACAAACCTTAAACAATCACCTTTATTTACTGTAAACATGCTTGATACTTCTACCCATGAACCTAAACTTTTGCTGCCAGAATAGATGTTGAAAAGAGACGTCAAAGAAGAATGTAAGTCATAAATGATTTACTATCTGTGTGTCTGTGCGTGTGTCTGCGTGTGTGTGTGTGTGTATTGTATGGGTGTATTTCTCAATGGGTTAGCAGCCACGTCATGACTGTATTGCATACAAGTTATGCAATAGAAGGACTATGATTAGGTTGGATGATTGTTCTTGCACCTGAAGTCCCTAAGTTCAATGATTAATTTTTTTATCCTGATCTAACTTCAGGCCCATTGTCTTAAGCAGGGAGACAGAGAGAGAGAGAAAGAGAGAGAGAGAGAGAGAGAGAGATAGAGAGAAGAAGAAGAGAAAGATGAATGAATCAATTCCAATCATTTCTGCATTTTTTTTTCATCCACATCTTGGTAAAAAATCCAAACAAATCATAGCTCAGAGCTCTTAGGGACTCATTTAGCTCTTAGCATCCAGTTTGCGGCATGGAACAGAACTCAGTCCCCTCTCATGTGAGGAGTTACACCAGAGGAAGGGTGATCCTCACCACCAGTGAATTTTGTGCTTTACTTTTTCAAGGAGAAGTCTTTAACTTGTACTCGCGGGATGATCTTTTCAGAAGGAGACGATGACTACAGATAGGAGAGAGGAGAACATCTAGGAGAGAGAACAGATAAGAGAGAGGAGGACAAATAGGAGAGAGAACAGAAGAGAGGAAAACAGCTAGGAGAGAGAACAGACAGGAGAGAGGAGAACAGCTAGGAGAGAGAACAGACAGGAGAGAGGAGAACAGCTAGGAGAGAGAACAGACATGTTCAGTGCAGAGAAAGCACGCAGCCGCTTCCTGCTCTGCTTGGCATTCCGCAGTGCACACCTCCCAGGGCTCTGAGGAGCTGGAGCGGGGGTGACTCACGCTGGTGTGAAAGCACAGCGGAGAGGTGGGAGGATGACATCACAGCACTCTGTGCCTTGAAGACCCCCCCCACCCTACCCCAAACCCCCACCCCGACCCCCAGCACAAACGCAGACATACTTGCGGTATGTACACCTGCCCACGCTAACCAACCCCATTCGTACGCTCGCAAATTCAGATCTTCTCCATCAACCCCCACCAAATTTCCCCAAATACTGCATAAAAAGTATTTTTCTGGCTATCCTATAAGGAGACGTTTCAGTTGTTTTTGTTTTTCCATCTGTCACCAAGCAAACAAGAGAAGAGAGTAGATGGATTGGCCAATGGTTGCGAAGGAGATGGCCACGGTTTGATGGGATTTCAGGGATGGGGGCTCAAAGGAGGGATAGAGGGAAGGCGTCAAGCAGAGACCTGTGTGTGTGTGTGACACAGCCGCCCCTACCTGCACAGCTTGGGCCGATCTCCAGGACCCGGGGTGCCAGGATGGCAGAGAGGGGCAAACAGAGTACGATTCATTGCCAACCCCTCAACACGCACACACATACATTTTTGAAAGTTTCTAATTGGATTGAACAAATGTTATGTCATCATGTTATATAAGTGCTGTATGGAGTAGTGTGGCGTTTCTTTAAAAAAAAGTAAAATTTCACACAATCTATCATCTGGTAATTCTGCATAAACTTAAGATCTGAATTTCTGGGTTAAGTTACAGTTGTTCTGATTGATTATTTTGAATGAGTGCACAAATCCTCCTCTTGGCGTTGTCAGATTGTGGTGTCCATTCCATCTCAGCAGGGCTCTGACAGCAACACAGGAAACTTGATTGTTTTGGAACATTCATACTGGAGGGTGTTTGATTACAGCTTCTGGAGAGGGAGTAGGGCCAGGAGTGGGTGGAGTATCACGAATCTTCTTTACCTCAAATAGTTGTAATACCTACCTCAAATAGTTGTGGATGATTACCAACATCTCTATCTCTCTCACTATCCATTTCTCTCTCTCTCTCTCTCTCTCTCTCTCTCTCTCTCTCTCTCTCTCTCTCTCTTTATACAGTATATCTCTATTTCTGTCTCTCTATCTCTCTGTCTGTTTCTCTCTCTCTGGTTCTCTCGCTCCCTCCCTCATGGTGCTGTCAGCAGTGGGCCTAATGAGGCGTAGTTTTGGTTGTGGATGGTTCATGAGGGGCTATAAGATGATGGGTGCTCATCACAGTAGAGTCATACAGTTCTGCCACGTTGACATGGTCACAGCCAGGGCATGACTCACTGTCACTAAGCTGAGGGCTGTGTGTGTGTCCTTCGGCACTGATATAGATGCAGAATTGTCATTTCTGTCACCTAGACATCACGGCTACAGCTCTGACACATCTACATGCATATTCATCACCCTTGCGACTGTTCTGATGGCGCACATGCAAAGACGTCAAAATCAACATCAGAATCCTCCTTGCGTAATGTGTAAATGAACCATGTTACTGAACATAGAGCAAGAATAAGAAGGAATATTCATGAGGACCACCTTATGATACAGTGAACTACAGCTGCTCAGTAAGTTCAGTTCAGCCGAGTGCTGTACAGGACAGATGAAGCTTTCATGAAAGTCCAACCCTGCCATCTAGAGGGGAGGTGACGTACACAACCATTTATCTACAAGGGTTTATTCAACATCTGACATTTCCAGAAATAATTACAATGTTGCACATAATATATTTCCACTAATTCAATGCTGGTAGTCTAAAAGAGATGAAATACCCAATCACTAAACAACACAGAGATACAGTTTGTATCTAGAGCATGGTCCAGTGTATCATGTTGGGGAGCCAAATGGCTGAGCGGTGAGGGAGTTGGGCTCGTAATCAGAAGGTTGCCGGATCGATTTCCCCGCCGTGCCAAATGACGTTGTGTCCTTGGGCAAGGCACTTCACCCAACTTGCCTCGGGGGGAATGTCCCTGTATTTACTGTAAGTCGCTCTGGATAAGAGCGTCTGCTAAATGACTAAATGTAAATGTGATGTAAATCATTCAAAATACCATGATCACTTGCACAAAAACAGTTGAGTAGGATTAGTAACATTGAATCAGTTGCAATAGATGAAGCCAAGTTAGTCCTGTTAGTCCATATAGGTTCCCAACAGGCAACTCTGGTCAAATGTGATAACTGTATAATGATATTTTGAATGTTAACTTCATTGAAGTTGCATAAAAAGAAATGCATAAAATGTAATTCTGGATGTATGAACTGGTCCTGTCAACTTGCATGAAGAGCAAATTATTTGTGGAATTTAATTTCCTCCATATCCTCAAGTAAACAGCGGGTGGAATATGTCAAGATAATCTACCAAATCACAATGGAAATATTTTAGACCATCAATACCAAATGTCAACACATTTCACCTCTATTATAGTAACACCTTCAGTTTGTCATATGGTCATCGTTCTCTTAAACCTCTACACTTCCCATTCCCAATCATCAATGTAAGCCCATTGCCAGTTCTATGAATTATCACTGTTAAGTGAAGTTAATTATAATTAATTTAAAGGTTTGGCCGAAAGGCAGTTGGCCTCTATGCTTGGATCAGCCACTTAGAATGATCAAGTCACCACACTGATGAAGAAATAAAAAATCAATACAAATCTTTGGACACTGATATGAACAAAGTCAGTCACATGATATAGATACAGACAACCATGGAGCTTATAATGTCAGTCAATTGTAACCAACAAAACAGGGTACAAAATCTTGACCATTTGCGCATCAGCCCCCACGGTGATGGTGCAGACTGCACCCTCTTGTGGCAAAAGCTACGGCCATTCAAAAAAGGAAATGTTGCAGATTGCAATTCATGCTTACACTTTGAACAATGTTTTTTTTTTTTTTACGTTTGTACGTATGTTTGCATTTCTTTTTCTTTTTTGATTAATTCACATCTGGAGTTCCAGCACTCTGCCAAAACATCCTGCATGAGGTGAACAATGTACATGTATTTAGCAGTTTTCAATGACTCACGAAAAAATACTTCCACAAAGCTCAAAGCATCCATTGTGAGAGAGACAAGGCAACTCTATTGATATACCGGTACCTAGTTTAAACTGAAAACAAATCAAATCAACTGGTTGACCCCTATGAGCCAAATCATAACAAATGTCTGTGAAAACACATTGGATACAATTTAGCCAGATTCTCTGGCTTTAAACCACCAAGCCTACTGCCAGACAGACATATCAAAGTTAATCCCATAAAGGCTCAGAAAGAAAGATGAGGATGTAACAATAGCATATTTCTAATAAAACGTATCTTTCCATCATCACACCATACAGCATATGGATTCCTAAGTGTCAGGGACTTGTAAATGATGTAAGTGATTTGTAAATAGTTTGTTAGATGGGCTGGTACGAATTGATTGGTGGATGATAACTTCCTGTCTCTAACACCAGCAGGCCTTTTGTGAGTCAGCGGTGCCGTCGCAGATGCCCTCCTCCTCCTCCAGGGCGGTGAGGTTGAGCTCATCGGTGAGGGAAGTCCTCAGAAGGTCCAGGTCCTTCTTGTTCGCCTGCAGCACCTGCTCAGCCAATCGTGTGAAAGACTGGGGAGGAGTGAAGGCGCAGTCACCAACACATGGAAAGCAGAGACACAGGCAAGAAAAGGGACATCTCCAAATCTGCATTTTCGGCAATCTTCGTAGGGTAGTCCTCAGGGCCCACTGTCCTGTATGTTTTAGATGTTTCCCTGCTCCAAACTACACCTGATTCAAGTGAGTGGCCGTTTACAGTATTCTGCAGAGCTTGATAATGACCATTCATTTGAATCAGGTGTATTGGAGCAGGGAAACATCTAAATCATACAAGACAGTGGGCCCTGAGGACCAGGGTTGAAGACCACTGGGGTAGTCTATCAGAAACAACTAACTCCTTACCCCTTAACAACAGATAATTGTACTACAAAGGACTAATATTAAATATCTTTATCCTACCTCAAGTATTCTAACAATGGGTACCATGCTGTTGTCCAAAACCAGTCCTCACCTCAGTAATGTTATGATTGGTAAAGGCACTTGTCTCAAAGAAGTCCATTCCATAGGCCTTGGCCAGCTGAATGAAACACAACATTAATATGATCAGTGATGGTTCTGCTGTCTTGGAGGATCACACAGTCCCTCTGCAGGGCCTGGTCTGCTGTGGACGTTCACACCCACCTTGTTACCCTGCTCTGTGGCTACTTGTCTCTTCTGTTCCTCGTCAGACTTATTCCCCACAAGGATCTTCTGCACTTTCTCAGGTGCATACTGAAAGAGAATGAGGAGGGGAAAGAGAGAGAGAGAGACCCTCAGACACACTCATCTTTGGAAATATTATCATTCATGAGACTTAATTAAGGACATGATCTGGGAACTGGGTCAGGGAAACAGGAGAGACAGAGGGGGGCAAATTAAGACTGAGAAGAGCAGAAATACGATAAATAAAATATTATTTTGAGGGTTTATTTTTAAACCAATTTATTCCAATTACCTACTAGAACACTCATTTCAATACTTTGTGTTAAGGAATGATTATTCAAACAAGCTTGACATTTTTGTTAGAAGTTCTAATTGCCAGAAAGGGAAAAGGCGAAAAGTCACTTTCTTCCAAGCAGTGACAAGAGGACTCTTGTTGTTGTTTTACCCACAGGAGATGGAAAAGTGATCCCTTCCCTTAGCCCTGGATCTCACCTCATCCACATCACTTGCCCACTTCATAATGTGCTGGAAGGATCTCTCGCTTGTGATGTCATAGACCAAAAAGATGCCCTGTGGATGTGAAGGGTGAACAAACCTTGGTTAGACGGCTCACTCAGAACACTGATTGTTACTGTGTCTGTGAAAGGGCTTTGCGGGTACGTGGGTTGGAGAAAGGTTTTGGTACGTCGCTTTGAAAAAAAAGTGTCTGCTCAATGAATTAAATGCAAAAGAAAATGTTTCTCTTACCTGTGCTCGCCTATAGTACTGTTTGGTGATGGTCTGGTATCGTTCCTGGCCTGCAGTATCCCTGCAGGAAGGGGAAAGAAAAAACAAACCCATACACACACATACACACACAATGATGCGCACACACACACACAATGATGCACACACACACACACAGCTTCTCTTCAGATCTCATTCTGTAAAAATTGACGATTCTGATTCCTGATTTGCACCATGACTGGGTTCATATTTGTTGAAATCTGTTTTTTTTTTTTATGTATCATTCCGATAGGTGTGTGTATCAGAGACTAAATGTGCTTATCAGATGTGATGTAGTGCATTTGCATTAAAGGTCACTCGCATGAGCAGCACAGTATGAGGTAGTGCAAACAAGCTTAGCTTCTGCCAGTATACAGCACATCCCAGACTACAGGCGTATTCTGAGGCTAGTCCTCTGCAGATACTTTGGCCTACTTACCATATCTGTATTCGCACTTTGATGCCATCAATGACAAGAGTCTTCATTTTGAAGTCAACTCCTAAGAGGAAGATGACAGCACATTCACTTAGTACTGAGACAGACTGGGAAGTGATTAGAGTCATCATAACACTCCCAACCTGCTCATGCGAGTGTGGCGAGAATGCATAATTACAAGCCATAATCCATGACTGAAGTCTGCATTCTGTGGCCTGCTCTTGTGTCTGGATAGGTGAACGCTCGGTTTGAGCTTAACACCAAAGATACTGAGATCCATTTGATGGCACAGCCATCACCCTTGCAAGAGATAAAGTTGAGTCATGTCTTAATCTTGTTTATATCAGGACTGTATCGATCACAGGGGAGCAAAACCAAGAAGGTGAAGAGGAGAGCTTTAGAGAGAAAAAAGATAAAAAGAGAGAGAGAGAGACAGAGGGGTGGGGAAAAGAAAGTAGACAGCTTATGATTTGCCCCAATCCCATTTTCTTTTCAGTGTTTTTCCTCCTTAGTGATTTTCCTATCTACTCACGACAGCCGTTTCTCAGGCTAATGTGGCATGAGTGGAAGAAAAACATACCTGCCTTTTCATCACAGAACAATACCTGCGGGATCAATAACCAGTTCAACCCAATTAACCTAAACCTCAACGGCTACGACAAACCATTACCTACACTGGGTGTGAAGGGGTAACTGTGACAGATCGATTTGCAGACCCACAGAGAGACTAAATCACTGAGAGGTCTCTTTTCCCTTCAGATGTGCGTTGTTTCTGCTGAGTTAGAGGTCCATGAGAATCTACAAGAGCTGTTGACAAGCACTCTGCGCTTGGTGTGCGCCTTCACTACAGTCTCCAACTCTCCAGACTAAAGTTCACTTCACTTCCATTGAGCGAAGCTCCATTGACACAGAGGACCGGGCGTACCTTTCGACAAGAGAGCATTCAGCCCGTGACACGCTGAAAGGCCACCGACACAGTCAGAGGCTTCCTTCGCCCGGGGCTGGGAGGATAGAGCGCAGAAATAAAGAAAAAAAAGTGTTCTTTCTCCCTCCAGCTCTCAATCTCCCTATCATGCTTCCTCTCTCGCACTCATTGTCTCTCTCGCTCTATGTCTTTCAATATCTCTCTCTTGGTCTCTCTTTCTTTCTCTAACAGTAGTAGGCCTGGTATTCTGTAAAGATGGGGTCAGAAGCCAGTCATGCGTATCTGAGATGATGAGAATGGATCACAGTCGAGCAAAGGGGAAAGTATGCTTTTATCCTAAGGCAACCTTGAGTGTCATAAAATGCATTGCAATTATTGTTTCCATTAGTCCAGACACCAAACATACCTACTTCTGAGTCAAGATACTGTAACTTTAAACCTGTAACATTCCCATAAAGTCATAACAAACGAAAGGAAAGGCACATTTGACATGGTAGCTGTCCACAAAGAGCAAGTCGGAGAAGCTGTGTAGGGGCTAATAGATAAAATGAAATGTTAAAGTGACTTGTCTAATTACCTGGAAGACAGTTTGAGGTTGTTGGGTCTAGATTAAGGGCTGTTGACAGGCACTTAAAAGCCTGCCAGACACATTCTCACAGTAGTATTTGTAAACTGAGAGTATGGCTCCGCAATCTGACAAATTCATTGAGGAAGGCAGTAAGTCATTCAGGCAACCACATGACCATTCAAATGAATGCCCAATTTAAGGAGTTAAACAAGTGCGTAGATTAAATGCATCAACTGTATTGACAGTCAACATTTTTCTGAATGGAAAAGTATCTATGAATTGTGTCTGGGAGCATCTCCTCTCTTCAAACAAGCCCTCCAAGCCTTGCCTGTGTCCCTGGCCATCCAGGGCTGTAACAGATATGGGTCACCGCCATGAGTAGGGCTGCTTATTCAGCCATGATTTAGGACAGGGTCTCAGTGATCCCTCACACTCTGCATGGCAGCCAGGGGCCCACAAGACTCAATTTAAAGACTGCTCAGGTGAGGAGAGGAAGATTAAGAGTCACAGCATGATTGAATATCATTACTAAATCATTCCCACAGCTGGGGTCTGTGCTGGGAGGAATTTGTGACTGGAGCCTGAAGATGTAATTATAGGATAGTAGGACACTATTACAGGTTAGTTTTTATTGTGAGTGGCCCCTAAGATCATCTCCAGCCATTCAAAAGCTATCAACTGCATTTAAACGGTTAAAGATGTGGTGTCGTTATTTCGATGCCATCCGCCAAATAAAACCAATTGAGGTTTGCCTATTTTAATTTCAAGTAACTGTCCTAGACAAACACATTTATGTTGGGCTGTGTGTAGATGTGGTCACTGTGCTTTGTTGCTGTGTCCTGAGGTGCCTTGATGGACCTGGTGTGAGAGGGGGACGTCACCTGTGGAGCTCTGAATGAAGGGCTGAATAAAATCAACACTGTCTACCTAAAAAATAACCGCACATAAATATGCAGACTGAAGAAAGCTGAGTAATTAAGTGTCCTGAAGGAAATGGCGGATTTGTTGTTTTGCGGGAATATCTGTGATCAGTTGCGTCTGGTTTAGAACACAGTAGTCAGTGTGTTAAGTTATGTAACTGACTGTTGTGTCCGCATTTTGCAGATTTTGTGGTGTAGAAAACAAACTAGTTTTCCACTAACTAAGATGCGTGGAGGAGCTGAGGAACCTTGGCATTGTTTGGAGCTTAATATGACCAATTAACTAAAATGACAGCAACTTCCTATTCAAAGCAAGGCCTCGGACAACTCAATATGCATTCTCACACACAAACTGGCTTCACAGAGTATAGATAAAAGACTGCTGGAAATAATCTCCTCCAAATGTATTTCACTTGCTGGAAAGCCCAGCCATATGAAAGCCCAGTCGAGTACTTTTCATGGCCAGTGCTGAATAATAACTACATAGATATGACAGTAGATATTAACTTCAGGATGAAACAGTCTGGTTGGTTCCACAGAGGATTAAAGCACTCCAGGGAAGGTGCTAATCCGTGACTGAGGAGAAGGAACAGGTGAAATGACATTATAAATGCTGGACAAGCACGTCCTTTAATGTGTTGGCCTATATTGAAAGAGAATGTGGAGTATGTGTTATTCAACCAAATGGGATTATAATCACAATTTCACTTCCATGTGCAATGTTCATCAACAAGGGATCTCCATTTTTTCCCCAATATTTCTCACGGTTTTCTGTTTTGTCACAGTTTTAAACCTTCTTACACTTCCATTGTACTAAGTGTATTTCATTATACTTGTATATAGCCTAAACTAGACTATCCATCTGAATAAAACAGTGACCTGCAGCACAGGTTACAGTATTATAAAAAAAAAACTATACTTTTACAATACAATTAACTTTCCATTACATACACAAGTTGCTGTTTTTGCAGCTGGCATTTGATTATTTTCTCTTTACATGAAAAATTACTTCCTGGCTGTACTAACAATCGTGGTGCATTATAAAGGCCAGCTTCTTCAGGATATGACATTTTAAATGCACTTAGTACATGAATAACAAAGAACAATGACACATATAGTAAAAAGCTCTAAAATTACATTTAAGAGACAGTACTGGTTACATTTAACGTGTTTGTAGTGAAATCACAAATACCACAAATAACAATGCACGTCATAAAATAAGAAGCCGGGCTTACCGATTGTGGAGATGTGAGACGGATGAAATTCGTTGTCGGTAAATCTGCATAATAAACATGTTTTTCCAACCCCAGAATCTCCAAGAAGCAGCAGTCGGAAGAGCACATCATACTGCTTAGCCATAGTGTCTTAGAAATAAGAACGTTCAGCTAGCTCAGCGACAAATTACCAAGACCGTCCCACATAAATCCCATGTCTGCATATAATATAAAATAAATAGTGACTCTTTGTTTCGGAAAGAAAATGTGTCTCTGTGCTACATCTGTGTAAGTGTGCTGCTGCCTGCTATCTTTCAGCAACAAAGCGGGGACTGTCCAGATTCCCACCCAGCCCACAGTATCAATGGGTGCGGCGGCAAGGATGCGCCCGGCAGCATCCGCTTTTCTTTTGACATCACTGACGAGATGGGTAATAAAATAATGTAGGAGGGACTGTTGACCCAACCATATTATTATTTTATGTTTGGCTGGGGGGCTGATATTCGTACAAAGCAAGTCTATGTGTTCAAATTAATATCTTGTCTATAAATATTGTTGTTATATTACAACTGCCGGACAAAGGCTCAATTTAAGTCTATCAATCAGCGTGTTTTCGTGCAACGCGAGATTTGTGCGTTTTAAAAATTGTCCCATCCGACTTGCCGTAACCCCGCCCACTACAGGAAATCCCATGATTACTTGATTGAGATACCGAAGCTAGAGCTTGTTAACAACTAACTGTTAAAAAGAAGCTAATTACATGATACGTTGCTGGGTAGTATTCATAAAGTAGATTATAATGGAGAGAATACCCCCGACATTACGTTGCCTCGGCGAGTGTCACACTTCAGAATTATTCACAGACGACGGAGTGGAAACCGTGACTTCAGTGGAGCAGGTGAGCAGATGGTCAAGATTAGCTTAATGGCTTGCTAACAGTGTAAGATATTGTAGTTTGAGTATATGACTGAATGGCTGTTTACCATAATGACAGCCGTCTTTAAAAACGGGTCATAAAGCAGTAATAGTGAAATCACAAGTGAAATCCGTTGGCACCACTAGCTAGCCTAAATCTTTGGGCTAGCAAAGTAGAGAGCCGCATGTCTAAGTGTTAACATCATACGGCTAACTAAAGGCTGTGCTGTTATTGAACTAATTTAGCTAATTCATCTCAGACATGGTTTTACGGTCCATGCATGGATGCATTTAAGGGTGCTAAAGTTAGCTAAAGGATGTGTCTTTAAAGATTTGGGGGGCATTTCTGCCTTTGGTATGTTTTTAAAGTGACAGTGTAGTCTGAAACTGGGAGAAGGGATGATGGTTGATATGCAAGCAAAGGGTCCCAGCTGGAATCAAACCGAAGCCTCATCCTCATGTGTTTACCTCACGGATCTCACGGATACATCCCTAAATGATGTTCTAAATGAGATTTTCTTGCTTCTGTCAGTTATCATTGTCAGGAAAAGGTCATTGTCATGCCTCTGTGAAATCCACTTTGTGTTTCGTTTGATGTGTGTCTCACTTACTCCCACGTGTTTGCGTTATCTAGAAAAAGGTCGAACGCAGTATTCAAGAAGTAATCAGTGTTTACCAGCAAATACACAGCTTACCGCAGTAAGTATTGTTCAGCGTTCATTTTTGTTTTTGCATTATATTCAGAATCCATCACATTTACAAAAGTGTATAAACTCGATGAAGTTCAATTGGCAAAAAGAAGCAAATTACAATGATAATCGACTGAATCAAATTAGTTTATCTCTGAAGGACTGGAGAAGGCTTTCTTTAAAGGCGCATATGAGGAACAATGATATGCCAGATTTCTTAAGTACCTTAGTATGTCCAAGCTCAGATGGGTAATATTCACCACCATATAATTTACTGTGAGCAAAATTTGTAATTGTGCGTGCAGAGTGCATTTCAGCTATTCTCTTTTGGTGGGCGTATAATATATTTAATTGTAGCCTTCAATCAAACTCCTTTGTAATCATTGCCTAGATCCCTGTACCCACATACAATAGTTTTTACTTTACAACATTTAGTTATCACTCAACCAGCAACTGGTTGTCTCACCTGTTTCCTTGACAACCATTTGGCACTGAATGTATAATTGTATTTGAATTTCATTTTACACTATTAAGTCACCATTAATGTGAGTCATCATAGCAATGCACTGTATTCCAGTAATGTCCATGCTGCATGTGTGTCATGCCTTGTTGCTTGGTTACCTTCTTTACAAGAATACTGCCTCGCCTCCTTGCACTTCCATCTTCATTTAAACAGGAAGGGCAGAGGACAACATCTGGAGAGCAATAAATATGGATGCATTCAAACACACTGACGTCCATAGATGACAGTTCATAGATGACAGTTGAAGGATTGAGGGATTCAGAGAGGCCTCCTGGTTTTCCTTGTAAACTGTGCCGCTCTTTGGTCCTGGCCCGCCCTAAGGCTGTTATTGTTGTTTTAAATCCTGTCCGCTGTGTGATAATGTTATGCCAGCTGATCCATGACTAACCCAGAGCAGGTAGATACTAATTACACAAGCTTACAGACACCTCCGCTGAAAGGTTACTGGCAGGGAGAGGCTGGAGTTTCAGGGGCATTTTGTGACTCATAGGCTGGGGATGTGAACTTAAGACGTACAGACACACTCTGTTGTAGGGAAGGGATGTGACTGTGGCAGCTGTTTGTATGTGGATGTAAACAACTCTGAGCTAGGTGTGTTGCCGGACTGAAGATACCCTCAGAAGATTACTAAACTGAACTCCTGTAAGAATTGTATATTGTATGTTCTAGGCTGGATATCGATCAAACATAGTCAGGCTTGATTTTGGCACCCGTAGATTTGGTTGACCAGTTCACTAGGATTCAGAACAAAGCTTTTGTTGGATCAAGACTTGCATATCCTCTCTGTTTTAGCTGCTGGCAACCTTGAGCCCATGTATTGATCTCCTGTGTATCTTTCTGTCCAGGCCCACTCTCTTGCGGGAGCAGCACTACCAGTATCTCAAGAAGGGTCTACGTCACCTCTCTGATGCGTACGAGGTAGCACATCTTCTCCAGTAACCCACCAGTCAACATTTACCAATATGAAGCTGAGCAGAACCACTCAATATCTGCATGAAACTTACAAAACAAAAGACCAGTATGAACTAAAACCAAACCATGGCCTGATACTGGCCAGTGATGTCTGAGTGTGTGTTTTGTGCTTACTGGTGCATTTAGTGGTCTATTTAGTGTGGTGTGTTGAGTGTGTTATGTGTTGAGTGGGGGGTGTTGAGTGTGTTATGTGTTGAGTGGGGGGTGTTGAGTGTGTTATGTGTTGAGTGGGGGGTGTTGAGTGTGTTATGTGTTGAGTGTGGTGTGTTGAGTGTGTTATGTGTTGTGTGTTATGTGTTGTGTGTTATGTGTTGAGTGGGGTGTGTTGAGTGGGGGGTGTTTAGTGTGTTGAGTGGGGTGTGTTGGGTATGGTATGGTGTGTTGAGTGGGGTGTGTTGGGTATGGTATGGTGTGTTGGGTATGGTATGGTGTGTTGAGTGGGGTGTGTTGGGTATGGTATGGTGTGTTGAGTGGGGTGTGTTTGGTATGGTGTGTTGAGTATGGTATGGTGTGTTGAGTGGGGTGTGTTGAGTATGGTATGGTGTGTTGAGTATGGTATGGTGTGTTGAGTATGGTATGGTGTGTTGAGTATGGTATGGTGTGTTGAGTGTGGTATGGTGTGTTGAGTGTGGTATGGTGTGTTGAGTATGGTATGGTGTGTTGAGTATGGTATGGTGTGTTGAGTATGGTATGGTGTGTTGAGTGGGGTGTGACGCTCTGTCCTCTGTCTGCACTGCAGTGTCTGGATGCCAGCAGGCCGTGGCTGTGCTACTGGATCCTTCACAGCCTGGAGCTGCTGGAAGAGCCTGTCCCCTCCACCATCGCCTCAGAGTCAGATGCTCAGATACTCCTGTCCATACACTCACACACACACACACACACACACACACTCCTCCCACTGTGCCCCTCAGTGTGTAACTCCTCCCACTGTGCCCTTCAGTGTTTGCCAGTTCCTGGCACGATGCCAGAGCCCCACAGGGGGTTTCGCCGGGGGTCCAGGCCAGCACGCCCACCTGGCACCCACCTACGCTGCTGTCAACGCCCTCTGCATCCTCGGCAGCGAGGAGGCCTACAGCGTCATCAACAGGTCAGTACACCCCAGACCGTCCAATCACAACACGGGATATTGGACTGTGGAAGAGTGCTGATCCAATTATCAGCACTCACTCTAGGGTGTCCGAGTTACCTCCTCTCTCCTATTCTGGAATCCTCCTTCTCCTCTTTCCTCTCCTTTTGTGTTCTCCCCTCTCCAGAGAGAAGCTGCTTGACTTCCTGCTGTCGGTGAAGCAGCCGGATGGTTCCTTTGTGATGCACGTAGGAGGAGAGGTGGATGTCAGGTGAGCACTATCGCCGTGGTTGCGGCAGAGTCTGGGGGGGATGAGAACCCTACACCCTCGCTTTAGTTTGTCCCTATGTCTGTCTTTCTAGCTCTGTCTGTCACTGTGTGTGTGTGTGTGTGTGTGTCTGTCTGTCACTTTGTGTAACTTTGTTTCTTTCTTTCTTAGTGGTGGGCCGTTATCGGCGTTAACGTGCTGCGTTAAAGTGAGACTCTTATTGGGCGATAAAAAATATATCGCTGTTAATCTATTCTCAAAGTTGGGTTGGGAACTGGGTGTATACTACGCAAGCTATGATGACTTTCACCTTGATACTTCCATGCTAACATGGATGCAGCTATGAAGCTGCCGGGTTTGCTTCAGGAAAAATGTCTCAAATACCACCTAAACGCAAAGCATCCCTTAGCTAATGCGGAAGATGCCAGGCCAAGCACTGATGTAGCGCAGGGGAAGAGTCGTTGTCAAACTACTGTTTGAGTGCAACCGAGGCAAAACCGTCAAAACAGTTCCATCAGCCAAGCTATCTCCTCGCTCTTCTGGCTTGAGAAACCTGTTTTCAAAGACTTACTTTTAGTAATTTGGGTAGCACACATATTCTGAATGCCTTCGGCGGAATTCAAATGAGCCATTTTAATCTAGATTAGTCTAGATTCATTCCAAAATTACAGTGAGATTAATCTAGATTAAAACCAAATTAATCTATGCCCACCACTACTCTTTCTTTGTCTGTATGTCGCTCTCCGTGTGTCTCTCTCTCTCTGTCTGTCTTTGTCTCTAGCTCTAGCTCTCTCTCTATCTCTCTCTATCTCTGAGAACATGTGATCTGTGTTTCTGGCAGGAGTGCATACTGCGCCGCATCGGTAGCGTCGCTCACCAACATCCTCACGCCCAAGCTGTTTGAGGACACGCCCACCTGGATCCTCAGGTAGAGAGGACCCCCCCGTTACCATCCTCATCTCACCAGTGATCAAGAACCTGCTTCAACCTGTTTCAGATGGAGGGATGGATAAAAACAGATTGTTTATCCTTCCCTTAAGGGAAATGGTGACACAGCTGTGTACCACATCACGCTTTACAAATCTGATACACAGACAGACCAGTAGCACACATCAAGAACTATCACATCATTGAAACCAGTGTTCTGGTCCAGTGAGATGATGGCGTCTGACTTTCTGCTTGCTCCCCCAGGTGTCAGAACTGGGAGGGGGGTCTAGGGGGCGTGCCCGGGCTGGAGGCCCACGGAGGGTACACCTTCTGTGGCACGGCTGCCATGGTGATCCTGGGGAAGGAACACATGCTGGATCTCAAGACCCTGCTGGTGAGACGGACCACGTGTTGACGTCATCACGATAGCCCGCTGCTTCACAGCCCTGCTCACCGGTGCTGGTGGTGTTGTATCGCTGATAAGAGTCCCTGTTTGGGAGATGGAACTGTACTACTGGCTGTAAGTGTGGAGGGACTGGCTTCCCCTGTACACAGCTCCTTCTACACCAGCACTGCCTGACCTCTGCTGAGGTGTCCCATGTCATGTCCTCTGGGACCATCCGATTTAGAGATGCCTTCATAGGATGTTCACCACACAGACGGGGAGAGGATATACGCAGGTCTATGTCAGAGTCTGTGCCAGTACCACCAGGCTGAAAGGAGACACCAGAGGCTGCTGCAAGAGTCCCAGAATACCCTCTGCAGAATTCCCTGCATCCTCTCTCAATCCCACATCAAGCCTCAGCCCTGGTCCTAGAACGATTGCTGTAGCTACATCACAGCCGCCTGTGCACTGAGACTTAACTGAAGAACTGCTCTCAGATCGGCTAAATGACCGATGGGGGAGCTCTGACTGCAGTGCTGTAGTCACTAGTGAGTCATCCAACTTCTGGGAGCCTCCAGGTCTCGGTGACCTTCAGTTGGACCAAACCGTTCCTTTTTGAACAGCTTTCGTTTGAAGTTATGTTCATTTGGGTTTGCTGTAACAGACTTGTTTGTCACTCCCCTGCACTAAAAGACACAAGTGTCCAGTTGGTATTTAAACCTTGTTCAAAATCGCGATTCAGTTCACAATTTTTTGGAGTGGCTCTGATTTAGGTTTGGTTGCTGTGGAAACCATTCCAGATCCCTCCCTGTTTCCAAATATCAATTTAAATTCCCTCCTCCTCAGATTTGTGGCCTCATGGGATTTGACCGCCCCTACCCCCCTCTCTTAGTTGCCTCACTGAAAGCTGAAGAGACCTGTGTGTGTGCCATGCAGTTAGACGCTCTTAACCTTGTTGACAACTGATAACGAGGAGCATATCTCGTCTTCATGTCCATAACCCATGCGAGTAGCATTGCCATGTAGTGTATGTAAGTGCTGAGTGGTGCATGTTCATTGAAGCCGTGTGTCATCTACTGGTTGCTGTGGAGTGACCAGTTGTTTCTTCCTGTTCTTGCCCCCAGCGGTGGGTGGCCAGCAAACAGATGCGCTTCGAGGGAGGTTTCCAAGGGCGCTGCAACAAGCTGGTCGACGGCTGCTACTCCTTCTGGCAGGCAGGACTGCTGCCTCTGCTTCACAGAGCCTTCTATAGAGAAGGTATGCTGCCTAGCCTTCTATAGAGAAGGTACGCTGCTTAGGCTAGCCTTCTATAGAGAAGGTACCCTACCTAGCCTAGTATTCTATAAAGAAGGTACCCTATCCAGCCTAGCCTTCTATAGAGAAGGTACCCTGCCTAGCTTTCTATAGCGAAGGTACCCTACCTAGCCTAGTATTCTATAGAGAAGGTACCCTATCCAGCCTAGCCTTCTATAGAGAAGGTACCCTGCCTAGCCTTCTATAGCGAAGGTACCCTACCTAGCCTAGTATTCTATAGAGAAGGTACCCTATCCAGCCTAGCCTTCTATAAACAAGATTGGATTCTGGCCTGGGGTATAGCTTGGAAAAGCACCGTTGACTGACAATTTGGATGAAAGCTTTTGCAAAAATAATTGTGTGTGTGTGTGTGCGTAGGGGACACGACCCTGAGCATGGAGCGGTGGATGTTTGAGCAGCAGGCTCTGCAGGAGTACATCCTTTTGTGCTGTCAGAACCCAGCGGGAGGCCTTCTGGACAAGCCCGGCAAGTCAGTACCACACACACACACACACACCTAGATACCGGGTCGTAGCATGGAACGTGCTGCTGCATATGGATAACACATGCATTCAAAGTGCCGATAGCAAGTACAGCAGATAATCAAGGATCAGAAGTTCACAGTTTGACCACTTTTCTTCAAAAATGTGTACCAGGTAGCTCTAGTTATTTTTTACCAGACAGTGCAACAAGATCATCTCAATTACAATATGACATCATTCTGGATGTTCTCCCTCCGGGTGTGACCAGGTCTAGAGATTTCTACCACACGTGTTACTGCCTGAGCGGCCTGTCAGTGGCACAGCACTTTGGGAACATGGACAGCCACAACGAGCTCATCGTGGGCCGCCCAGAAAACCGACTGGTGAGATTCCTCCAGGGCTCCAGCCAGGCGGACCCCCTCCCAGACCTCCTCATTCTGGACATGTCAACCTAAAACATCAGCCATGAATGATATCATCCCGTGGTGGAACCCGGTGTGATAAAAGTGTGTTTCTCTGGTCCTGTCCAGGCACCGACTCACCCGGTTTACAACATCTGTCCAGAGAAGGTGGCTCGGGCCCTGCGATACTTCCACCAGCTGCCTGTCCTTGTCCCTGACCAGGCCCCTACTGCTGGGTCATCCTAAGGCCCTGGAGCCGTCTCAGGGTGTGTATGTTGTGTGTAACCGCTGTGGTAACTGGAACTGTCTGCAGGGGTGCCAGCGAACATGCCGCCTTTCTCTGACTGGTCTGCTGCAGACGAGGAGAGGTGTGGGAAAGAAGGGCTATTCAAATAAAGACCAACTCATGTGGAAATGTTGTCAGTGATTTCTGTTTGAAACCTTGTGTCAGTTAGATTTTTATTAATTAAAAAAAAATGTATACTACAAACTGCATTGCATCCTGCTTCCAACTTTGTTTTTAAGTATTGGGTAAAATATCCTTTAACTGTGATGTAGCAGAACTAAGTTGAGCTGGGATCCTGTTGGTAAACTTAGCACTTTTTCAAGGCAGCACTTTTTCAAGGCAGCTATGATGGTTGTAAAGGTGTCTGTTCCTTTCTGGGTGGTGCAAATCAAACAGCCCTCAGTGTTCCAGAGCAGAGGTAGTGGAGGGAAGAATGTGCCATCTGAAAGGACAAACCACTTATATAATTACACCTGGATGTGCCCATGGTGTACCATGGTAACCAGCAACCCTGCTGCATGAAAAACAAGAATAACCTGAAAGTGTTTGCACACGTCTTCATAAACAGGGCTCTGGCCAGGCTCAGACCAGCTCAAACAGCTTGTACTGCTGGGGTGAACACTGGACAGTAAGGAGACCTTAGCTCATTCATCTGCCACGTTATCAGAACTGGCTGCCAACATCTCACAAAAAACAAGTCATCAGACGCCTCAGTAAAGGATAAAATAGTTTATTTATAGTCTTCTAGTAGAGGTAGACCTCGACTTCCAAGACAATTGTTGGCAGTATGTACAACATACCTGTAATTTCCATGGAATGGAGTCGGACAAACAGAGCTATTCAGTATACACTAATCATACTCGAAATGGAAATAAAATGGAAAAGATATACATACACACAGATTTCCTAGATAAGCAAACTGCTTTCTTTTTTATCCTTGGGGAGTCAGCAACATTAAGATTTTACAGTGTAAAGCACAACACAACAGGACTTCCCCTCCCCCATACTCAACTACCTTGTGACATTCAATATCTATTTTATACCCAGAAGGAAAACTACTAGTGGCAAATTGGTATTTTCCCCATGATTTGTAAGAATACTAAAAATGCATAACATATTTTTGAGAACTTGAAAACATCCAATCAATGCCTTTTTTTATATTGAGATGCCTAAATATTTTCAGCCACCTAAATTCATTCACTAGTTCAAGCTAAAAGACAAAATACAATACAAGTTTGGAATTCTCTCCTGTTTCTCAAAACATCAATTTCAACTAATGGGGATTATATTAGTTTTTTTTACCTAACCAAGTGTGTCAAAATGAAAACATCTGCAATCTAGTTGGCCTGAGGTGGGTTCAAACTTTTACATCAATATTCGTTTTCATCAAAGTATTTTCACATTCTTGTGTGGAAAAGTACGCTACAAATGTTTAAAAAGGTAAACTTCTCCATCAGGACGATTCTTCGAGGCGTGTGTATATTTTCTAAACAGGTTCTCATCAAGATAATCCAACAAAATAAAACAAAAACTACACTTTAGCAGTGCTTGAGGAGTGGACCTCAGCCGCCCATCTCCCCTGATTCAGCCGGAAGGACGAAGCGACGAGGTCACGCAAGCATCAAGTCCTTATGTAGCAAAGCTGCCTCATTTGGGGTATGGGATTGTTGATGTGGCTGAATGTATACCAATACCGGGGAGTCAAAAAGAAGAGAGAGGAGGAAGAGAAAGGAATGGAGAGAGGAGGAGTGAAGAGGGAAAAGAGAAAAACAGAATCTCGACACAGATTTAAATCGTTCTTCATTCCGCCCTGCTGGCTTCCCTCATCCTGCAGATGGTGTGAGGGGGACAGATCAGTGGGGGGGGGGGGGGGGGCTGAGGGACGGACCGCCTCCTGTTAGAGCATGCCCAGCGAGGAGGGAGGGGGGAGGTTGTGTGAATTCCGAGAGCGGTGAACTCCTCCAGACCAGAGGTGGCGCTGCTCTCTAGCTGGCCTCTACGCGAAGCTTCTTCCTGTTGGGGGGTTCCTCCGGCTCCGACTCTGAGCTGGAGTCAGAGCCTCCGTCGAAGGCGGACACGGCGCTGCCCTTGGGGTTGGTGTACAGGCTGCTGTCTGACGAGGAGTAGCTGGCCTGGAGCTGAGTGGACCCCTTCACCTTCTCCAGTGCCCGCACTGCAGGGGGACGGGGCGGAGAGAGGGAGGAAGGCAGGGGTGGGGGAGACGGGCGGAGAGACGGAGGAAGGCAGGGGTGGGTCGAGATGGGGCGGAGAGACAAAAAGATGCCTCAATGGGCGGAGCCTCACACCAGCAAACTGTAAGTATGGGATGTGGCCAGGTGGAGTGTTGCACCTCACATGGACTCACCTTGCTGCTCCAGAAGAGCATTCTGTCTCTTCAGGTCGTCAATGTCCTGCTGGTGTGTGTGATTTTTCCGCCTCATGTATTGGATATATTCTGTGGCTTTGTCTAGGATCTGAGCTCTGGATGCCTGTTTGATAGATTGCTGTCAGCAACAAAGGGAAAACTCAAATTAGAAACCAAAAGGTGCAGGGTCCTTCACACATTAACACCACAGCTTGGCATCAAACTAGCCCTCAGGTCACGAGGATACAGTCTAGAAAACAATCACGGATAAGTCTGTAAATAATAAACGTACAACAATAAAATCAAAAACTCAATTTAACAATCATAAACATACCTTACGCTATTGCACCTAAAACATTCACCGATTCCATACCAACAACTACTATCTACCATTTCTCAATACGATTCAAATGTTGTCAGCCAGAGGCTGCACAACATTACACAGGATCTGTATGGTATGAACAAGACCAGCCCTCTCCCTGTCCTTAACAAGCTGTCCATCTGGATGTCTGCATCACCCCCGTTCCTCTACGCTGGCAGTAACCCCTCCCCTTAAGCCTGCGCTGACCTAGTCACATGAGGGAGTTGAACAACACACTCTAACCCTACATCTGTGAACAGAGGTCACCAGCACACACCTGCATATCCCCCTTAACAGCCCCCGCCCCCCCCCCGCCCCCCCCCCCGCCCTCCTCCTCAGTCAGGGAGACTCAGAGAAGGAACGGAGACAGAATGGACAGTTAAAGACTATTTGACTCTGCAATCCTAAATGGGAAAGACGTCAAAGCAGGAAATATAAACACATTTTCTTATAATCGTTTCCTGACCATGGGCAGCATCTAGGCCTTATCACTTGAGTTCCTCCACTCATGCTATAGTCTCTCCTTGTGTGTTACTCTCTGACTACAACACATTCAACGTTTACATTTAGTCATTCAAGGTTTAGCACATTGTTCGTTTTTACAAAAAAGTTAAACAATTCACCAATACAGATGATCATATAAACACACACAATAATTCAGTGCAATTACATATTATTCTGTAAGATTATTACCTTGGCAAAAGAATAACATCCACAGAACATTTGGGGCTAAGTCTATGTCCAGCTGACATTAAGAGGAAGCTCCCATCACTCTCACACATCCCCCCCTTCCACACATCCCTCCCGCCACACATCCCCATCAGTGACGCAGCGCCCCTGGTGTTGCTGCCTGGCAGGTGGTACAGGCCAAGCCAGGCTCTACCAACCTTTTCTCCCTGCAAGGCGGGCACGGAGTCCCGCAGGCTGTGGAAGCTGTCTTTGATGTGGTCTCTACGTTTGCGCTCCAACGCATTGTGATGTGCCCGTTTGTCTGCCTGCAATGAAAGAGTCACAAGGGGGCTTCAGCCAGGCAGCAGACCATCGACAGGAGCGGAGGGAGATACAGTCACACACAGCCTGGTTCTCCAGCTGTCGTCCCCCCCAGTCGTCCCCCCCAGCAACAGCCCCCCTCCACAGTCAACTAGCTAGGACACTGCTGCTGTGTAGCATCGTCCTGGCCGTAGCTGAAGTGTCACTGGTCAGCATTCCTCATAAGGTAGCACACATCAGACAGACATACAGATCTGAGGGTTGGGCATTTAAAAGGCTCCTGGCCTCTTGTCATTATCCTATGCTGGTGGAGCTCGTCAGTTGCAGTCTCAATGTGCGTCTGGTTTTGCCCTGCAGTCCCTCTCCTGGTGCAGTCCTGTGCCCCCAGCACCACTGTCTCTGGGTGGTCCTGCAGGCTTGGCCTGGTGGCCTAGTTCAAGACCACACCAGGATGAAGATACTAAAGCCATTCAGTCAGGGTGAGATGTACGAGAGGATCCTGTTTGATAATAGCCAAAATTATGAACTCCATTGACCTAAAGAGCTGATCTTGATATTAAATGGTCTCTGAGAATCTTTTTTGGATTGAAAATGAAATTATTCTTCCTGTTGACCAACTGTTTGGTTGGGCCGCTTAGCAACAACATAATACCCCTCTGTCTTCTTCCCTACAGTGCATGTATAAAACAACTTGTTTCCAGATACTTTGACCCTGAGGGCAAAATAGACCTCAGCTACAACACTGCTGTTTTGTCTAGGACTCAACAGACGCCGCCTACATTTGCATTCAGGCTGGACCATATTAAGATGGCCACCAAGTTGACATAACTGAAACAAGGCAGAGAGCACTATACCAGCCCATCTGTGACACTGCAACCTGTTCCTGCGGTGAATGACACCATCATCAGACAGGTTCTGGACATACTGAAACTGAAGCTAAACTTGACTGGCAGCATAACGAAACTAAACCAAACATCAGATATTCCAGTGACAGTTGAGTCTTTGTAGGGAGTTAACTGAACGTGCACTCTGGGGTGTTGTCTGATCTAATGAGATGTCGTGACTAGGCACCTGACTCGAAACGCAGAGGAGACAGCTGCTCCCTGTTGCGCAATCGCCGCCTGAACCGTTCAGGAAGAGCGTGTTACCGTTCAGAAGGACAACACTCACACAAGCACGGGACCAGCCCAACCCCTCGATCTGGCCCAGTGTAAACACACACACACACACACACACACACACGTGACCTAGCATTAACAGCACATGCAATTAGGACTCAAACTTGACATTTTCAAGCATTCCTGGTGAGGGAATGCGTGTTGGAAAAGATTGGCGCGTGTAGATGACAGCTCCAGGGTAAACGAGGATGATGAGGTGGGGTAAAATGTCCAACCGGCGTACATAGGCTTGTCTGGTTGTCCTTCATGTGCAGAAACGAGGCAGCGCGTTTGCATGCCAGACACAAAAACTATGGATAGGGAGGGCATGGCGTGTGGTCATCAGCCATTAGATTCACCTGGCGCACAAACGCGCAACGGCCATCTGCTGCGGTATTCACACTATGGACTCCATCTCCTAAGTTGAATTCATTCTTTCCAGGACCAAAATATTAGCATTCCGTCCATCCAAATGTGTCATGAGAAACCAATCATTTATAAAAGTGTGCAACATCACATGTTTAAACTGATATCATCTGTATTTAGTGGCAGTCCAGCTACACACTCTCATTCTATTCATACCTGAGAAATATTACATAAAATGTACATGGGTGGAGATTAAGAGAGGCTTCTTAATACCAGCAATGGTCATTTACATTGTGACAGAAGTGTTCAGAGCTCCATTCAATTGAAGCACGACGTACACTGTCCTAAAAACAGCCAAACATTGACTGAAATCCAAGTTTAAAAGAACATATAACACAGACGGCTGCTGTGGGCAAGAGAAAACACATCTCTGTTATGAGTGGGTGTTATAGCCCAGCAAGCCTAGATCAGAATAGCCAGGCTAAATCAATGGTTTCTAACCTGTAGGAGTCTACGCTAATGGGCTTGCCTAACCTATAAAAGGTTTGGCTGGGAAAGTACCAATGGAAAAAATAAAACCTGTCACGTCGCTTAAGTCTATGCAGGCATAATGCATCTGAAAATATGTAAGAAAATATGATAAACAATACAGCCAAAATCGTCTGACTTCTCTCTATAGTTTCTAATCTATCCATATAAAAAATAAGACCAATGCATACAAGCGTATGTGATGTAGCTAATTAACGGAATAAGTCATTTTGTTAAACCAATATTTTACAAATCGGTAATGCGCAAGACCATGTTCTTTTTTTTTTTTACAGTCAAGAAAATATTTTTTTTCCGGTAAAATAAAAAATCCGTCGTGCATGTTTTTTTCTCGCCGGTATGCGACGTGGCTACGTCATTCATTTCGCTTGCCAGAGCTCACTGGCCTGTCGAGAAAAGATGGCTCTCAAATCACTAGTGTTGGCTGCAAAACACGAGAAAGGGTACAACGATTCCCTTCCTGATAGCTGGTTCAATAAATATACATTTGGAGAAAAGAATGTGTGACTTCTTACTACAAATGGCCAAAAAAAATGAAAAAGATGACCATTTGGTATGTTAATAAAAAAGACGGCAAAAGCTGGGAAGCAGAAGCTTTATTCATGACATTTAAGATGGTATTTATTCTATAAATAGCTTGCTAACTATGCCGTGTTATCAACTTCAGATACAGCTGAATATAACTCATTATATATTGCATGGGGATGATCAGATGGTCGGTCAACCGAGTGAAGCTCTAATGCATAAATGAGCACTAAAGCTGGATATCTGGGCTAGTTACAGCACAGCTCCCACCCCCGCTCTGCAGAACGTGCTGCTGTAACGTTAGTTAGGCACTGTATGTACGATACTATATAAGCTGCGACCTTAAAAACAAGGTTGAGTTTTTTTATAGCAGAGGCTGCAATCAAATATTCCAACATCTAATGTGCCAACAAAACAACGGAAATGTAACAGCTTGCTAAGGTTGACAAATGCCTCTCTATTGCCAAAGGACAGTCTAGCTAATAGAATGCATACATTCCATTATTTCAAAAAAGTCGCTTTGGAACATTTCTCCCTTCATTACGCACCACAGAGTATATCTCGGTGATTCTTCCTGTAAGAGAACAGAACAGAAAGTACAATTGTAGCCACAATTGTTCCCCAAACGTGACCAACTAGCTACCTTCCTACCTATGTAGTTTTAATGCTTTGGTCCATCGACTGGAAACCATGACTAATTTACCTTGTTAGTACCCTTTATACGCCCAACAATGTGGATACTGCTGTCAGACTTCAACAGTAGCTAGCTAGACTTCTTGTGCAGTAGACAACAACTGTAGCTAGCCAACAAACTAGTAGCAAGTCTGATAATATTACCAACTTGGGTATGAGATAGGTAGCTTAGCTAGCCAGCTAAGCTAATTAGTCTCGAAAACATAGCTAATGTGCGGTAGCAGCTAGCTAGAACTATCATTAAGGACCAGGGTGGGACGCTTTCTAGATACACAGAGAAAATGATATACTCACGTCACTATCGACTTCGATATCATCGTTATCACTCATTCTTTGATGAAGTGGTGGGGTTTAAAGGAACGGGCAGCTCAAAAACAACATCAAGCAAACACCTAGATCACGATAAAGCGTATGCCCAGACCGACTGCTATCCTACACAGAAAGGAACGAATCGAGATTCAACGAACTCCAGCTTTCTACACGTGACTTTCTTCCACACGGACATCCACCGTTCCGTGACACGCCTGTGCGATTTTCCGTGGTTTTCTGGAGATTGTAGTTTTAACAACGTCATTTCTGTTCATTTAAATACATATGAACTGTATTTCCCATGAATCATTGCGTGAGTGTGACATACATTTATATATTTATTTCCTGATGCGCGTTGGCACTTGTAGTTTTGTTGTTATTTGCTAAAATGGGTCCTGTCATTCTTTTTTTTCTTTTTTAATCCCTTCTTTATTTATTTATTGCTTAATTTCTTTATTTCATAATGTGGTTAATTGCTCTAAGTAGAAGTTGTATATGGCACATCTCTTCGCTCCCTGTCTGATTTCTCCTATTTTCTAATGCCCATACTTGGTCAGTATTGAGTGGTTTTAGAACTGTACTCCAGAAGATGTGTGGGGGGTGGTCGCTAGCCGAAATGGGAATAATCTAAGCTTTTTTTTCCACAAAATTGTGCTCTAGATAAGGAGCTTACACAGTGGATTATTTGAGCTGGTTGCTGCAACAGTGGATCAGCAAGTGTGTAAAAACAAGCAGAGAGAAGCATCCATTCCCTTACCGGGTCAGGAGGCCACCAGCATCTGCCAGTGACCCCCTCCCCGCTGACACAGACCCACAGAGATCCCCTTTTCCCTTCCTCCACCACCCCTCTCTTTTTTATCCCTGTGTGTCGCTCCTTTTCTGAGTCCCCCCTTTCTGCCACACACACACGCACAGACACACACACGCACAGACACACACACGCACAGACACACACACACACAGAGCCATGTCCTGCAGCACACATAAGACTGGAGGCTAACAGGGTCACCCAGAAATGAAGGCCGTAACAGTATAGCCTATTTAAGGGACGACAACACAATAAGGCCAGGCTTTAATAATGCATCCAGTGCAGCAGAAACACTGTCTTCGTTCGTGTTCAAACAACCGACCAGCGTAAAGGCCTACATGAAAATATGTTATATTAAGCTATGGACACAAATCTAGTACCTAGTCTGATGCAAAATAAATGCATGATCATTAGTACCCTTAAGTCATAGCCCTTTGTTGAATTCATGTCTTTACAGAACGCTTTTAAAATGCTTTTACTGTGTCTTTATCCCTGCTGGAGCATCTGTACTCTACATCTGACAGATAATTCATTTTATCACTCAAGCATTGTCTATGACTGTCAGGCTACAGTCCAAAGCAGCAGCTCGTCGCAGTTAGGCATTGACTGGGCTGGACTTCTGTTACATCCTATTTAGCAGGCTCATGTAGGGAGGCTGAAGCGAAGTAAGAGCTATAACCCAGGCCTGTCTAGCAGCGGCCTGTAATTACAGAGACTGATCAGTCCAGCTATAGGGCTCCCCTCCCCCTGAAAAGGTTGGTCTGGTTTTGGAAAACCTTTCAAAGGACCTTCTTTTGTCTTTCACTGCGCCCACACAGCCATACCACATAGGGGAAGGCCCCTGGTTTAAGACAATTGTTAGGCTTGTTTTTGTTATGTCTATTGTTGTCTGGCATGACTTATCAAAGGAGTTAGGGATATTGTGGTAAAAGTATTGGATTGTGGATAAAATAGTTTTGCTGAACCTATATCCTTGAAATAATTACAGCTACTGGACACCTTAAAGAGATCTTTTCAGTTCTTTCTTTTCCAACATAAAATAAAGATTTTTTTAAATTATTAATAGTGATCTCATGGTGAAAAGGTTTTGAGTCCCCCTTTGCAACAAACATACATTTAATTATTGCTTCCTCTTTCTCTGCGACCTGGAAAAACCAAGTAAACACTAGGTGGCATAACAGGGCTCCATGATGGTTTCATGGAACAACGCAAAAGAGGGAAAATACTTTTACTTGTTTTGTCTTCTCATAACATGATGATCACAGAATATCAGTGTGATTATGAAAAATAATTTTCCTTTGTGCTAGTGGGCTTCGACACCCCCCAAAATGTACACTTAAAATATACGTCCAGATTTTAGTTTCTCAACTCCCCATAGGCTACACGCTTGTGTCACATTACATTTAACGTCTTATTAATTTAACAGATACTTTTATCCCAAGTGAAAATTATACTTATAGTACAGAGGATAAACAAGAATCAGGAATGCAAAATTCTAACAGTATTTAGGCTGTTCGAGGCAAGGGTCTGTATTTTTTACAGAGCAACAATAACATCATTATCTCAATTAAAATCTGATAATGAGGCAGCGCCACAAAAGAATAACACATAATCAGAGCAATTTCATAAATAATTTGATAGTTGCAGAGAGGCTACATCTGCTACAACAGGATCTCCAACACAACATGCAGAAAAACATGCTGTTTAAATGTTCTGATATCTGTGTAAGAAACATGAGAGATAAGCTGAATAGGTGGGGAGGCCATAGTACTAGCTGTCCAAGAATTGCGTAGACACTTGCTCTCTACACAGATATTTATTCCCGTAATAATTAGCCAGATGTTGACAGGGAGCAGCTTAAAGGTGGTGCCCTTTTCACAAAGAGTTCACACTTAAACTAGAAGAGACGAAGGTAGGTGACATTTAACTGACGTGAGAAATAGTGTTAGTGTTAAAATGTTTTTTATGCATTTTGGAAGATTTTCAAAAGCCAAGCTCCTTACCTACTTTACCAGGATAACAAACCAACCTGAGGAGACGATTATAAATTTAGCTATGAAAATGAATTGATTCCCATGGTCACATGACATAGACACCTGTATATCACAGGTAAGGATTCTTGCACACTGTCAAAAAGTGTGCAAGAACTGTGATGAACAACATTACATTTTAAAGAAACTTTTGGGCAAGGGAGTGTTTTCTCATGATACATTTCATAAATTGGATTGATATAAACACAATATGTTCTGTAAAATTTATCAGCTTCCTAGTCAACTCACAATGCACATCAAATCACATTTGACTGAAATGAAATCGTTTTTTATAGTGAACATCAGCTCATTGGATTCTGTACATTTGCATGATGGAATAGAAAATAAAGAATACAAATGAATGAGAAAATATTAAGGGATGAATATGCAAACTGATGAAGGGAATTGAAGTGCTAAGGGCATGTCAGTTGGTGGAGGCAGGCAAGATCACGTCTGTACAGGGTACGGAGGATGTGGTTGGAGGAAGGTGGAATAGCTTGCGTCACAGACAAACCAGGGTGAAACTGCACAGATTAGTTCAAAACTGTACATACCTGACAACGACACTAAATGTGACTTGCAAAGAAAAGACAAAATGTGAAAGAAAAAAAGCTGAGGAAGAAACATGTAAGCCATGCTGCAACACAAAGGTGCAGAATTTCTATGTAGCTATATGATTTGACAGTGGTTTGACAGCTTGTTTTATTGTTCTCACGACTGACTATGAAAAATAAACTACATTGTATTCTGCCACAAGTTGACTTGAAGGCTTTTGGAGTGCAAGATTTTTGCAGGTGTTCTGCTTCTAAAATCGATTTTTTGTTGCATTTGTACCTTTGTTCTCCCGCTAACAATTCTCTATACAGTATTCAGGTTTATGTGTCTTACTTTCATTATTCAGACGCTTTAACTCATTAGTTTGTTCTGTATTTGAGTGACAACCACTGAGTTACTGAAATCTATTTATTTTGTCCTCTCTAACTTCATAGTGGGAGCTTCTCCTCGCACTTTGTGGAAATCCCACAAAGAGATTGCAAATGACAAGCACATTACAAGTCAGTATTGTGTTAAAACAACAGATTTGGCAGATTTGGTCAGTTTCAAAATATGATTTTATAGTTTTGTGCATTTACAACTTTAAGGACCATAGTCAAAACCATCTTCCAAATCCTTCTGTGTAGCACTGTGTATGAAAGCACAAGCACAAAGAAAAGGATGACAGGGAAATGTAAACCCACACCTGTGATTACAGTATAAATCTGAATTTCTCTCTCTCTCACTCTAATGTATTTTGTAATGGGCCAGATACTCAACATTTTCCACAAAATCGGAGAAACCAACGTAATGGAGCTGTCTTTTCATGATGAACTGCGGCTGAATGACAGTGCATCACACAACACCACAGTCTTGGAAACCAGTGCAATCCTGGATGGAGCCATAAGTATAGGAACTGTGATCATCCTCTTCATCACCATGATATCATTGGGCTGTACCATGGAGGTGTCCAAGATCAAGGTGAGTTCACGATACAGTTTCCTCAGAATGTGCCCGCTAAATCTTGTGGACAAAATCAACACAATCCAATTATGTTTCTACCCAGGATCACATAATGAAGCCTAAAGGAGTTGCCATAGCAGTTGTGGCCCAGTATGGTGTCATGCCTCTCTCAGCCTTTGCCCTGGGCAAGGTCAGTGCTTCCTCACCATCTTTCTAATGGTCATACAATATTCCCCTGCATACTGACCATGTATCTCAGCTCTGTTTTCACGATGTAGCATTGTTGAATAAAAATACAAGATGGGCGTGGCTAATTGTAATCAATGCATACGTGAATGTGTATGTGAATCATTTGTGTTTGTGTAAGGAGAGTCTGAATTGTTTCCTAAACGGCACCTAATGGATTTGTTGTGAACGCAGACACAATTTAGTCTTGTCCTTTTTATTTGATATTAGATAACTGGAGTCTTTGTTTTATTGTTTTCTTTCTCCTCTTTTCTTTTTACAGTCTTACTTTCTCAGACATTTTCTGCACTGTTGGAGAAACCTGTAAAACAAGCAATTTATTGAACTGTTTCTGTGATATAAATCACACAAACTTGAAACTTTTAAAAAGCCGTCATGATGAGGAGGAGCCTGGCTGTCTGACCAGTCGGCAGTCTCACCATACCTCTCTGCTCCAGGTGTTCCAGCTGAGGCCTCTGGAAGCTGTGGTAGTGCTGGTCTGTGGATGCTGTCCGGGGGGTAACCTGTCCAACATTCTGGCCCTGGCTCTTCAGGGAGACATGAACCTCAGGTAGACAAACACTCATCCGGCCCCTGCTATTCTTATCACGTGCACACCCAGCTAGACATAAAATGTCATATGTGTAATTAGAAAGAAGCCTTTGTCATGTTGAATGAATGAATGAATGAAACAGTTACCTTCCAAAATGTGTTTCTGTTGAGGGTTGGATTTGGAGGGAAGGTTGTTGTGAAGAACAAGAAAATCAGTTACCTTGAGAAGTTTGGATTTGTAGTGAAGGTTAACAATAAAAAACAATAAAACTGATCAAGAAAATATACAGGTGAATCATGTAGTCTGAAAAACAACAACCCCAAATACACGAACCAGCATATCCATAAACCCCTTTTCCACAGAAGAATGTCCCGATGCAGAGGTGAATATAATGGGGAGAGACTGGGTTAATGACCGGGAGGTTAGTAAGCAATTCATTATGGGACGGTGTGTCCGATTGCATAGATTAATATGATAATACATTTATGATCTCTTTGTGAACCATGGCAGTCATCAGTAATACATTATTGCCTCATTGGTTTTGTACGAATGGAATGTTCCAACTCTCCCTCCTATTAGTACAGGGTTGAATGACCTTGACTAAAACTGTTGTTAGATATTTCATGATAATGCACATTTTCTCGTTTTTTAGAGTGCCATTAGTGCTTAGTCCATCAGCTTATCAGAATTGAATGGTGGATCTCACCTTTAAAGATCCATGTGGGACCAGGCATGTCGTTTATGACACACAGTTTATCACACTCCTGGGCCTCTTATCTGGCCACAGAACTACTACTGCAACTTTCTCCACAAATATTATTGGGCTGATAATGACAGTTGATTTCAGAAACATTTTGAAACAGATCTGCGCACACTTCTATATGTGGACCTAGTCTTTTACATCTGATATTGGAACAATACTCTTTATGCAAGACACACCTTAAACCCACAAACAGTCTGTAATGACCTTGCATGTTTGTCCAAGACAAAACCATAATTACTGTTTGGCATTGAACCCAATATTAGGGTCATGGTCATTACAACGCTTGCTACCTGTTGCTTCATTCTGTGCTCTTTTGGAATGGTTCTAAACGTTCTAACATCTAGACAGGGTTAGGACACCTTGCCCTACAAACGGACATGGATTCAGGCCCAGCTCCACGGGGGAGGGGCCAGGGTGGGGGAGGTGCCAGGGTGGGCCTGGCCCACCCAATCAGGAACTTGTCTCATCCAGGCTGGCCTCGTATCTGATAGAAACCAAAACATGGATGAATGAAACTTTCAGTGTGAAAGTTCTACGTGAATTGACGTTCTCTCTTTCCGTCTCGGTCCATCCTTACGTCTGTCTATGACTCTGTCCATTTGTCTGTCTATTCATCCATGTGTCCCCCCAGTATTGTGATGACCACCTGCTCCACCGTACTGGCGCTGGGATTGATGCCCCTGCTCCTGTACCTGTACTGCCATGGCATCGCCGACGTGGGCAGTGCTGTCCCCTACACTGGCATCACCCTGGCTCTGGCCATGACCCTGGTGCCCTGTGGCATCGGCATCCTCATCAACCACTTTCGGCCGCAATACTCCAAGACCATCACCAAGGTGAGCCAAGCTGACCAGTATGGGGATTCTGTCTAATCGGGACTGATAAGGACAGCGAGCTTGGCTGGTTAGTTAGTGGGGTGTGTCTCAGGAAAACATGTAAACTCCACACAGAAAGGCTGAGAAGATAAATAACCCACCTGAGTAAAGAATACCCCGTGTGGGAATCGAACCCAGGACCTTCTTGCTGAGAGGCAAACATGCACTGTGCTACCTTACCCCCAAGCAGTTAGCTTGCTACTCCTCTTCTACCCCCAACCCCCCCCTCCCCCCCCTCCACAGGTGGGTATCTCCATCATGCTGGTGTCCATGGTGGTGATAGGCATCTTGGCCGGCCTGACCATGGCTAGCAGCATCCTCCAGGTTCTGTCCCCGACCCTCACAGCCACGGCTGCCCTCATGCCCCTCATCGGCTACACCTTTGGATATGTCCTCTCCTATCTCTTCAGACTTGACGGATCGTAAGTGACGACGGCGATGCAACAGAGTTGACCCACTGAGCGTCAGTTATTAGTCAGTTTTAAAACTCAGTCTCGACCACTCTCGCCGTCAGGGGCCGGAGGACGATCGCCATGGAGACGGGCTGTCAGAACATCCAGCTGTGCTCCACCATTCTGAAGGTGGCCTTTCCCCCGGAGGTCATCGGCCCCTACTTCCTGTTTCCTTTGATATACATCTTGTTCCAGATAGTCGAAGCTGGTCTGCTCATCCTAGTGTTCAGGTGCCACCAGCACTTCAGCAAACCAAACAAAGGTATGCGGTAATCCATCTGTACTCTTATCAGTCAAAAGCAGGAATTTGTTTTCATCTAGTGTCCACCGTCATCCTATGTTACTGCACTGAACATTGTAATGTAAAACTTCACACCATTCTGTGGTATCGCATGATCTTGACTCTCCCTCCCACCTATAGAGTCAGAGGTGTACCAGGCAGTTACCAGCCATCTGGAGGAGGTGAAGGAGCCAGCTGATGTGGACGTTTGATAAAAAAAGCCCACAGAAAAAGCTTGGGACTTTTTCCAGTGTTGGTACAAGCCCCCTCCAAGGTTTCTGAGGAACTTGGACCATCCAGTAGTCTACACGGGGAGTCGAAATTGAGATGTCTCACTCAGGGAAAAGTCAAGCAGACTGACAATTGTCACAATGGTGACCACATTAAGCTGTGGAGCAAGATGTGTTCGAGTCCATCGGCCTTGACGCGTGTTTAGACTTCTGTACTGTGTTCCAATCAGTTTGTGGCAGGCAGTCAAATAAGAATATAAAATGACACAATAGAAGATGTTCACATGTACAGCAAGAACTACCAGAGAAACCTTTTCAAAGTTTATTCTTTATTAAGCTCTGACATACACAAATAAGTTACTATGTCTTGTTTGAAAGCGTTTGGTCCTAATGTTGTCTTTTGACCACATACAAATGTTGTCTTCCTATAAGATTAACAATAAAAACCGTACATGTATTATGAATACAAAATATTTTTTATTTTTTCCAACTGTCAAGAGGGTTGTGATCCAACCTTTTTGTAACAACACTACGTTGGGGCACAATCCTCCAGACACCACCATACATTGTAAAAAGAAAACATATACATTGCTTTACAGAAACAAAATATTTCATACAACGACTCTGGACATTCAATACAATGCATAAAAAAGAACAGCATGAACAACATAAAAAAAAAAAATGTATTCAAAACGGGAGCATAAAAAAAAAAAACGTTTAATTAAATCACAGCATAAAACAACCCCAAACTGTTAAACCTTTAAGCTTAGATAAGTTCTATTCAAAGCATTTCCAAAACTCAACAATCACCGTGCATTATCTTTCATCAACAGTTCCTGATAAGAGTTGCCAGCCCGGGGATGGGTCATTCGCACAGGTGCTTTGATAAAAATAAAAATAAATTCCAACCATTATTCCAAGCACAGATACTGACCACAACAAAGTAAATAAAGCCCCATCTCTGTCAAACAGAAGATTCTTATCTCCGCACATCTTCTGTGGCAGCGAGGACCATGCTTGCAACCGACAGGGAAAGTCAGCCTTATCAAAAGAGGGGAGAGGTGAAGGAGACCATGAGGGGGAAATGGGATAACCAGGACTATTGGGTGAAATAGTACCTGGCTTTGTTTTAATAAAATGGTTAGTGGGAACGTTTTTGTATGGGATGGTGATGAGGTTGTATGTTAGCATGTGTGTGTGTTGTGAATGTGTGTTCACATTTTTTTTTTTGAAAGTGTTTGTGTGTGTGTGTTGGTTGTCTAATGGCGGCTGTCCGTGGACAGGGAACGGGAGCGAGAGCGGGACCTGGAAGAGGCCGCTCTCTGGACGGGGGGCGGGGAGGCAGACTTGCTGGCCTTGGAGGAGCGCTTGGCAGGCTCCTTGGTCCTCTGGACGGGGGGGGAACCACGGGGTGGAGGGGAGGCGCTGCGGGAGTGGGAGCGAGACCGGGAGCGGTTGTAGGTCTTGGGGCTGCGTGAGCGAGACCTCCTGGGGGTGCGAGAGCGGGAAGGGGAGCGGCCGCGGGAACGGGAGCGCGAGCGGGAGGAGCTCTCGGAACGGGAACGGCTCCTGGACCTGAGGAACCAGATGGAAACAATGTGAGGAAGGACACTTCATTCATTGACATTAGCAACGAATAACAATAATTACCATCTCTGTATCCAGTTAGGGCTTTAACAGATTCTTAATTGGCTAAATATGACGAGCCGTGTCATCCGTGACCCTTTTCTACCTGTGCGGTGGTCAGGAATATGGTTGCTACTCACCTCTTCTTAGCAGCCTCAATAAGCTTGATTTTCCTGCCATTGATTTCCTTTCCAGACAGTTTCTCAAGGGCGTTTTTCAGATCGCTGTAGGAAGCAAACTCAACCACCCTTTAGAGATGCGATCGAGATGTCGACAAATTAGGTTATACACAATCAACAATGTTGGCATTTCATGACAATTACTGAGGACCACATAAGGAGGGGCCAGAGACACCAGGTGAGGGGGTGCGAGTCGTTCCTACCCTTCGTTGAGCTTGGGTCGGTGGGCGTCAGCAAACGTAACCTCTCCTGCCTGTCTCATGAAATCTTTCAGATCCTACACATAAGACAGCCCAAGTTAGCACAGCACCCCTGCACACGCACACAGGCTCATAAAGCATGATTTACGCAGAGGAAAGGTTAGGAGGGCCTATACAGTCGAGCACTACAGACTACTGCAGAGAGAGAGAAGAGTCCAGGTACGTCTAGAGTTGAGAACCCCCCCGCCACCCCACCCGATTGCCCGGCAAAATGCACTTGCTCAAAATCGATAAGTTGCAATGCCAGTTTGCAAGTCTTCTTCAGCACGCATGTACACACACGCATAAACTCAGAAGACTTTGTATTTTTTTTTTGTATTATTCTTTTTTTATTTTATTTTTTTACACACCAAAACGGCATTCAGTCAACTCTGAATCTGCTCGGACCATTCTCTCTTCCTGACTAATCACAGATAATGGGATATACCATCTGCAGGCCCTGCAGAGGAGCAGTGTGAGCAGTATAAAGGCAGCCAGAGCCCCGATTTCTTTAGGAGGGCACAGGGCTCCTCGCCTCCCCCTCTGCCCAGTCCTGGCAGCCCCCTCGGTAAAGAGAGTGAACAGGGTGGAAGAGAGGAAACTAATACCTGAGAGCGAACCCATTGGAGCGGGCCGCAGGGCTCGCCTGGCCCACACCATTACACCTCGGGATAACAGCAGATTATATCCTTGGGCACCTGGGAGGAACTCTCACTCTCTCGCGATGTGCGGAACACCCAGGGGGGAGGGGGGAAGATATCGATCGATCGAAGCCTCTCAAATTAACGAACCATCGATCAATCGCGCCACCACCACGACTCTCTCTTTCCTCTCCTCTCTCTCTGCCACTCTGTTTGTTCTCCCTCTCTCTCGTTCGCTCTCAGCACGGCGCGCCCGCCCCCCCTGCCACCACTGAGGGGCGGCGTGTGGCAGCGAGCGAAGGGGCCCAGCGCCTCTAGAGCGAGCGCTCATACGACCAGCAGGCGCCAAATAGGAGTGGACACACACTGGCTGGCACCACAGGCTCAACCCAGAGAGAAGGACCCTGAAGGGGTTAACTCCACCATAAGCGAGCTCTTCCATACGAGACAACAGTCAGGCTGGCAAATAAAGGGGTGAAGAATTGGTTAAAATTAAAAAACAACATTTTTTTTTCTCTTTTTTTAATATAAACTACTAACTGCATTTGTTTATTTGCAGAACCATATGTTTCCATATATTTCATTAATAAACCTTGAAAGTAATCATTGAATTTCAAGAACAATTTTGAGCCTATCAGAACACACAGTGCAGATTATTCAATTGGTTTTGCTCCAGGCCCATTATTAATTATCACATCCAATAAGATCAATCAGCTTTTCTTTTTTTTGACTGTACGGAATTGCTGAACTCACATTAGGATTTCATGAGATGCAGCTCTGAGCCAGGCCTGTTGAGATCATTACTTCAGGTGGCTGAGCAGAGCTGGTCTCTGGATTCAGAGACTGCTTGTGAGCTACTTGCTAGAGACGCCTCCAAGAACTCACCTGCCAGCTGACGCGAGATGACAAATTCTCCACAATCAGTCGATTCTCGGTGCGCATCGGAGGAGGGTTTCTACTGAAGAAAAAAAAGGATGGAAGATTAGACCAGAGAATCCCAAAAAGAACAATCCCTAAAAGGGATACTTTTGATTGTGTGCAAACCTATAACAGGGATAAAAGGTATTTCTTTTATTGTTATCATCTAGGGAGTCAGATGGCTGAACGGTGCTAAATGACATTGTGTCCTTGGGCAATGCACTTCACCCTACTTGCCTCTGGGAATGTCCCTGTACTGACTAAGTCGCTCTGGATAAGAGCAATGACTAAATGTAAATCGAATTTGATTTACTGTGACACAACGCCACAATTTCACCAGGGTGCCAGATGAAGAATCCATGTTTTCCATCTGTTTGTGCCCGCATCCTCCTCTGCAAACTAGCGTTTTAAAACTTCCGTGTACCTCCTACTCTCCTGAGAGCCTCTGCCATAGCGGTCGGGGAAACGACCTCCACCAGCCCCACGGCCTCTGCCCCCTCGCAGTCGAACGCGGGCATGCTCGATGGTCACCCTGTTCGACGAAAACAACCCACATTGAGTAATTTGAGTCAATGACTGATGAATATGAGTGCTATGCCATTAAGGATGAATAACCTCTCGTTGCATAGCTCTTTGCCATCCAACTCATAAACCGCATCTTCGGCATCCCTGGGATCGTCGAACTCCTGAAAAGGAAAGAGAAATCAATCGGCATTGCATTTCCCCCAAAATGTAATTGCCATAACGCATGCACTGGGCCTTCGTGCATATAATACTACGCCAGGTGACTCACCACAAATCCAAAGCCTCTTTTCAGGTCTATGTCTCTGATGCGACCGAAACCTTTAAAGAATCTCTCCACATCTTTTTCCCTTGCCGAAGGGTTCAGTCGGCCAATGAATATGCGACAGCCACTCATGCTTGTGAAATCTGAAAACAGTTGGTTACGGATTTACAAAATATGAATTCTAGGCAATTATCTGGAACGCTGGAAACAGGGCCAGTTTCACAGACATCTAATAAACGCCGCCCATTAGTTACCATTGGTCGGTAGCCATTGCGCATTAACAAACACTCATACATAGCCTATTTAGCTTGCAATCTAGCGCGTCCTGTGCTATAAATCTACAATAATTCTACACATTTGTAAACATGTGCGTGCCAAAGGATAATCCGCAATGAATTCACCGGTAAAAGGTTGCAGCCATTCGGCGTGACCTTCTCTTAAATTCCCATGGCCTTGTGTAAGGCCCTCAAAAATATCCCAGTAGTAGTACTATTAGCTAATACATAAAAGCTAGTTAGCTATCTTGCGAATACCTAGCTGAACAGTTAAACCGTGAAATGCATTATTTGCAAGTGTATAAATTCGGTACCTCCGTGCATTTATATTTTTTAATTATACTTTGGAAATAATCCGTCTTTGCTAGAATGCATACCTTTCTCTTGTTTTCTCCGGAGAAATTGCGTTTCTTACTACTGCTTGCACAGATGAAAAGAGAGTGGCGTTTATCCACACAAAATGGAGCCTGTTTTACGCTACAGCTCGCCAACCACGCCAGGACTTTAACTGACCACAAGGTGTCGGTCAGACACAAGACTCTCGCGACAAGGACGGGGAAGGGCAGGGGCGTCATGTTATGGGCTTCGTTCCATTTCGAAATGTTGTTTCCTTCTCGTCAGTCCCGTGACAACCTTGTTCATTAGCTACAATCCACCTAGTATAGGATTGCGCATATTTACAGCAACAGCAACCAATATAATATTTCCAAAGCATAGGAAGCTATAGATACTAGATTCGATATTTACTATTATTAAAAAAAAAGCTCATCTTCTAGTGAAGATTTCAAACACAGAAGTTTGTTCAGTTAAATTAGTACAGCAGTATTGTGGATTTCTAGGATACTGCTTCTTGTATTCAGCAAAGACACCACAAATGATTCAGTAAAATGACAAAGAATAGTGTTGTTCACACTTCAAAAGAAAGCTTTAATTAGAAATAGTTATATACACACTGTATAATTAAATTAAACTTTATACAAATATTAAAATACTATCTTCACACCCATTGCAATGTACAGAGAAAACCATAAACTGAAAGCATTGAAATGCAGAGTCAAGACATGGACTTTTTTTCTATTTTTGTTATTTTTAGGGAAGCAGCACCGTACAACGGTGCTTAGGACGCAAAATTAATTCAAAAGCTTTGTTCTCCCCTCTGCATCCCTCAAATGCAACACTGCAGCAAAACAATGTAAGAAAATGTGAAATTGGTGGTGGTTTTAGGCGTTGCCATATCACAGTCACAAGAGATACCTCTGGGGTAGGGAAAAAAGAGATGGACAATCTTCGTGTCCAAAAAGAAAACATACAGAAAAAACACAACACAGTTTATGCATAGAAAAAAATAAAATAAAGTAAGGCCATTGGGAACAGAGTAAAACGCGAGTCAATATTGTAAAACAATACAGAGGGATTTATGATTACAAACAAAATAAAAATATTTAGACATAAAGGTCTAAGGCAACATTCTCAGTTTGCGTTCATGTAGCCGTTGACGATGCACAAATAACATGATGACGATCGCACCCTCAACGTCATTTGTTTGCCACAGTGACAAGCGCCAAACTAATATAAACAAGCACAGGGTTTGCTACGTCCATAACGCCATCCTCATCTTCTGATGCATGAAGAGAGGTTCCGTAAGCAGATGTGACATCAAATAAAACTGTCCTTGTTCAACGTTATAATAAAAGGGAGAAGAGGGGGGGGTTAACAATATTCGCGTACTACAACCAGTTGCAGTAGTGTCAATGATGATGATGGTACAGATTTGTAACTGAAACTCTTTTTTCAGCTGTGTGTGTGTGTGTGTGGGGGGGGGGGGGGGGGGGGGGGAGAAGCGGCATTAAAGTTGGTGACCGTGCCAAACAACATGTTGCCGTGTGGGGAAAAAAAGACCCATCCCTGATAAAACACCTGAAGGCGACACAGCCCTCTTCGGTCGCAAACAGTCGAGTTGTGTTCCTGCTGCCAGACAGCATGTCCAGGGAGAAGGCCAGATATACAACACAGTCCAGCAGTCCAGCCACACCCACGGCGAGCACAGCATCCTCTCACCAGGAGTATGGCTTGTGACAGAAATACAAGCACTTCTTGTATCGCCGCGGTGACACGGGGGCATGTGCTGGCCTGGCGCAGCAGCCGCGGGGGGGCTGCAGGCGTGCCCACTCCACCCTGGTCTGCCCACATGCAGCAGGGAGAGGGGATCATGCTGGGTTAGGAGAGGCCTGTCTGAGCCCATGCTTAGTGAACATGCAGTATACAGGACTAGCACACAGACCCTGGGGAACACTCACACCTCAACACTCCTTGTGCTCTACCTCAACACTTGAGGAGCAGGATTCACCATCGGTATCATCACCATCATTAATCATCATCAGCAATCATCATCATTAATCATCATCAATCGGATAAATGCATCTTCATTCTTGTCTTGCTAGTTGTGATTTGGAGATAAGCCTCAGTGAGTGCCTTTGTTCAGAGATACACATCAAGTGTGTACGACGTACAGTGATACATAGCCAACAGTACAAAAAACCCCCCAAAGAAACTTGACTCGAGTTATGTATGCTCATATACATATAGACTTTGATGCTCATATACATAACCACTTTAATGGCAGTCTGTCAAGAGGCCAGTCCTATAGCTGGTGTGTAGCGGGCAGCAGCCCTGCTGACCTGTGGGAGGACGAGCCAGCATCACAGGCTACAGGGGGCAGAGAGAGAGGCCGGGGTGGAGGAGGGGGGCCTAGACGTGGGCAGTAGATGTGGAGGACTCAGGCGAGGGTGGGGGGGGGGGTGGGGGGTGACAGTCGCTTTGCTGCGTTCAGAGGTCCCAGCTGAGGGGACAGTCGGCTTCCTTGTTGATACTGAGTGTGGCTGCTGAGGGGTTGTAGTTCACAGGGGAGAGGAGGGGGAGGAGCCACACTGTATCAGCAGAGAGGAGGGGGAGGAGCCACACTGTATCAGCAGAGAGGAGGGGGAGGAGCCACAGTCACACTGTATCAGCAGAGAGGAGGGAGACGCTGGAAGGGGCTTCAGGCTTCTTTCAACAGGGGAATATCTGCCGAGGAACAGAGGAGAGCACGTTACTGAAGGGTCAAGGTCTTGGCAGCTTTCAGCTACAGCACGCATGTTTGTTCTCAAGCACGCACGCACACACACACACACACACACACACACACACGCACGCACGCACGCACGCAGACACACACTGCACCTACCGTCAGAAAAGTCATCCACAGAAGTGACGGAGAGCAGGCTGTGCTGGTCGCTGCTCTCCGAGTCCCTGCGGAGGGGCAGGGGCGCGGCACACGCCCCCCCAGGGTGGTCTGCCAGCCAGGAGGAGGAGGAGGAGGGGGGGGGGGCCTGGTGGACTAGAACCGTCTCTGCGCGACAGGAGGAGGTGGAGGGAAGGCAGATCTCCGTGTCTTTGAGGGGAGCTCTGCTGGGGCCCTCCCCACCCTCGGCCCCCTGGGGCCCCTCGGAGAGGACGATCTGGACTCGGGACTCCTGGGGAGGGGGCAGGGACGCCCCCCCGCCACTGCCGTACACAGCCTCCTCGTAGGAGGGGAGAGCCACCTGGACCCCCTCCACCACCATGGAGGCTGGCTGGCCCGACACACCTTGCTCCCTCCTGGACACAGCGGACAAGGGAGAGAGGAATAAGGGAGCGGGGGAGAGAAAAGGGAGATGGGTGTATTTTTAATTGCATGCCACACAGTATTAGCGGTGGTGTGATGGGAGCTGGCCATCCCAGCAGAAGGGGTGTCAGGGTGATTCAAGTTCAACGTCAAGCCCTGGATCACAGGCCACCAAGCCTTCAGGCACACAACCTCATCAGCCCTGCTGCCATTCACCATTACATCTCTCTACTGACTGCTAGTCACATGACTGTGGCAGGGAAACATACAGGAGTGGCTAGGAGCAGCACTTGTAAAACCTGTTTTCAAACCACTTCAAATATGTATTCTATAACCTGACTAATAGATGGAAGTTTTGAAGGCTTGCCTGTATGTTGGGGTTGTGTGTGTGTGTGTGTGAGTGAGTGTCTCACCTGCTGTGGTGGAAGGACTTGAGTTTGGGTTGCAGCAGGACAAACAGGACCACCAGCAGCAGGATGAGAGCCACGGAGCTGGCGGTGGACGCCACGATGGAGAGAGCAGGCATGGCCAGCGGAGAGCGAGGCTCCTTGTCTGCAGACACACAGAGGGGTCAGACGAGAACCTCGTAGTTACACACATACTCCCCCCTCCCCTCCCCTCCCCTCCCCTCCCCTCCCCTCCCCTCCCCTCCCCTCCCCTCCCCTCCCCTCCCCTCCCCTCCCCTCCCCTCCCCTCCCCTCCCCTCCCTCACCTTGGCTAAGGCGACAGCTGATCTGCATGGGGGCGTCCCAGTCCCCGTTCTGGCAGGTGAGGAACTTGTAGTCTCCCTTCAGGGCGTAGCCCTCGTCGCAGAAGTACTCGATGACCGTCTTCTGGGAGAGCTGGTGGCATGGCGACGGGTGGCAGCGGTAGCCTCCGTTCTCCGGCTCTGTGGGGGGCATGCACACTGCGGAGAGGGAGACGCCTTCAGCTCAACCCAGCACCAGGGAGACCCGTAGGCCCGCTGTCAGACAGAGAGCTCGGGGGGGTGGGGTGGGGGGAGGTGGAGCGTGAGGTGTCCGTGGAGGGTCTTACCGTTGGTGCGGATGCAGCGGGGCGGCAGGTGGGACCAGGTCCCGGAGCTGGTGCAGGTGATGGAGGAGGGGCCGTCGGGGGCGTAGCCCGGCTCACAGCCGTACGTCAGCAGCGTGCCCGCGGGGAAGGAGCCCCGGTTAGCCTCCGTCAGGTTCATCAGGTCCCCATGCTGCACCCCGGCCGGCCGAGAACAGCCTGGACACACAGAGAGAGAGAGAGAGAGAGAGGGTTAGGACTGAGAGAGAGAGGAGGGTTAGGACTGAGAGAGAGAGGAGGGTTAGGACTGAGAGAGAGAGGAGGGTTAGGACAGAGAGAGAGAGGAAGGTTAGGACTGAGAGAGAGAGGAGGGTTAGGACAGAGAGAGAGAGAGAGGAGGGTTAGGACTGAGAGAGAGAGAGAGAGAGAGAGAGAGAGAGGAGGGTTAGGGCAGAGAGAGAGAGGAGGGTTAGGACAGAGAGAGAGAGGAGGGTTAGGACTGAGAGAGAGAGAGGAGGGTTAGGAATGAGAGAGAGAGGAGGGTTAGGACAGAGAGAGAGAGGAGGGTTAGGACAGAGAGAGAGAGGAAGGTTAGGACAGATAGAGAGAGGAGGGTTAGGATAGAGAGAGAGGAGGGTTAGGACAGAGAGAGAGAGGAGGGTTAGGACTGAGAGAGAGAGAGGAGGGTTAGGAATGAGAGAGAGAGGAGGGTTAGGACAGAGAGAGAGAGGAGGGTTAGGACAGAGAGAGAGAGGAAGGTTAGGACAGATAGAGAGAGGAGGGTTAGGACAGAGAGAGAGGAGGGTTAGGACAGAGAGAGAGAGGAGGGTTAGGACTGAGAGAGAGAGAGGAGGGTTAGGAATGAGAGAGAGAGGAGGGTTAGGACAGAGAGAGAGAGGAGGGTTAGGACAGAGAGAGAGAGGAAGGTTAGGACAGATAGAGAGAGGAGGGTTAGGACAGAGAGAGAGGAGGGTTAGGACAGAGAGAGAGCGAGAGAGAGAGAGAGGGTTAGGACTGGGAGGAGACAGCAGACCAGTAGTAAGGTAGGGGGAGGAGAGGGTGAACCAGAGGAGTACAACTCGTGAAGGGTAGGACAGGAAATGTTCCTGGAACACGTGTGTGCGTGTGTGGGACTGATGAAGTGAGCTCGAGTCATCTCCAATGTTCTCCATGAGCTCACCTCTGGTCTCCAATAACAAAGTGAGAGTGCTTCTGACACAGAGCCTTGACTCGACTCATTCAGCCCGAGCTGAATCCCACAAGGTAAACACTTAACCCCTCCACAGAAGGAGGGGAGAGCATACATAAAGCCCTCAGTCACCTGCAGCAGGATCCACTTTCCAATACTCGCCATGTCACGCGTTTGTGTGCGCGCGGTACTCACGGTACGAGGAAGTGCTGGTGTGTGCCAGAACATTCCCAGAGTCAACACACCCTTCTGCTGACGGCTACCATCAGGTGAGTGGAGCACCACCCCAGAAGGCTGCAGGTCTGAACTCCTCCAGTGCAGCCAGGCCGGGAGAAGCAGACAGGCCTCCTGCCTGTAGAGCCCCAGGTTCATGACTCCCTGGTGACCCGGCACTCAGGGAAGGCAGACAGAGCCCCTCATGGGATCCAGACCCCCTGCTCTGATCACAACCCCAGCCCTTCCCATGTTCCAGCCAAGTCCGGCCTGCTTGAGTGGTCTACAACGACCAACACACACACACACACACACTGTGCGTGAGTCTATGTGTATGCTGACGAGTGTCCCTCTGAAAAAAAAACTCTAATCACCAGGGGCAAGTGTGCCCCTAAGCTGTAATCGGGAGATTAACTGCAAACATGCTTATAAAGCACACAGTCTTGGCCCTGTGGTGCTGTGAGGATTCAGCCCCGAGAACCTCCGTCTGCCTGAGGATGTAGAACAGTGAACAGTGTAAGTAGACGGTCCAATATCCTGCTGTGAGCGTGCACACTCCAATAACCTGCATTAACGCCTTCCTCCACCTCCGACGACAACTGACACCTTGACCTAAGCCTCTTCCTCCATGATGCTGGAGTAGGGACGAGGTCTGGAGAGGTAGGGGAGGGCCGGATAGGCCTGTGGGGGTCTTGAGGCGGAGAATTGATGAGGGTATGCTGGGACTACGGCAGGAGACAAACCGCCCGGGGTGCAGAGGACTGAGTAGAGCTGGAGGATAATAACCTTTAACAGACTGATAAACGATGTGCAAGTCAGAGGAGGCCTCATAGCCTCCAATGGTTGGCAGCTCAGTGTTAATTTAATTCATAACATCAGCCAGAGTGCCAGGCTCTCCCTGGCTCACTTCACTGCTGCATGGCCCGGAGCTGGTAAACAAAGACAAGTCTGCTCAGACCAAAACCAACGAGTGCCGAGAGGGCAAATCAAACGGCCGCTGACAGTTAGATCAGAGTGGAATTCTAAACACTTGAACGAGGGTGGAGCTCTGGACAGAGGGAGGTGGGGAGAGGAGGAGAGCTCAGGCAGGGAGGGGGAGACGGGAACAGGGAGAGGAGGAGAGAGGGGGAGTCGGGCAGCAGGTTCTCTGAGCAGAGGCATGGACAGGTTGCGGCAGGTAGTCAAATGTTTCCAGGAGAGGTTCTGTACAACAACAATGGATAGAACACACACATACCATGGCAGAGGGAGGGGCTCATGATTACAGCCAGAGTCAACAACAGTTTATGATGTTAATGTAACTATGTGTGTTCAGGTAACTGTGTGTGTGTGTTTGTGAGAACAGTATCGAAAGTACAAAGTCACTCTTCACTGATTAACTGGTCAGCTTGCTGTTGGAAGGCGTTTCCAGGAGATGCAGGTAAGGATCTGTCCACCGCATACAGGCACCAACATCTACTAATGAAAACACAGCAGTGTCGCCTCTCTGAGTGGAGGCCTGTCCCATGCCTACAGACAGGATTGGATGACATTTCCACTGCAGCCCCCATCATTGGGCTCTAGTCATGCGGTTCCTCTGGCCCCTGTGGAGACAGGCCTGGGCAGGGGGGCGTTCAAATCCCCTCAACTCTTAAACTGTGCTCTCCAAATCTCCCGCCCCATCTGTCGCCAATGACAACGGGCTAAGAAAGGGATCGGGAGGGTGTGTGTGTGTGTGTGTGTGTGTGTTGGGGGGGGGATCTTAGGGTGAGGCAAATTGAAATTGTAATTATTCTTCATTACAAGCAGGGAGAGATCCAAAGCAGAGCAGATTATTCTACTGACGCCTTAAATCTGCAGCTGGTTAGAGGAGCTGATGGACAACAGAGCAGACAGAGGAGAGGGGATGGAGAGGAGATTAGACCAGCGAGGTAATGCCCTCTCTGCCTCTATCTGCTTGTAAATATGTTTTTGTTTCTTTGTTTGTCACCCTCTTAAGTCCATTGTTGTTGTTGTGTTGGGACAGAGGGTGTGTTTTGCTGTTCCATCCCTCTCTGGAAAGCTAATCCCCAGGATGTGATCCTGTGGTTCATGGCAGGACACCAGGGGAGAGGCTGAGAGCTGGCCCTCCTCCAGAGACTAGGGTGTGTGTGTGTGTGTGTGTCACTGCATTACCCTAGATCTCTCGTCCATATCTCGCTGTAGCAACATAAAACGTAGCTAATCTGTTCTGTCCCCGATAGCCACGCTAGGCGCAAGCTCTGGTTAAACCTATACGATGGAACCTGATATAATCCGTTTGTTGGGCTGGATGGCTTCCTCGTTCACAAACTGGGGGACTGCATCACACTCCGGGTCTGATATGAGAGAAAGTTCATTCAGTAGGAAGTACTAACACCAGGCCTGATACACGTTCTGTAGGGAGCCTGTCAGACAGGAGGCCTGATATCTGCATGTGTGATACTAGCCAGCTCTGTTTCCTCTGTGTACCGCGTTGAGCCGCCATGCTGAGACACACACACACACACACACACACACACAGCTCATGTTTCTGTCCACTCAGAAGACAGCTGGGGTCTGCCTGAGTCATGAGAGAAGAAAATATATAGCTGCCTGTCTCCTGGACAGGGCGAGGGAGGGAGAGAAAGAACAGAGAGAGAGAGAACAAGCTGTACAGGTTCTTCATGACACTGCTTCATCGACAGGACCGCAAGGAGAGGGCAGAGTGCTGTTGAGGAGAGAGTGGAAGTGAAGGAGAGAGGTAGAGAGGGTGAAGGAGAGGGGGAGTAAAGGAGAGAGGGGTGAAAGAGAGAGAGAGGGTGAAGGAGAGGGGGAGTGAAGGAGAGAGGGAGAAGGAGAGAGGGGGTGAAGGAGAGAGAGAGAGAGGGTGAAGGAGAGAGAGAGAGGGTGAAGGAGAGAGAGAGAGGGTGAAGGAGAGAGAGAGAGGGTGAAGGAGAGAGAGAGAGGGTGAAGGAGAGAGAGAGAGGGTGAAGGAGAGAGAGAGCGAGAGAGAGGGTGAAGGAGAGGGGGAGAGGCAGCAGGATTGTAAGCACATGCCTGAGCACACAGATGAAGGCTGCCATGATATGTGTTACAGCAGGGACGGCCTGTGTTACAGCAGGGACGGCCTGTGTTACAGCAGGGACGGCCTGTGTTACAGCAGGGACGCCCTGTGTTACAGCAGGGACGCCCTGTGTTACAGCAGGGACGGCCTGTGTTACAGCAGGGACGCCCTGTGTTACAGCAGGGACGGCCTGTGTTACAGCAGGGACGCCCTGTGTTACAGCAGGGACGCCCTGTGTTACAGCAGGGACGCCCTGTGTTACAGCAGGGACGGCCTGTGTTACAGCAGGGACGCCCTGTGTTACAGCAGGGACGCCCTGTGTTACAGCAGGGACGCCCTGTGTTACAGCAGGGACGCCCTGTGTTACAGCAGGGACGCCCTGTGTTACAGCAGGGCTAAATGATGTCACGCACGCACGCGCTGTGTGACACACTGCAGTTTGAAACCGACAGGTTGGAGAAATAGTTGTTTAACCTAAAACCTGATGGTTTACACACACACACACACACACACGTCAAAACACTTGAAGACAGTGCTCAACCGGAGCAAAAGGCTACACAAGGAACAACCCACACATGCATTCCACAAGGCTCAGGCTTCCTGTAGGCTTGCTCAATGTAACAACAGGCATCACATCCCCACTCATCCTGACCATAACTATATAAAGTCCGAGAACTGTGGGATATTCCTGACACACACAGACTTCCTGAAACTCAGCCAACGCACAACACTTCCCCAAACACTCAAGCCCCACCTCTACCCCCTCTCTTCCTCTGTCTCTGTGTCTCTCTCTGTGTGTCTCTCTCTGTGTGTCTCTCTCTGTGTGTCTCTCTCTGTGTGTCTCTCTCTGTGTGTCTCTCTCTGTGTGTCTCTCTCTGTGTGTGTGTCTCTCTCTCTCTCTGTGTGTGTGTGTGTGTGTGTGTGTGTGTGTGTGTGTGTGTGTGTGTGTGTGTGTGTGTGTGTGTGTCTCTCTCTCTCTCTCTCTCTCTCTCTCTCTCTCTCTCTCTCTCTCTCTCTCTCTCTCTCTCTCTCTCTCTCTCTCTCTCTCTCTCTCTCTCTCTCTCTCTCTCTCTCTCTCTCTCTCTCTCTCTCTCTCTCTCTCTCTCTCTCTCTCTCTCTCTCTCTCTCTCTCTCTCTCTCTCTCTCTCTCTCTCTCTCTCTCTCTCTCTCTCTCTCTCTCTCTCTCTCTCTCTCTCTCTCTCTCTCTCTCTCTCTCTCTCTCTCTCTCTCTGTCTCTGTCTCTGTCTCTGTCTCTGTCTCTGTCTCTGTCTCTGTCTCTCTCTCTCTCTCTCTCTCTCCACCCCCTCCTTCTCAACCTCTCCACCCCCCCCCCTCTGTCTCTCCACCCCCTCCTTCTCAACCTCTACACACACCCCCTCTCTCTCCACCCCCTCCTTCTCAACCTCTACACCCCCCCCCCTCTCTCTCCACCCCCTCCTTCTCAACCTCTACACCCCCCCCCCCCCATCTCCACCACTCTCCTTCTCTCTCTACCCCCCTCTCACCCTGTCTCTCCCATGCACCAGCATACACACACGGTTTCCGAACAGACACTAACACTCCCACTCCAACGCCCTTCCTGAAACGCCTGAATGCTTGAAACGAGAGGCCACGTGTACTGGTGTTATAGCTGTTTTGCTGTGTAGCCAAGGGCACACAGTCACAGATGTCAGAAGCCCACCCCTGAATAGGACATACACATCCAGACATCTATGGGGGTGAATATGCATGAGAGGCCAAATGGGGCCTCTATTGTCTGACCCGTGGCCCTGATACACACACACAAAAACACACACAGCCCCAGTAGTAGCAGATGGATGGACGTTGGACAAGGGGGGCAGGGGGAACCCCCTTCTGTCTCCCTCTCTCTTTATCCCTCTCTCTTTCTCCCTCTCTCTCTTTCTCCCTCTCTCTCTTTCTCCCTCTCTCTCTTTCTCCCTCTCTCTCTTTCTCCCTCTCTCTCTCTTTCTCCCTCTCTCTCTCTTTCTCCCTCTCTCTCTCTTTCTCCCTCTCTCTTTCTTTCTCCCTCTCTCTTTCTTTCTTTCTCCCTCTCTCTTTCTTTCTCCCTCTCTCTCCCTCTCTCTTTCTCCCTCTCTCTCTTTCTCCCTCTCTTTCCTGTGGACAGCTGGGAGGCAGACATTCCTTCCTCTCAGCTTTCAGAGCAAAACAAAGAGATCAGTCGGTTAGACCCCCCTTCCACACGCACATATACACACACACACACACACACACACACAATTTACATTACACACCATCAGCAAACTGCTAATCACAATCTTTTCTAAGCATAGTGTTTCCAAGAAGAACAGCAACAGTGAACATTGATGATTGAAGATGATTCTAGACAGGGGTCTTCCCATGACATTTGGTGTAGACCCATCGTTGTGTGAGTATGTATATACGTGTGTGTTGACATTAGAGGGGTGTCCTGCAGTCTCTCTCTCTCCAGGTGGTCCACACAAGGGTTTTTATGGAGCAGGCCCATGGGGAGGGGGGAGGGAGTTGACAAACATGACAAATGTCGCCTCTCAGCAGTGGAGCAGCCGCCCTGTGAACTTGTCCACCCTGCTCTGGCGCCCAGTACGGCTGGGCGGCTGATGTCACGGCCAGAGATAGCGCCTGAAACTAAGGAGGAAGTCTGCTTGTGTGTTAAACACTGTTCTGCAAGATGGGGAGGATATGATATGACACACACACACACACACCTCCATCCCTCTGCTCGATTTGAATACAACCAGGAAAGAGGACGACGACACCGGCCGTGCACACACACACACACACACACACACACGAGTCCCAAGCCCACATCCGTGTCCCTGTGCAGCTTGCCCTGGCGGATCCTCCACCATGTCAGGTATTGGTGAGAACACAGAGCTACTGTCCCTGGTCCAGATGGCCTGTGGATGACGGGGTTAGCATGGAGCCATGCCAGCTAATCTGTCAGCACGGGAACAACACCAGACAGGCTTCTGAGGGCCTGTCAGGCAGCAGGAGGCCTGGGTTGTTGCTGTGCTGTGACTGGAGGACTGGCCTCTACTGGACTGAAGGGCCAGGGTTGTTGCTGTGCTGTGACTGGAGGACTGGCCTCTACTGGACTGAAGGGCCTGGGTTGTTGCTGTGCTGTGACTGGAGGACTGGCCTCTACTGGACTGAAGGGCCAGGGTTGTTGCTGTGCTGTGACTGGAGGACTGGCCTCTACTGGACTGAAGGGCCAGGGTTGTTGCTGTGCTGTGACTGGAGGACTGGCCTCTACTGGACTGAAGGGCCAGGGTTGTTGCTGTGCTGTGACTGGAGGACTGGCCTCTACTGGACTGAAGGGCCAGGGTTGTTGCTGTGCTGGTGACTGGAGGACTGGCCTCTACTGGACTGAAGGGCCAGGGTTGTTGCTGTGCTGTGACTGGAGGACTGGCCTCTACTGGACTGAAGGGCCAGGGTTGTTGCTGTGCTGTCAGCTGTGAGTCTCTGGGGAAGGCAGGCTGCAATTCCTTTCCCAAGAACATGAACACCACATGGACACGACTGCACATGCCCAGCACAACCCTGACCGCCAGTCTGGTTAGGGGAGTGCATCTTTACACTCCTGCTCTGTTTCTGTGTGTGTGTGTCTACATACCATCACTTTTTCTTAATTTGATTGACTCAGATCGCCTGACAGACCTACAGAATTCTGTCCACAAGATGCTTTCATGAGTATAGGCCATGTCGAGGCTGCGTGTGTGTGTGTGATGTGTGATTGAGGGAGTGTCTGTTTGATCACTGCAATTGAATCATCTGCAGAAAAATGTTGGTTACTCATTGATAAGGACTTGAGTGTCTGTGAAAGTGTGTGGGTGACTGACAAAGAAAGAGGTTTTGCTTCAGTGGGAGAGAAAGGGGAAAAAAGATTGTTCTAGAAAGAAGAGCGACAGAAGACAGGAGAGTCTAGAGGTTATATTTAGCAGCTAATTAGCCGGAGTGATTCTGTCCTCTTCTCATTCTGCTGGTCTCAACATGAGGCTCTTAGGGAATCATTACGCTTCAGAAATCGACACAGACTGCTCAGTCCTGAACTCTGGTCTGGGCTCGCGTTCATAAACAAGCTAGGATGTGTCTCACAAAGTCCAGCTTTCCGATATGTCCCCTCCGGAACGAATGAGGTACCTGCGCACGTAGCTGATGTGTAGTTCTGATCGCAGCAGTTCCTCCCGACTCTCCCTGCTCTGCTTGGACTTTGACTAACCTTCCACCACACAGTACCTGTCCCCCCTGAAACCCACCACACAGTACCTGTCTACCCTGAACCGAGAGAAAGTCCCTCCCTCCCTCCCTCCCTCCCTCCCTCCCTCCCTCCCTCCCTCCCTCCCTCCCTCCCTCCCTCCCTCCCTCCCTCCCTCCCTCCCTCCCTCCCTCCCTCCCTCCCTCCCTCCCTCCCTCCCTCCCTCCCTCCCTCCCTCCCTCCCTCCCTCCCTCCCTCCCTCCCTCCCTCCCTCCCTCCCTCCCGCAGTGTCTGCCTCCCTCCCGCAGTGTCTGCCTGCATTGCAGTGCCCTTTTTCTGCACCAGGTCATTTGTAGGCCCTTTGTAGCCTTGATTGGCTGTGAGACAAAGACATTCCCAGGAAGCAGAGTGGCTGGGTAGCTCCCTGAGGTGATAAACACACACCAGGTAATGGCAGCACAAGACAGATCTATTTAGTTCCAGACTGATTCTAATGGCTGTGGTCTCACCTGCCCTCCTGTCCGAGAGCAGAAAGAAAAGAGAGAGAAAGAGCGCAGACATCACGCTGGTTTCAAGACCCTACACACACACACACGCGCGCACACACATAGCTGCTGCCTTAATGATGTAGCTAGAGCAGAGTGGAGCTGCAGCTTTGTATGGTTTTGGGCTGAGGCATCCAACACTTCTAAAGGCCCTCTTTGTTCTCCCGTTTCAGAAGGAGCCAGCAGCCAACAGGCTGGTCCACATCTTCTCCCTGTCCACAGGCCACATGGCCGCATGTCCACAGGCTGCATGGCCGCTCTCTAGGGGGCTGCTCAGAACAGGCAAAATACATAAAGAAACATGCCCTCTGCTCTACAGAACCCCGGCCTATTGAGCAAACTGTGAGAACAAGCTTCACCGCGGTGCGTGGGTTTCCTCTGAGCTTAGATAGTGTGTGAATGTGTGAGCGAGCGAGCACGAGCGTGAGAGTGAGAGAGAGAGAGAGAGAGAGAGAGAACAACAGCAGCCAGCCACCACTTTCACAGCCTGTGCTCCGGTAAACGATCCCAGAAGTAGGGCAAGGCTCGTTCTGACATGTTCCTTTGTGGTCATAGCCCTGACGTAAGACGAGCAGCCCAGTCTTTCATTACTGACAAGGGACTTTTATTTTGCGACCAGAATGTCAAGGAAATATGCCCTCACACCCTCTGGTTAGTCAAACAAAGGTGAAGAACAAACGTCACCACAACAAACGACTCGGGCTGTGTGATAGTCGTCAGGAACGAGTGAGTGCTCGTTGTTGGGCTGACAAAGAACCGAAGGAAAGAAGGAAGTGAAGCCAAGTTTCATCAGAACAAACCCGTCTTTGATACAAGGGAAACATCTCCTGCAGCTCGCTCTCCCTCTTCCCCTCTCCTGCTAGTCCTCCATCTCCCTTTCTTTACTTTGTTTAGCACTGAGCAGTTTCCTGTTCTCACAGTGACACGCACACATCACGTTGCAGACAAACACACACACACACACACACACACACACACACACACACACACACACACACACAGTGAGTGGTTCTGTTTGAGATTACTGACGAGCACGGTTCTCTCCAGCAGTATTTCCTGTGCCAGTTGAACTGTATCAGGGACACACCGTTTAGGTTCTGTTTGTGCACGCGCGCACACACACACACACACACGATTTTCAACCCCAGGTTCCTAGTGACGTCAGGCTGTCATCAGCATTCAAGTGTTCCTAATACCTTGAGGAACTGAAGTCCCTCTGCTTCACTTCTCCCTTCTCCCTGTCTGATTGTCTGTGAACATTGCCTCCTCAGTGATTATTTAGTTCTAGTTTTTCTCCCCTCTCAAGAGGCTTTGGGGAATGTCCCCTTGTGTTCTGAGAGTTCAGGTTAGCCATCAGTGCTTCTCTGTTTGAGAACACGGCACACACAGGTGATCTGAACCAGAAGAACACAGTGTAAGTGGTTGTGTGTTTCTAAAAAGGGAAGTTAATTTGTGGTACAGAGGCTAGACCTTTTAGCGGCGTCTAGTTACAGAACGGTTCCTGTTTCTGCTTCCTGTTTCACCAGGCCCTCTGCTACCTGCTGGAGCCCAGTGTTGCGCTGCATTACCGCACCAGTGTTCCTTCTGCTGTTCAGGACCTGTCTCAGCCTCTGTCAGGAGTGATGGAATTGGATCATTTCATATTCATAGAAATTTCCAGAACAATCTCCAACCCCTTTATGACCTGGGATTATCCGTTTGAATTATGCATCGGCAGAAGAGCGCGGGGGGGAGGGGGGGAAGCTATCCTGATCAAGATCACCGAGAACAGAGTCTCCATACAGACAATGATGTGCTCCTCATCAGGGATGGCAGGGGTGTCGCCATATCTATCCTCCCTGCTTGGGCCGCTCTCAGGGGGGTGGGAGGGAGCACACACACACACATACACAATCATGAACACACAGCACTCTCACACACACATATACAATAACACACACACACACACATGGCTAGCATCTTGATGGAGAACATTAGGAATGCGCACACCACATACAGAGACTGTCCACACGCTGCACGTGGCCAGGCAACCGAGGACACGGTCCTCACGCAACCTAGCACCAGCGCTGCCTGTGGACGGAGGTGGAGCCAGTGTGTGTGTGTGTGTGTGTGTGTGTGTGTGTGTGTGTGAGAGAGAGAGAGAGAGAGAGAGAGGGAGAGACAGAGGGAAAGAGAGAGAGAGACAGAGGGAGAGACAGAGGGAGAGAGAGAGAGACAGACAGAGGGAGGGAGAGACAGAGGGAGAGAGAGAGAGAGAGAGAGACAGACAGAGGGAGGGAGAGACAGAGGGAGAGAGAGAGAGACAGACAGAGGGAGAGAGAGACAGACAGAGGGAGAGAGAGACAGACAGACAGAGGGAGAGAGAGAGATGGAACGTGAGCGAAGCGAGTCCTGCTAAGCTCAGACTCAAGCGTTACGTAAGGACCATACGGGAGAAGACTCTGTACAGTCAGAACCCACTGTAGCCACGCATGCACACACACACACACACACACACACACAGAGAGGGTTGTGAAAGCACTTGAGGTGTGTTATTTTCAGGGGTTCGCATTAACAAGGAAAATCAATTAAAAAGCTTAGAAAAACACCCGAGGCCGCTATCGCACGACACACCCTTCTGAACACACACACACACACACACACACACCTCGTGTCCGTCTGCTTGCCTCGGCAAGGACATCTGGCAGCATTCACAAGCTGGCTGTGTGTGTGTGTGCGTGCACACGTGGGAGTGTGGGGGAGGGGTCTGAAACAGCAGAGGAGAGACTGAAGGAGAGAAAGGAAAACTGGCAGCAATGACGGAGTTCAAACAGTAGGTCTACACATCACCAGTCCTGTACTTTTCTATGGAAAGAAGGGAAAAATATGCATTTTTCTTGATACTCAATTATCCGTAATCTTTTAACAGATTAACAGGTTTTGTTTCTCACACATATTGCTAGGATCTAGCAGAGACGAGAGCTGGCCGTTATGGAAGCCTTGTGACATGACCGTGACTGAGGAGCAACCATCTCCTCAATAACTCACCACATTCTCCCAAGTTCTGTGGTTCGTTATTGGTGTGAATGGACTCCAAGGACTGATTGCTTATTGGGCAGGCTGTGAAAGCAGAAACCTGACCACTGTCCCAGGAGGAAATCAAATCTAATCCAACTAACTGACCACGCTGAATCCAAACACAACCTCAATCAATTTTGAGAGGGAGAGAGAGGGATAGAGAGAGAGAGAGAGAGAGAGAGAGAGATAGAGAGAGGCACGTTAAGTACAGTATGTTGTGTTTGTGTGTTTGGGTGTTCTTACCTGACGCGTGGACATGTGGCACCAGGGTGATGAAGAGGAGGAGGAGGAGGGTGGAGGCAGCCAGTCTGAGGGCTGACGAAGAGGAAGATGCTAAAGACAGGGCTCTCGTCTCACAAGCTACCATTCCATTGCACATCTTTTCCCCCCGCGACCAGCTAGAGTCCTCTACAGATTAACCTGCGGAGGGAGAGAGAGAGAGGGAGATTACTATCAACATTCAACAAGATTACACAACTCACATAAGATACTGCGAACGAAAGAAGAGAGAGAGGGAGGGAGACAGAGTGAATGTGTGTGTCAGTTACACACAATGTCACAGGGAAACTCCTGATCCAGTTGGACGGCCTGCTGCTCTAGTTTAGTGGATGACAGTGTATCCATCTCCTTGCCTGTGATGAGAAGCTTACTAGGGTTCAGACAGAGGTCCACCACGACCCCCAGGCCAGACATCCGAACAGGGAACATCACACTGAGACCCATCAAGTCCAGCACCATTGGCATGCTCCTTCCTCTGATCCCATCCTCTGTGGATCTGTCATAACATCCATATCACTGACCAAACAAAGCAGATATTACACACCATGGATGCCGCCGCGGGGAGATCAGCTCACGCTGAGATGCCGGGGAAAAGTGGCCGTGAGAACCGGAGAACGGGGGGGGGAGGGGGGGGAGATAAACAGTGCAGGGAGCAGAGAGGACCCACAGAGAGAGAGGAGGAGGAGTCCCGTATCCCAGGCAAGGACTCAGAGGGGAAATGAACAGTTGGGTTTTCCAGAAACATCTGGGAGGACAGAGAGGGTGGGAGAGGAAGAGAGAGAAAGAATGATCTGAAGACTTACAGTAAAGTCCCACCCCCCCTCCTCTCCACACACACACACACACACACACACCACTTCCCTACACCACCAACTCTCAGATAGCAACAGAACATGAAAAGCACAGTGCTAACTGCATTTAGCCCCAACAAAACTCTGCTCACTTTCCAAAACTGACAAGGAGCTGGACACACACACACACACACACACACACACACACACACACACACACACACACACACACACACACACACACACACACACACACACACACACACACACACACACACACACACACACACACACACACACACACACACACACGATCATTAGACAAATGAGATCCAGGTGCACAGGCTTGATTGCTTAGCGAGAGCTGCTGATATATTAGTCAGCAGTAGCAGGCTGGATCAACTGTAGGCCTGCCCCAGGAGGTAGCCTGGTTCCAGCACAGCTCGACAGAGGAGGCAGGAGCCTGACTGAGGCCTTTCTGCAGTACAGCAGCTGAATCATTATTTAATTTTTCTAATTCTGAATCAAGCAGTTTTTCTTCAGCCCTGCCACACACTGCGTAGGCCCTCAAACACACACAAACACACACACACTATATTGCGTACCACTTAACAATCACCTAGCAGAGGTTTTTCTTTACAGGAGCTGCAATCACTTGGCAGCAGGATTGATCGAACGCAGTACCCAGTCACCTTTCCCGCTCCCCCGGCGTGGGGAGAGACGAGCACCAGCAGACGGCCAGCGGGCTGCTGGGAGAGTGACGCAGGGCCGGGCGTTTGGCAGGACACCCAGGGCGGTGCCGCGTGCCAACGGGCGGAGCGTCGCAGAAGGCACCAGACGCTTGACCAACAGACACAATCACAAGCCCCCTCGTCGTCATGACAACGCGGCGTATGACGGCGCACGCCGCAGGCCTCCGATTACACAGATGGTTCTAGGGTTGACGTCCTCCGGTTCAACGGTAAAACGTCCCTCCAACAACAAGTACAAAGCAACGACAAGAAATGGAGGGCCGAGTCAGGGCTATGTCTTTTATTAGTGCACAAAGTCATTTGACCTTAGTTCTGACTAGATTACTGGCCTATTGTTCACCTTCTGCATTAGTGACGGTTAGAATTGAATAAACTAATGGGAGGCTAGTAACACGTCAACAACAGCACAGTTCTTAATCTGTGACCCACTAGGACACTTACAACAGCCTAGCATTCAAACAACCTAAGCTGTAATCAAATCATTGGAATTACCTCCAAGCTGGAAAACATTCCTACTCAAGAGCTCAAACAAACTGTAAAAAAAAAAAAGTCTAAAGGTCCTTTTACCAGGAAGTTACGTGGAGGATTCATTGGAAATGAGATCAACGGAACATCTAGGGGTGATTTCTTATTCAGAACCAGAAGGAATCCTGGCGATAGGGACGTTCTGGCATGTCGTTTTGGTGTCTAGTTGTTGAAGAGAACAACAAGTGCCGAAAACGACCCTTCTCACATTTAATTGCAGATTTTAAAATCATCTCCATCTGGACCAAGTTCAGAATGTGTTTGAAGTAAAGACATCTCTAGTACCCCATCATATCTAGCCTATCTGAGATCAGCCAACATCTTATGTTGGTATAACATGAGCCACAAAAAAAAAAAAAAAACTTAAGTCAAAATAATCTTGTTTACCATGGAAATTAACTTTGTAATACAGCCAGTAGATTTGACAACATCTCTCTTAAGACAATGCTCTCAGCTTCTTAAAGGGAAGTGGAAGAGAAGAGGGGCAAGGACTTGGATCAGCTAGGGAAAGAAATATGCAACTCCCACTAGAGCCGCCTGCCATCAAGCCAGCTAGACATCCAGCCAGCCAGCCAGCCATGCAGCCAGCCATGCAGCCAGCCATGCAGCCAGCCACTGCAGTTTGTCAGCTGCTCAGGGCTGCTGGAGCTCAAAGGGAGTTGGGGAGAGCAGGCGTACATGTGCATGGGAACAGAGGGGTCTCAGTGTGCCAGGGAACCGCCGTGAAGAGATTGCCATCTGATAGGCCTGTGCTGCTAATGCCTTCAGCTTCTGGTGGGAGAGCCGGCCTGGGGTGGAGTGAGGCTGGGGCTGAAGGGAGGCTGGGGCTGAAGGGAGGCTGGGGCTGAAGGGAGGCTGGGGCTGAAGGGAGGCTGGGGCTGAAGGGAGGCTGGGGCTGAAGGGAAGCTGGGGCTGAAAGGAAGCTGGGGCTGGGATAATTACGTAGAGGGAGCGAGGTTGGGAGGAGAGCCTAGAGGGGCAACGCATATTCGCACAAAAAAGCCCTTTGTTACGAAGCATTATAGTGTTAAACCCTGCAGGGGCATCCCTCTGAGCTGCTACTGAGGGAGAAAGGTTGCAAAACAGAAAATAGTCAGAGACACAGATCCCCAGTGCTGAGAGTTCAGCCATGCTATAAAGTCAAGTCCTGCAAGGATAACTCTCACATGGCCATGAAGCTACCCTTATTCACTTAGATACATTACTGAATTCCGTCAGTAGTACAGTGTAAACTGAATCGTTTTGAAAGTAGGATACGGGAAATAAGGGTAGCCTATTTCCCTAATTGAATTATTGTCAATGTCGTCTTTATCGAGAATGCAAAGTAAAATCATTATTTTAATTTACGTAACTTAAACCCAGCCTAGAGAAAAGTTCTGGGGAATTTAAGTACTGCAGCCTGCATGTTAAGTCATGTTCCAGTCTACCTTAGTAAGCTATAGGAAAACGACCAGAACTACTGACAAAAAAAGACCAATGTGTCCTAATATTGTCTATCACACGATCTTAGAGAAGACCTATATAAACAATAAGTTGTCTAGACTGGTACAAATGTAAATAGCAAATGCCATCACAACACCAAATGCTGACCGTCACACGCGCCGACACGTGCAACTGTTCAGCGAGCTATTTAAACAAAGACTGCAAGACTGTCTGACTGTACATACACACAGCCTTAACGCCACTGGATGACAAAAAGGAAACGGTCAAATAGAAGCCATACCTATAGTAATATGGCTGAGAGAATCACTTTCTCATTACACACGGGGTAGGTAAAAGTGAATATAATAGTTACTAATAGGTGACACTGCGATTTATCGGTAAACATTCCAATATCGCGAAAATGTCAATTGCGTGGAATACGTAGTGGGCCTATTGGAACACAGTTCATACGATGCGACGGCTCACATGAAAATATACAACTTAAGTACTGTGTAATGTTGATAGTAGTTGTTGAGCAAATATGCCAGTATGCTACAGTTTTACGTTTATTATTACATTAACGACCTTGTAGAATCCTGGACAGAAAGACAGAAGGCTACAATACTTGTCACGGACGGAGACGATTAAGCTTCTAGACAGTCGGTTCCAGAAAAGTATTGATAATCTAGGTTAAGCTACAAGCTAGATCCTGACCAATCCTCCTCAGTGTCAGCATTACAATTTGAACATGTTTCATAAAGATAAAAAGGGGCCCAAGGACACAGAGGCAGGATACTTCACTCACTGACAAGCCTACCCGTCCCTGCCAAAGCTACTGAGCTAGTGCCTGGTCGGTGAACTGCTTGGCTTGCAAAAATATAATAGACTTACCAATGTAAAGGAAGCCAGCAAGCCCTCCCCTTGTTGCTCACTTTCGGAACATTAACGCGAATGTTTAGAAATTCAGGCGATATACAGTTTGAGATAATTTTTTAGCGGTTCGACGTCTGTCAGCGCTGTTGTTCTTTTCCCCAGCTTGCCAGTTCTTTATTTGAGGTAAGCGGAAACACTGAGCGAATTCTACCAGCTGCCTCGCTTTCGGACGGTCTCCATGGAAACTATGGATCAGTCTCGATTGTTGTAAGTCCGACCTTGACTTGTCTCCTTCACGTTATGTCTGTACGGCCTCCTTCATTGGACGAAATTCGTCACAGGTTCCGCCCTCTGCCGTTTCCTCGAATAAAACGAAGGTTTTTTTTTTATGTCAACGGGACTGCAAATAGGAATAGACACAGAGGACAATATAACCTGAAGGTGGCAGTAATGCAACTACGTGATTAACTCAAAAGAAGAAGAATGCAACGACGTGGACGCAAACTAACGTAAAAACTTCAGAAATGCAATTTCAGAGCGCTTTACGTTTACTTAAAGTGACATCTAAAGCGTTTTCACTAATAACAATGCGTTCGACATCACGTCAAGTATGCATGCAAATTCGTCCAGGCCCTCGCTCTTTCTTTGACGAGACTTTGGAGGTGAAAGTGGAGGGACTTGCACCACAACAGCAAGTGGAGTTGAGATCAAGGTTGACTGACCACAAAGGGGTCGTCTTCAAAGCGTCTTCAGTGTACATTGCAGATGCAACCGGGCAGGTGGATGTATGTACCTCCCCCTCGTTGAGCGGGACCTACACCGGTGTCGAGCCTATGGGTTTGTTTTGGTCCATGGCGCCCGAGACCCCGCACAAAAAACTGTTTATTAAGACTGCTTCGAGTCCTATACTTGTCAACATAGATGCCCTCAGCAATACTGGTGAAGTCTTGGCTTCAGAGACGAGCGAAAGGCAGTTCATGATAGAGGGCATGCGTAGGATACCACTGAAGGAGGACAAAGTTCGAGGAGTCCTGTTTCTGCCACCGGGTAAGGCTGTGTACAAGTAGCTCCCTAACCCACATAAAACATTTAGTACGCATAGTAACAACAGTTTCTTCAAACAACTATTCTCTCTCTCCCTCTCTCTCCTCTCTCTCCTCTCCTCTCCTTTCAGGGGAGGGTCCCTTCCCAGGAGTTGTGGATATATACACACTAGGAGGTGGTCCCTGTGAAGCACGAGCCAGTCTGCTGGCAAACAAAGGCTTTGTGGTCCTGGCCCTGGCATATTATGGATATGAAGACCTGCCCAAAATTGTACCCAAGAAATTTGACCTGGAGTACTTTGAAGCAGCAGTAGCTTTCCTTGGAGGACATCCACTGGTTAGTGCAGTACATACCATGACTAGTTTCCATAGACAGACATTTTTCAAAGCTATGCTTTTTGATTCCTACTTCTATTTTGTCTAAGCAATGCTGCTCTCTAGTGGTGGGTTTGTTTTTCACAAAATCAACTTTCTGTTTGTTTAGGTCCAAGGTCCTGGAATAGGTGTCATTTCAATCTCCAAAAGTGGAGATTTGGCACTGTCAATGGCATCATTTCTGTCTAAAATCTCAGCAACAGTATTTATCAATGGCTGCAATTCACCTGTCTTGTCCTCATTGCATTACAAAGACATTATCATCCCTTACTTGGCACCTGTGTTAGAGAACATCACCGTTACACCATCTGGTATTATTGACGTCCGCGATGCCCTTCCAGACCCCATGGCGACAGAGAAGACCCGGAAGTCTGTGATCCCTGTAGAACGTGCCAGTTGCCAGTTCCTCTTTGTTGCCTCAGAAGATGACAGGAACTGGAACAGCTGCCTCTTTGCAGAGCAGTCTGCAGCGAGACTGAGAGACTGTGAAAAAGATAACTTTGAGTTGGTGAGGTATCCCAATGCAGGGCATTTCCTGGAAGTGCCCTTCATGCCCCATTGCCCATCTGCCTTCCATGCTGCAGTGGGTAAAGATGTGATGTTTGGGGGGCATCCAAAAGCTCATTCAGAGGCACAGTTGGACCTGTGGAGCAGAGTCCAGAAGTTCTTCAGGAAGCATCTAGAAAACCAGACACACAGCCAGAAAGCTATGCTATAACACATAAGTGCTATAATACATATGTGCCTTTGCCATCAAATCAAATTTTAACATCAAACATGAACATAAACAACATAACTAGTCAAAGCACTGTCAGTAACATCATTTAAAATGCTTCGCACAATATCTAGCAAGCTAATGAGGGGGAAAAAATCAATTATGGAAACACCATTTAAATGAAGCTTCATGAATTCACAAGGCGAGGTGAGTGTCTCTTAACCTGAACGAACACCTCTATAGATAAGAGGCAGAGGGAGTCTAGGTGAAGGCTCTTTTATCATACAAGTGGACAGCCTTTGGAGAGTATGCAATGGTTCTCAAACCATTCTGTGGTAGCTGTAGCTGTAACAACTTCAGTCTGACAATTTAATGAGCCATTGATTTATTTCAATTTTTTTCTCCAAAAGATTATCAGTGTGTTGTATTACTTTTTATCAGTTATTTTGTGTCAGGCCTGGAATTGACTAACTTTTCAAAACAAATTAACATAAAAGGAGAACAATTCAAATAAAAGTATGCACTTACCCCAAAAACACATAGGAGAGACATGGAAATGGTTGGAAAAAAATATTGTTTGTAATTTAAAAGTAAAGTTGAATCACAAAAGTCTCAGAAAATTTGTTCAATTAGGGGTTCACATATTGGACCAGGATTGTAACCTGACCTGTCATAGGGAGAAAATTCATCTTACCCAAGAGGAATGTCTCATCTAGCTGTTAGAGCAGAAGCTCTTTAACCAGTAGCAACATAGTTGCAACATTTGGCTCCTAGAATTCATTTGATAGGCTACCAAAACAATTGTAGTAAAGGTATATTATATGAGAATAGATGTCATGCCCAACCCTGATTTACAAAGCGCAATCATTGATCACTGTTGATTAAAAAAAAATACAAATTGATGGAATAGCTTTTTCCACTTAATTTTTCCTTAATTTATTGCATTATTTTTACACTGTTAACTCGGAACCTGGGGCTAATCTAACCCTAGACATTTGACTGCAGTGTTTTCCTAAAATACTGTACAAAATCATATTTCTATAATCTTTTCTAGTACAAACCATTTGAAAGAGATAGCGTTCTATAGGCCTATGTATATTTCAGAGGTTGGATTTTTCTCTCACTTTGTGAGACTCTGACCCAACACCATACAGTAGCACTCCAGCCGTAGGCTATAATCTTTTTCCTGGGAATAACATTTGGGTAACTGCTATACAGGCACTGAACAAGAACCTGTGCAACTCAGTGCGAAGGTCCAAAGATTCCATAGACTGAAGAGAGGAGTGGCTCAAAAATCGTCTTGCTAAACCCCTTGAGGAATATTCGGCGTCTCGCACCATCGCCGAGAGGGGATAGCCCAGCCAACTGACAGACAAACGCGCGGCACCAATATTTTCATGCATGGTGAGAATATTCAGGCAAGAACGGTTTTTAATAACACAAACTGAAATCTATAACGAAATGGGCATCCTCACAACCCGCTGACTCCAGGTGCAGACTGTAATAGCCTACCTTATCGGAGCTAAACGTAGCCTGATTGTTTATTTTTCAGATAAAGGCGAGCCTATAACCGTATTGGGTCGACAAAATAACTCACGGAGGTAGGCTTCATTAATGGACATAAACAAGAAGAAATAAATCTTATTCTATTTTTCCTTTTGGATAAATCAGTACAGATGCGGGAATGTGCGGTTTAAGAGGGTAAAACGTGCAGGTTATTTCTCCATGTAACTGTGAAGAAAGAACCCATTGTGTCACTGTTTAGATTATTGGTATCCGAATGTGAGATGTTTCATGGCAGTGTTCTTCCTTTGACATCACAATTTAAAGCGTGCTTTTTGTAAGTGCGCGGAGTTGATTAGAGATGTCATTTTATTTCATGACAGAAGACTACGGGTGTAGACGAAAGAAATGTAACCTAGGTATATGCAACTGGTTTAAATGAGGTAAACTCAAACGGGTTAAATTGTCAGTATTTTATTATGTGGGGTTAAATAGAGAAATTAATGAACACATTGAATTATGTCTTGAAACACCACCAAGCAGGGCAGATTGCCATTTCGAAGCCAAATCCAGTGGGTCACACATGCGGCAGTCTTGGAGATAATCCATGCCACTATCAAGCACTTGTTAGGTTTCCTATTCATAAATATGCAATTATTAGTTTAATTACCCCCGTGCGGTGATTTGAAATGGATGTTGGCAGCTGGGTACCGACTGCTGGGGACGGGTCTGCAAATTTGACTGCGGCCAACCTTTTTCTGGACTTCCAAAACGCTTCGGGTCCAAGTACACCATGGGATAACGAGGTGACACGTTTGAAGGATCAGCAGCGCCTCACCCAAGAAAAAGTCTACCGGGACTTTACCACCACCATACAAGTTATTGTCCTGATTGGGTGTCTGTTTGGTAAGTGTTGTCTTGGAATGATTGACTGAATCCTAGCCGCACACTCGTGCTTTGACAAGAACATCTGAATAAAGACGTCTTATCAAGCAAATGTTAAGTCACTTTAACAGCAATAGGCCAACAACAGGAACGTGACAGACAGTATAGTCTAAATGTAAACAGGTAATTCAGTTGAATCGTTAGTCGATTTGACAAAGGGACTAGCAGATCAGCAGACATAAACGGAAACTTTAGTTATATTCGTCTCGATTTTTTAAGAGGAAATCTTGTTCAGAAGTTGCACGTGAAATTCTATTTAAATTAGCATTCAAACATTTGGGTTAGGTGTGACCACTTGATAGGCCTACTAGATCAACAATAAGATAGTCAGAATTGATTAAATATTGCCTCTACGTTTAATTTGCCAGTATTTACAGTTAATTAATAATTTAACTTGGCCGATTATATTGTCTCCATTTTAGCATCATACTTGCAGATCACACCATTACCATGGTGTCCTTGATGAAAGAATGTTTATGGGATGTAATTTTACAAACAACACAGAGACAGTGTCAGAGGATTGCCACTTGTTTATGAAAACAGCAACTCAGGAGATCTGAGAGTTCATGGATTTACCAGAAGCATACAAGAGCCAATGTGTGTGTGTTTGTGTGCGTGTTTGTGAGTGTGTGTGTGTGTGTTTTACATTGCTGCATCGCTCTTTTTTGGATCACAGAAACAGCAATCAGGTGTATGCTTAAATCATGACATGCATTGATGCTATATTTGTTGCCTATGTAGCAGTCAAGTCCCGTTATCAGAACCTACCGAAACATTCTCAAAATGTATACGGACTTATCTTTTACTTTCACCAGCACTTCTTAATTCAGGATTAATAAAATACGTGCAGACATGGGTATTACTTCTCAACTGTCACACTGTCCGTCCGATTTGTTCTTTTTTTTTTTTTACTTTATCCACAACAGCAGCAGCAATCCAAAACGAGTCTTGACACCAGTCTACTTTCACGACGAGTCACATTGACGATAAGAAAGTGTACACCCACTTTTGTGCATGCATGATTTATTATTTTTCATTAAGTGTGGGAGCGTAAGAGGCAGGTTCAAATGGTGTTGAAGGGTGGTGCGAACTGCTAAGTTCATTTCTCGGAGAACTGATGAGGTGACAGCTACTGTGTGTACACATGTAGTGAGCCATGTGGTTTGTGTCAATATCATGCCATAAGCTTAGAGGTGAAATCCCACTAGCATGTTTCAGGTTTCACTTCTTTCTTAACCACATTGAAACTGCGTTGAACATGGTACAGTTATACAATTGTTTCTTATCTTATTCTGTGAGTTGTTTTTTGTCTGTTTATCTGAATCCTGTCTTCAAGAAAGTTTGACTATAATTGAACACACCCTCACAATTCATACTGTCATACTATCTTCTAACCATAAAACTTTTCTCTCTCCCCCCCCTCGACTCTCTCTCTTCCCTTTCTCCTCTCTTTTCCTTCTCTCTTCCTCCTCAGGCAATGCCATGGTGCTGTGGTGCACCTGCTGCACTAACGTCTTCAAGTCAGTGACCAGGTGCTTCATCAAGAACCTGGCGTGTTCTGGCATCTGTGCCGGCCTGGTGTGTGTGCCGTTTGACGTGGCCTTGGGCGCTAGCCCTCCCTGTTGCTGGTGGCTCCACACACTGCTGGTCTGCAAGACAATCAAGTTTCTGCACAAGCTCTTCTGCTCTGTCACCGTGTTGAGCTTTGCTGTCATCGCCCTCGACAGGTGAAGCAGACAACAAACTTAGATACAAATCCGCATAGACATTTGAGGCTATTAGGCATATGCTATTATGATGTTATTGTTTTCACAAATTATGAAATGGTGTGTAGCCTATTTGCCTAGTTTCTCTGACTGCCCACCCAGCCATGGCAGTTTGGAACTAGCCCTGTTGTCATAACATGACCATGGATGCTCAAAAATCCATTCCACACAGTAGGAGATGCGTCAAACACAGGCATATGGAAGGGAAACTGTGTTTTTTATACCAGAGGAAAAAAAAATCTATCTCCATCTATACCCCCTGTGGAGTGGAGTTGGGGTGGAAATCAATGGTGCATGTGTACTCCACGCTGAGTGGATGTCTCTAGCTTCTTCTGCCTTGCTCGGAACCGCTGCCCAAACCAGGGAGTCCATGGGGAGCAATGACACATCCACTACTGCACACTCACACATCCACACACCTTACATTGAAGTACAACACGCGTGCACTAACTCTCTCTCTCTCTCATCAGCTTTGTGTTACACTGGGATGATTTAAGGTTTAATCTTAGAGGAAGATTCTAATTTTCAGGCCCAACCATAGCCCCTCTCCAAGGGCCTGTGCTTCCTTAGCAACATGGCAACAGTCAGAACCATCTATCCACTGAATAATGTATTTTCTGTTGAGGGCTGTTAAGAGAGGGAAATACAGCAGGCAAGTTGAGAAGGGAACATGCAAAACACATAACTGTGTGTACACAGACAAACATATTATCCATCTAACGTTCGTAAATGCTTGCTGAGGACTATGAAGTGTATCCGAAGACACAAGCACCTTCCCTCAGTCTGTATTCTGATCCCTCTCTCCTCATATACACAAGCACCACAGAGACGAGACTTGGACTCCATTGTACAGCTCTCATACATTTGAATTACAGGTGGAAGACAGAAAATAACACCTACTATCTCTCTGTGGACCACTGCATTATACTGTAGAGTCGTCCTGCACGTTAAAACACTAATGACATGATTGTCTTGAGAGAAAGAAAAAGAAAAACTCCACAAGAAACTGGCATGAAGTGCATGCTTTAGCCTAAGTATTCTTGAAACCCTTGAGTGTCAACAGAAGGGTCCTTGAAAATCTGCCCTGTTTGTGATGCTTGGTGTAGAGAACAAGATGTTAGTTTCTCAAAAAATGCTTTTTTGTTACACCAGTGACTACGTATAAGGCCCCTTCTGTGTTCTCTCTGAAAACCGACAGAAAAATATTTTACCACTGTACATTGTACACTTCAGGCAATGTGGTCACAAACACAACACATTGCAACAGAATTATGCAGTTTACACACTGTCTGATACGTTATCCTTGCATTCTCTTGTCCCTAGATACTACTCTGTCCTGTACCCTCTAGAAAGGAAGATCTCGGATACCAAATCTCGAGAACTGGTCATCTATGTGTGGATCCACGCTGCCGTGGTGAGCGTGCCCGTGTTCGCCGTCACCAACGTAACAGACATTTACGCCACTTCCTCCTGCTCGGACAGCCGCCCCCGCTCCATGGGCCACCTGGTCTATGTGGTGGTGTACAACGTCACCACGGTGATCCTTCCTCTGGCCGTGGTCTTCCTGTTTATGGTCCTGATCCGTCGAGCACTCAGCACCAGCCAGAAGAAGAAAGTCATCATAGCTGCTTTGAGGACACCTCAGAACAGCATCTCCATCCCGTACGTGTCCCAGCGCGAGGCTGAGCTCCATGCCACCCTCCTGGCTGTGGTGCTGGCCTTCTCGGCCTGCAGCGCCCCCTACGGGGTCCTGGTGGTCTACCGCAGCATCCTGGGGGAGAGCGAGGAGCTGTCTCCCTCCCTGTATCTCACGGCCATCTGGCTGCCCAAGCTGTCCCTGCTCACCAACCCTCTGCTGTTCTTGACGGTCAACCGTTCCGCTCGGCGGTGCCTGCTGGACCTGGTGGCCCGGCTGCACAGACGCTACAGCCGCCGCAATGTGGTCAGCACCGCGGGGCTGGGTGGCGAGGGCGGAGCGGTGGGGCCTGTGGGGCTGGAGGCCTCGGCCCGCTCAGGTAGCCAGCTTCTGGAGATGTTCAACATTGGGCAGCAGCAAATCTTCCGACCCACCGACGAAGAAGAGGAGGAGGTGGAGAATGAGATCCCCGCAACAGGGCCGGGGACTCAGTTGAATGAAGACCTCCAGGAAAGACCAAGACTTGTAAGGCAGGGAGAGGTCACTGCCCCCCAATTGGATACGCTGCCACAGGCTGGAGTTGGGGAGGGAACAGTTGTGGCCAAGGAGTTCCCTCCCCCTGCCATAGCTCTGCGGGGGTCCCCGAACTGCGCTTACACCTCCTCTGCACAGGTGGCACCGGCTACGCCCACAGAGCCTGAGGACGCCACTCAGTTTGGGTTCGGGCCCTTTGAGCTGCCGCCCCAATGGCTGCCTGAGACCAGGAACAGTAAGAAGAGACTGCTGCCCCCCTTGGGGAACACTCCGGAAGAGCTGATCCAGACCAAGCAGACCCGCCCACGGCCCGAGCGCCGCATCAGCAGAAACAACAAGGTCAGCACGTTCCCCAGTGTTGACCCCTGAACCCTCACCTATGACCAGATTTCCGACCTAGGACCCGGGCAATGCTGGCTGGACGTCAGATTTGACAGAGATGGACATACGTGGTTGGCCTTCACACCGTTTTTAAAATGTATTTTCTATCTTTCTCTGAAATAATTGACTGGTACAGTCTGCAAAATCTCAGAAGAGATGCCTATTGTGCTTTCCAATTATTGACAACAAAATCTTGACTAGTCATTATACGTGACTATAGTCACCTATAGTATACCATTCTAGTCACTTATACTATATTCTGTGATCATTCCAGCTTGTGATCAGATTGAGGTCCGTGTTAGGATTTCATCACAGTAGCTGGTATCCATCTTGATCACATGGATAACATGTCTTGGAATTTACAAATCCAATAATCTGGTTGCAAGGAAGCAGACACTCAAAGTTTTCCTTTATTTTCTAAAACAACTGATAACATTTTTCTTCAGTCACTATTATTATACTGTTTACTGTGCATTATTTTGTTGCTAGGCAGGTTAGTTCAATAATTAATTTCTGTATGAATTCTTTCACCTCTACTGTTTGTGGAAACATTGTGCTGTCACGCACTGTATAGTCTGTTAACTTGGGCTAACGTCAACAAAGTGAGTCAGCCGTACTTCGTTCAGAAATATCTGTAATGTCTGTGCCAACCTTATATTTATGTTGTTTTTCATGTTGATTTTCTTTCATGAGATGCAGTAGCATAGCTTTTGTGCTCTACTGCCTTTGGGTTGGAAACCCCCCCCTCCGATTTGCACTCAAAGGTGAATTGAATCTAATGAATAATTTCATGACAATGCAATTGTACAGTAAACATGTAATATACAAAAGACTTGAGGTTAATTATTGTGCTGTATTCAATTTCTGACTTAAAGGATATCTCATTACTGGGAGCTGTAGTACATGGAAGGATTGAAAAGGGTTTGGTTTCATCCTATGCCAAGAACGACCCTATTGACTTAACCTTAAGGGATCGTCAAATATATGCCCTGCTTCATTTAACATGTATGCTATAAAAGAAGTATCACATCATGAAAAGGCATCTAGGAGCCACATTTTTCTTTTTCTTTTTTTTTAATCTTTTGATATCTCAGAATGTTATTTAACATTTATCTTGCTGTAGGTAAGAAATTGGTCCAATCGGTTATCTTAATGCTAGCATGGAATATCTGTATTGTGGTCATTTTGCAAGATAAATCATTGTCTTTGTTGGAAGCATCAACCAACATAATGTACTTTATCATCTCCTGAGATTGAGGTAAACATAACCAGGCACCATTTAAATATTTGTCAAACATCTTTCCCTCTAGCTCCACAGAGGTGCACAATCCAGACATCCTATCCATAGTAATCTCAATCCATATTGGGCACTCAACCATGGACAAGGCAACATGGCTATCACAACCATGCGATAAGAAGGTTACTCTTAGAAGGTTGCTCCCAGAAGGTTGCTCTTAGAAGGTTAATAAATACTAAAACCTAAAATCTTTTCAAGTGAGTTTCTGGCAACCAATCGGAATCAACAAATACCACAAATATCAAATCATTACAAACCCAAGCAAAAGCAACAGTCAGTCTGTCACACCACATTTAGTATACAAGCACTTCCATCCCTTCAGGCACTCCAGCTAAATCCTTCTTCCTTACTAGGCAGTGGAACAAATCAATGAAACCTTTAAGAAATCAGTTTTTATTTGCTCTAACTTGCTCTTTCTCTCTGTCTTGGGTTACGTTTTCCGAGCAACATGCTTCATTAAATTATCCAACCGCCTCACTTTTTCCAAGGATAAATCTGCACTAAGAGTAGATAATGTTCTCCAAGGGTGGAGGAAGAATGTAATTTCTGTTTTACCACAATGGGATTATGATTTTAAATGTTTTTGTGGTGCAGTGTTGCTCTAAATAACCCCTGTGTTATTATGTATGTGGTGGCGTAATAGTCTAGACAATAACTGATCGGCTTAAAACCCACGCGAAAGTTTCTAAATGCATTTTCCTGTTAACGCCTAATATGAAACTACAAAGGTGTTTTATTCCTCTTATAACATGTTTTAGGAGAGGTATTTCACCTTCTCAATCTGATGTGTGTTTAAGTGAACTACTTCAGATTAGGACTGTAACTCTTATGACCTGAATTTAGACAACCCATAGCTGATTGGAAAAAGGTCTAATCTTCTTTGGAGTCACAGACCAGTGCAGACTGGGTTTAGGCTGGAGCACATGACATTCTCAAAGCACAGAAAAGAGAACAGAGTCTGTGATTGTTAACAGCTTTGGATTGTTAGATTTCTTATGCAGCCATTGTCGTCAGTCCTTACCCTCGCTGTCATCGTCGGTATCCTCAGTAACATGTCCCCATACAACCAAATCATCATTATTTTTCCTACCATTACAATGTTTACAAACAGGCTTTAAACTGCACTTCCGGGGTGGGTTGATTACATAGGGTTTTGGTTTGTCTGGGTGCCGCATTTGAAGTGGTCGACTAGCTTACCTTTTTAGGGTCAGAAGAATAGGAAAAGCATGTTTTGATTTGAGAATTTAGTTGAATGGAAAGTAATATACCCTAGTCGCCATTCATTTAAACGAATGTCAGTGTCATGCTGGTTCCTGATTCACACACACACACGCAAAAAACTCTTGCTGTACTCTTGCTTATTTTATTGTGCCATAGTGTACCATAGCTACCATATTCCTGACAACCGGAAGCAACAGATTATTTAATTAGCGAGGTTGCTTGGCAACAGGTATCCTAGCTGCTTCAAAGCCTGTGCTATGCATAATAGTTGACTTAATTGGATGTAGTAGTCACTGACCGCACCCCCATTGTTGGCATGGAAAATGATGCTATTGACAAAGTGAATTGAGTGTTAAGATTATAATGGTGGCCTCATATACGGGTCACAACACACAGCATTGGCTGACCTTCTCTTTGTATCTCCTTCTGGCATATTCTGCACCTTACTCTCACACACCACTTTAGTAAACAACAGAACATCATTGCAAACAAATACTACTCTATACAGCCTTTCTTGATTGTATATTTAGTGCACAGTTTGTTGTTGTCAGTCAGAAATACTGTTTGTGTGCGTGTGTGTGAGTTACAGGTCATTGTGCCCCAGTAATGATGAGCAGAATCTCCACCACCCATGAGCTCTTTGGGGATGAATATACACTTATCTGCATTTCTTAATCCCCCCATCTCTAATCCAGTCATGAACATCTCACTGAAGGTTGAGTACATTGGCCGTGTCAAACTCTCTTCTATTTCCCCCTTTACCCTTTCACCCCTCTCTCTCCACATACATAATTACAGTAAAACGTGCGAGGGGGTTTGTGCTTGGAGTGAAAGCCTCTCACCCTGCCTCAGATGGTCCAACGCTGACGTGCTTTTCCATCACTGTCCACATCTGTCTCACGCATTCTGCTTCCTCTGAACGTCTTCATTTTGATCACTCCAGAAGGACGTGTCGCTTCTCCGTGCCCCCTGCAGAGGCCACGGCCTGAGGTCCTCTCCTCCACAGTGCCCCCCCTCCCCCCTGCAGAGTCTGCTGCAGTATCAGTCTGTCCTCTCCCTCTCCCTCTCTCGCCCCGGAGAGCGGGGGAGAGCCTCATCATGCCCCGGGGAGCCTAAGCGGTTGGTGAAGATAATGACAGTTGTCATGGATTCAAGGAAAAAGGGTTGTTCTCTAAATGGTATTTTATGACAGCCATTATAGGGGTGGAAAATGCAATTTCCTCTTCCTGTGAATTCATTAATTCCATGCGATGGTTGGATTTAAAGTATTTTGTCTTTTGAAAATGTAAGAAATTTCTAGATTTAGCAAATTTGGATTATACACTGTTATAATTTACATTTTTGGCAAGACGGTTTCATGAGCTAAACTTTATGCTCACTGGTAACAAGGAAAAAACTATGGTATTTCTTTTACTCAGCTCAAATCAATGGTCATTCTATTTTGTCACCTACGAGCTTTGAAGATCCAGCTTCTGCCTGCATAAATGCATTACAGCTTCACACCCCATCTGAAAACACCCACATTTTGGATGGTTCTCCAAACCGTTTTTTTTTCTCTCCCAAAAGTCTGCGGTTTGCAATCGATACGGAGAGGTCACTCAGGCTGTGGGTGAACTGCATTTACAAACATTCTATTTACCTCGGAGCAATCTTACAGGTCATGTCTGTGTAGCACCATGACAATTATCTCTAAAAGCAACAATCACATCTGCACAAAGGCAATGAAAGCAACAGTAGAGCCAGAAAGCAAAGGGAGTATACGTGTGTATATAAGAGAGAGTGTGTGTGTGTGTGTATAAGAGAGTGTGTGTGTGTGTGTGTGTATAAAAGAGTGTGTGTGTGTGTGTAAGAGAGAGATAGAGAGTGTGTGTGTGTGTGTGTGTGTGTATAAGAGAGTGTGTGTGTGTGTGTGTGTGTGTGTGTGTGTGTGTGTGTGTATGTGTGTGTATAAGAGAGTGTGTGTGTGTGG
>NC_140366.1:15585000-15645000 GCF_054491055.1 Hypomesus nipponensis | reverse complement strand
GGGGGTGTGTGGGAGCTGCTTCACCCTGGAGCACTCCGCCACGGCGCCCGCCTCCTGGGTTCACCCTCTCACCCCTGATCCTAAGCAGCTGTGCTCGGAGAACCTAGACGGCGACGGGAAAATGACGTTTTGCTGACACGGCTGACAGAACCCTGAATGCCTTCCGTGGGAACGCGTTCAGGGTTCTGATGGAACTGTGAGCGCATTGTGTGGGAATGTTGCAGTCCGTGTGTTCCACCCCTGGATCACATGCGCTGGTGAGGGCTTCCCACTAGCCTCTCCAGGGACTGGCCCAGAGGATTGAGGTAGGATGTGATTTAAGGCATGCTATGCTATCCAACAATGTCTTGTTTGTGCTCCATTGGCATATGCAAACAGAATATGCTTAGGGTACAGAGGATCTTGCCTCAGACTGTCCTGTACATCCAGGGATCAATTATCATTTAATTTGTTTAGTCCTTTTTACAGTTCAACTAATATCACGGAGGACTTTACAGATGCCCACCAATCAGCACCTATAACCAACCAAAACCCTCAAAGAAGACAAATAAAAACTCTCCGTTGACTCTCAAAGCTGGAGACGATTATACAATAAGAATAAAAGCCAATAAAAAGTCTCACTCATTCAGAGTTCTGCATCAGCCTTGCCCTGCGCTGGCTCTGCCAGTGGTCAGCTACACGGCTGAAGAGTCCAGGATCAGCAGAACACATGAAGATCAGGTAGGAATCGAGATCTCCAGGTGGTCGTTCAGAGGGCTTTAGAGACCCATGTCCGACATCTAGTTTCAAAATGTCAGCAAACCGGTAACCTGGTAGAAGAACAGCATACTGCAATAAGTGTTGTTTTAGGGCACGGCATCCCTTAATCATCTAAGCTGTAGAGTGAACACACTTTATTTTAGGTTAATAACAACCTTCTGCTTTGAAAGTGAGTCAAAGGTCAAAGGTCTTGCGCTTGAGTAAAGCCTGACCTGCTTATTAAAAAGCCATCAATATCCTGTGGCAAACCAGGCAATAAAACCCCAAATCCTCCTGCTCCAACTTCAACCCAAGCAAGTTTACAGACCTTCTGACACAGAGGTCAGCTACTCAATAAATGAGCTTCATTTTCCAGAGTGGCCCGATATTCTTAGAATGCAACGATTTCATGATGGGGCACAAAAGAAAGTATGAGTTTTTCCTGGTGTCTTTTCTTGTCAGAGGCAGCCCTCTCTCGCTCTCTTCATTAGAACCATGCAGCTGGTCAGGGTCCTAAAGCACTCCTGCCTCTCATCTCTAGAATCACGACTCACACAGAGATGTTTTGAGACACCTGGAGAGAGAGGTAGAGGGAGAGAGGAGAGAGAGAGAGAGAGTGAGACCGAGATCGACGAGATAGCCAGAGTGGGTGAAACACTGATAGGGATCACTTTTCATTCCCTGACCTCCCAACTTTGACCTCTCATCCTGCTGTCTCTGGGCAGGCTGCTCTGTCGGAGCTGGTTCTGTCGAGTGAAGGGAGTTCAGCGATGACTCCTGGCCTCTGTTCATCAACCCAGGCCCTGCCTGTCCCGTCTGAGACTCCGGCTGTGTGAATAACATCTCTGAAACTCAATTAGAGAGGAGATGCAGGGCCGGTGACACGCATCAGCAGCCCTGCCATTCTCCCAGGCCGAAGCCATGAGCTCCACCAGCTGACCTGGGTTTTCTGCTCCCTGCTACAGAGGAAGTCTGTGCTTCAGGTCATAGGATCATCTCACATCTGTCAGCAGCCGACCACAGATAAAAACATCTGGCCAATTGTCCCTTGTTCTATTTTATGGACTTTCCATCCATCCTTCCTCAGGTATATCTTTAAACGTATAATTTATGTTGTTTTTTTGTGATTCTGGATGTGTCACTCACATGATTTGCTGCTCAGCAAAGGAAAGTATTGTATGCTGGCGGATGACAGTTTTGTTTTTCACAGCATGAAAAACCTGAGCATGGGAGATAGAGGAAACGTCTGTATAATACAGAACCCTCTCCCCTCTGCTTTCCTCTCCTCTCCACTGCTTTTTTATTCTCTGTTTTCCTCTCCTTTCCTCTCCTCTCCTCTCCTCTCCTCTCCTCTCCTCTCCTCTCCTCTCCTCTCCTCTCCTCTCCTCTCCTCTCCTCTCCTCTCCTCTCCTCTCCTCTCCTCTCCTCTCCTCTCCTCTCCTGTCCTCTCTTCTCCTCTCCTCTCCTGTCCTCTCCTTTCCCCTCCCCTCCCCTCCCCTCCCCTCCCCTCCCCTCCCCTCCCCTCCCCTCCCCTCCCCTCCCCTCCCCTCCCCTCCCCTCCCCTCCCCTCCCCTCCCCTCCCCTCCCCTCCCCTCCCCTCCCCTCCCCTCCCCTCCCCTCCCCTCCCCTCACCTCACCTCACCTCTCCTCCCCTGTCCTCACCTCTCCCCAGTCTGTGAAAGACAAAGGGATGAAGAGAGAAAGTAGAGATAGAGAGGTGAGGCTCTCAGTGCCATTTCAGGGGGCCACAGGACCACAAAAATGTGTCCAAAAATGTGTCCGTACTGCTATTCGTGGTAAAGAAAGCACAACCTTTCTTACTGGACCAGCTGTTGTCATTTGAAAGCAAATCATTTCATGGTGGCAGGACAAGGGCACGTGTATGAGGCTTTGACTTCTGACATCAGTTGAGCATCAACCAATCACCATCACCGCTCCTTCTCTCAAACCAAAACACACAGGACCAGAGACCAGGGAGGGGGTGGAGATGTCTCTCACTCTCCTCAACGTGATTGTTTTGATTTGAACGCATCTCTCCCAGCCTGCCCGTGCATTCCAGCGCCACACAGACTATGATATATAATACCAAGCCTGCTTTGAAGCAGGCCGGGGGAGTAGGTTTGTGCCACTGTTAATTTGTCAGATGTCTGTGCCAATAACTTATTCTCTTTGAGGGACTAGAACAGGACCCGCGAGTAATAAAGGGGATTCATGGTCATATGGAGTGGTGGGGTTTCTCTTGAGGTGCAGAGGGGTGGATGATGCATGTGTGACTTATGAAGTGAGCCCCAGAGAAACCACATCTGTTTCCTCCACAGCCCCCTGTTCATTCATAATCTAATCATGTCGTGCACGTGAAGGACTCCAAAGGTTTTCCACGGAAACCCACGGGCCTGCCTTTGAAGACGCTTCCCTCTCTGAGAAGCGAAGACGACCTGCCCAAATGACAACGTAAAAAAAAAAAATATTGAGCCATGGAAAAACGGAGGGCAAAGCCTTGGCCAGAACTGTGGAGCTGACAGTACGATGGAGCTCTGTTGGGACCAGGCATGGCAACACGTGCCAAGCACCACCACCCTCTTGTTGAAATCCAGAGCAGGGGGACCATCTGTCCAATCACAGGGGGGGAGATGCTGAGGTAGCTGGTCTAGGGTGGTGCGCCCAGAATGGTTATTTTGGAACATTTTGGAGCAGATTGGGGCTGGCTGGATGTAGGTCTTGGAAAGAAGGGATGTTGGCCAGTCGGACAGTGGGAGACGTAGGGAAACCTCAGAGGTTTTGCACGGTTGCTACAACACTGCGACACTAGAACAACCTGGTGCCGAGCCATAGGTGTGTGTCTTTTGGAGCATTTAAGGATCAGCTTGACATGGTGGATGGTGTCTCTGAGGTGGTTTTCTTCAGGTTAAGTGTTTTGGCCTATAAGTGTAGCCGCTCCCTATTTGACCAGACGCAAAACTTTATGGAGCAAATGTTCACATGGCAACACAAAAATCATGATGAACTTAATTTGTTGGTGGGTCTGTCTATCGACCTCTTCTCTGTCTCTGTCTCTCTGGAGGAAACACAGGACAAGGTGTTCAGTTGAATCCAGTCTGATAAAAGGAAGAAAAGGCATGTATGGCCCCTTTTATCATCACACTCAGATTGAATTAAATTGCTTTCAAACAGATATTTTAACTCTTCTGACAGCCTGTGCACCCTCGTACCAGGTCTTAGCTGACACAGATGCCGATCGTCAAAGAGAGTTGTGGTCTTCTCCACCCCTCAGTGTGTCATGGGTGTTTATAAGTCTCGGGAGGGATGTGATGCTGAAATTCCCTTTTGAATATGCGTGTGGTCTAGTGTCAAACATCTGCTAAACGTCTTACACTTCTAACAAACACAATGTTGCGATAGGATGGTGGCAGTTATTCACAGTAATGCCGTCAACTTTGTTGATAAAAGACTGAAAGTTTGGCTCTGTATATTAGCTCAATATTACCTTTGTGGAAAAAAAATTGTCACGGAAAAAAACACTAAAAAGGTAATTTGACCACAGCATGAACCCCCAAAAAAGAAAACAATTGGTTATGTGGAAATTACTTATATGACATGAGTTATTTTAACTTTGTCTCTTAAAGTTAATTTTTTTTAAATTATGGCTTCAGATAGGCTGGCATTCCTGGTTGATTACAGATAGAATACATGGTGAAAGAACGGTTTGTCTTTTGACTTTGAATATGTCATATTTCTTTGTCGTATTGTTGGAGGATGGGGTGCAGACAGCATCTGTTACACATCACTTTTCTGTCATTGAACCCTGTCTCTAAACAACACAATATTGGATGGCCCAGATAAAGGATTATGGGTAACTCATGTGCAACAAGAACTCCATTTAAGTGGGCCAATGATGAAGTCAGCTTTCATCTGGGACACAGATCATAGGTGGAATCTTTCAGGTGGACCCTGTCATGTTGTTTTCAGTGGCAGGCCAGACTCAAAACCTGCCATCCAATATTTAGTCTGCTCTTTCCAGACCTGCCTGCTTTATTTCACTCTCACTCTCCATATGCTACTTTTTATGATCGTAATCATAAAATCCCTGGGACATCTTGTGCTCGAACCCTCCCCCTCTGATACTGAACCCTGATATTGAACCCTGAATTATTTCTTGGCTGTTTTTTGACGATAATACACTGATTGGTACACAGTCATCCACAACAGAAGAAGCTAACTGAATATAACTTCATCATGATGTGCACAGCGACGCTCCCTGGGTCTCACGCTGTCTTTCTGTTTATATCTCTGCATCTCTCTCTCGTTTTCCAGAATGTTCTCATTCTCTCATTGAGGCTCTGGTTCGATTTTACGAGGGGCTGTTATCTGTCTGACAGCAGCGGACACCCTACGTAGTCTGGCTATTGTTGAGTTACGTTGACTCCCAGTTTAGAGCCGCTTTCATGGGATGCCAATCCTTCAGTCGATGCATGAGCAACCATAAAAACAACTCGAGTCACCAGGACGATGATGATGGCATCGGCCGAGATCAAGATTGAGATTTTTAAGTTTGGTCCAGCTGGTATGCGGACGATTCTCCAGCAGGACTGGTAAAGTCCTGTCACTCAGCACAGCTGTGCGGTTTGTTAACCAACCTCTTCCCCTGACAAGACTGTCCCAGCCCTGCTGGAGATGAGACAGGCTAACAACACTTTCCGCTGATTGAAATGAAAGGTTTGGGTGTCCAAGATGGCTGCAGTACACGTCCATGTCGAAGGCACTTCTACTTGCCTGGTGGTGACACTGAGGCTTTAATAACGTGGATGCACGGTTCACGGTTGAACGGTTCAGTTCCTCCACCTCAGTCTAATACCCACCCCGCTGCCCCAACCCCTAGCCTCTAATCCAATGCTTGTAATCTCTCCAGCTGTGGTTTGGCCCACACTCATCTCTATCTCTCTCTCTCTCTCTCCCTCTCCCTCTCCCTCTCTCTCTCTCTCTCTCTCTCTCCCTCTCTCTCTGTCTCTGTCTCTCTCTCTCTCTCTATCTCTCTCTCTCTCTCTCTCTCTCTCTCTCTCTCTCTCTCTCTCTCTCTCTCTCTCCCTCTCCGCCACACTGACGCAGGCGTCCGTCAGCAGACGGTTAAGACGGCTACTCACTGTGGCGTCTCACTTGTGAGAGAAGCGCACGGAAACGAACCAAGCCAAGCCGCTTTTCAACTTCTTTTCCCTCACCGCCCACTGTTGAGGAGGTGTCGCTATAATCGTCGTGAATGTGATAACTGTCTCCATCTGTTTCTGTTATGAATATTTTGGCAGCAAGAGTTGAGCGTAATCATAACGAGACCCCAATTTTCGGTGTGTGTGTGTGTGTCTGTGTGTCTTTCTTTGTGTGTGTCTGTGTGTGTGGTCTTGTGTTCAGTCTGCCCATAAGGAGCTGTGTCATCGAGGGAGGAACGGTATTGGGGGCGGAGGGTCACTGAGGGTTTGGAACCGTGACCTGCGTGGTCGCGTGAAAGTGTGTCCACCCTGCGTAATAGCTGGTGTCCTCTTCCACTGAGCTATTCGCCGCATCGCAAGACTCATGGAGTGTGTGATTTTATGGAGACTTCTTATGGTAATGATAAGTTGGTTGGGAACTTCCTAAATAGAATGGGCGATGGACGACAACGACAGGCCTTCTGGTGGGGCTCAGAGACTTTATGGAGAAGTAGGATATGTTTTGAGGACCACAGAGCTGTGCTCTACTGGGACGGTAGTTTGTTTACAGCTGTCAGCTCATTTACTTATTCCTACAGTAATATTGATACTATTATGTATGTACTGTATGACATCATGATCCACCTTCTTTAATTAACATTTTAAAATTGCACACACCCATTAGGTCACTGAGGTCTGCGGACAAGCTTCTTTTATACACTCCCCGATCACGCTGTGTGCGCACAGGTGATAGGGCCTTTGCAGTTGCTGGTCCTAAGTTGTGGAATCAGCTTCCCCTATCTATTCGGCAGGCACCTTTATTGTCTGTTTTTAAATCCAGGCTTAAGACCCACCTTTATGTTCTGGTGTTTCCCACCACTTGACTTGTGCTGTTGCCTGTTTTTCTGTTGTTGACTGTTTTGTATTTTATTTTACTGTGTATTTTATAGTTTAAAAAAATAAAAATATTTGCATTCTGTTTTTGTTTTCATTCTTGCTTTTGTTCGGCACCTCGGTCAGCCTTGCTGTGTTGTGAGTGTGCTTTACAAATAAAATGTACTGACTTACTTACTGGTGACCAAAATACACTCTCTCTCTCCCCCACCCCTCTCTATCTCTCTCTCTCTCTCTCTCTCTCTCTCTCTCTATCTCTCTCTCCCCCTCTTTCCTTTTGGGCAGAAACTGTGTTATTGTAGTGGTCAAAAATATTGGTCAGTATAGCAATCTATTGGGTGTGTTGCTAGCATGGGCTGGATATGGAATTGTTTTGAATGTGACCTAGATGCATTGGACAAACATAAAAGACAAACATAATAAAGAAAATATTTGTTACCAGTTATCTCACGTCACTCCTTGGCTGATCCACTTTTGATCCATTCAACTCCAAGTGAGGACACAGAAAACACTTAGTCCCAGAGCAACTGTGTTTCTTTAGGTTGCTAAGTTGATTTATCGTTAGTTGTGTTTTCTGGCTCAATCAAAGTCTCTGTTGATCCGATCTTCAGACGATCCAAACTTTGTATCATTTTCGTGGTTTGTCTCCCAAACCGTAAGAATCAATCATTGTTAATGGGAAGGTTGTCTAGGCAGTAAGAGTTACAATCCCTGTGCGATACGGCCAGGGAGTACGTCTGGGAATGGTTGGTGTGTTCGCCTCAGTGAAGCGTTCCTTCTACTGGCTGTCGACAGTCAGGGCCTCACACCACTATGAGATGGAGGCTGAAAGTAGAGTCCAGATAGGAAGTCGATGAGGACACAGATGCATGAGTGATGAGTAATTGTCTTAGACATGAAAACATTTATTTATGATCCCTAAGCTAATACCTCCTTGCGGTAGATCAGGCATGTGTGAAAGCTCTTTAAGACCTGAGTTATTGTCCCAAACCTGAGAAGCTCTATACTGCTTGAGTTTCTTGTCATGAAAAACTGAATTTAAGTCTACAGGGTGCAGTTTATCAAAACCAACTGTCTCTTTCTCTGTCTCTCTCTGTTTCTCTCTCTCTCTGGTGAGCCTAGCGAGCAGTAAGTGAGGGTTTCTCACGGCGTGTCTTGGGTTGCTGGTTTCCAGCTCTGATGTGATCACTGTCTCCCCATCCAGGAGCACTCAAGGACAGGCCTCTCTGAGGAGGACTGTGGGTGATAATGAGAGTCAGGAACCACCATGCCTCTCAAAACAGCCTGTTAAACATTAGTTTGGCTAATCTGCTGTAATGTCTAAGACAAAGTGCCAGCTTCTTTCAGGCTAAGGATAGACCTGGATTCAGAAGCAACATTTTATAGTTAATGGGTGCTGTACTTGGAAAATGTGCCATCTGAAAATTACATTTTTGAAACAAGGCCCTTAGAAGCATTAAGACGAAAAAAAAAAAGATTTGTGTGTTTCCGATTTCCCAAAACTCACGGTTTACTATTTTGACTGCGCAGGCACGTTCTAGCTCAGAGGGATAACTGATCTAACACCGATGTTGGTTGCTTTTTGTGGTCCCGATGTCAAGACTTACGGACCTAGTGCCCAGCATAGGATAAATTACATGCTTGCACAGGGAAGATTCAGAAATAACACTGTACTGGCCCAATGTCATTCTATGCAGAACCAATGCATACAAATTGAGGACACATGCTGCAGTTGCTGTTAACGTACTGCATGAATTGGGCTGTGCAATTAGATAAAGGCCAGACGGTTTTAACTACGACTAAATTTACCCTGCGTCTCCTCTTCCCGTCGAAGACAAAGGTCCCAGAAACGTGACCGGTGGTCGGTGGTCATGTTGGTCGGTGGTCATGTTTTTTTGTTTGGTTTATTCATGGCACTCTGAGGCTCAAACTTTGTGGCTTCCAGCAAAGCCCCTCTTACCCTGGGATTCCACACTCTTACCCTGGGATTCCACACTCTTACCCTGGGATTCCACACTCTTACCCTGGGATTCCACACTCTTAGCCTGGGATTCCACACTCTTACCCTGGGATTCCACACTCTTACCCTGGGATTCCACACTCTTACCCTGGGATTCCACACTCTTACCCTGGGATTCCACACTCTTACCCTGGGATTCCACACTCTTGAATCCACACGTGACACTCCCTCTCAGACAAGCACGCCTTCAGGCAGCCTTGCCATGACTTCTTAGACTAAATGGGGTCGATGCCCTCCATCAGCTCCCCCAAAAGCTCCTTGGCCTAGATTGGTCTTCCAGGAGGCTTGAGCAGGTGTGGTAGATGTGGGTTGGAGGGAGCCTCACCTTTACCAGTCAGGCTGGTTGTTTGCAAAGCAATTCAGTCAATTTTAGAAGGTCAATTTGAGTGGATTTACCTTCATATTAATTTGTCCAAACACAAAAGTTCAGCTAGCCTTTTTCTACTTGCATTTTGTTTCCACTCCATGCTGTGGCAAACAGTTAGCCTGGTATGAAACTCACTCTTTCCAACTCCAGAAACAAACAGCATGGGTGTCTTCCAAAGTAAACCAAAACACTGAACATTTCCTGTCAATGTACTCAGCATTCTCCAAAGACAGTAGCACTTTGTAGCCTAAACAAAAGGGTTTGATCCGTGGTTAGACAAACAGCGTGTCTGGTTGAAGATAGAAACAACAAACAGTGCCTTCGTTTACGTCATTGTGGAGATGTTTGGGGTTCCCTGTTTGCTTGCGTTCTCCTAACCAAGGTCCAAACATTCTCCCCCCAGATGATTATACTGTTTGTGTTTGTTTATTCAAACAGCTTCGCATGAATCATTTTGGGTCTTCTGTATGGGCCTACGTGCCAGATTAGACCTCAAAAGTACATCAGTTTATAATTATTTAATGTCTTGCTTTGTTGATGGGATAACTGTTTTGTTTGGTTTCGTGTGAACAATTGAGATGTCAATAAAATGTGGACATGTAACAGTATCATGTGCATGAAGAAGACACACGGGTGATGGTGGGGCTGGAGCACGTGGAGTCTTCCTGCTGCATCACAGGATGTGAGACAAGCTACGATGGATCCTCTCCATGCACTTAAGCTGAGGGGGAATCTGAAGAGGGGAGATTATGCCCATCGGTATTCCTGCCCCTGAGGGAAGCCAGACCAGAGGAAATAGCCAACGTTCCTAGATAAGTCAAGTCTGACTCTTCCCATCCTTCTGCGTTAGAGAGGAGATCTGCACCATATTAAACTCCTGGCAGTCCTTTGTAGTTCTGGATTAGAAACCGGCAGAGTTTAGAGGAGTTGGAGGGAACACGCTGGTTTGGTCTCTGGCTCCTTCTGATGCATGCTGTTAAATATGTACGTTACATTTACATTTCTTCATTTATCAGATACTTTTATCCAAAGCGACATACAAATCGTGCTTGTGTACAGTACTCCAATCCATTGGATTATATTAGACAGACCATGCACCAATACAGAACTTTGAGAATGATTGTACTAAATTGTCGTCACCTTTTTTTAATCTTTTTTCTTTCCATGTTGTTTTGTTTTGGTACAATCCTTGCCTCTATTCTTCTCAATTATACAATTTTCAGGGGGGAAATTAGGAGGCCAAAAATGTCTTAATGGTGCCATAAAGACGAGGAAGCTAGTAAAAGGTTTTTGCCAGGAGCGAAAAGGAAAGTATGTGGTAAAGAGGCTCAATCTAATATCCAAGAGGCTGAGTGAGATGGTGCCCAACTGATGCTGGGAGTGGAGGGGAGCCAGAGTCCCTGACAGGCATCTGAAGACCTCATCACATGTAAAACAGGAAGATATCATGGCTGTCGTTAACCTAGAAAGTTGTCTCAAATACTTTTAAAACAGTCGTACGAAGAATGGGTAACGAACGATCCTGTCATTAAGTACTGACCCCAATGCATGTAGAAATTTGAATCACATTTTTTTATTTCTATTTCCATGGAGAAATATCAGCTGTTTACTGCGCAATTGTAAATTAACGAAATCAATAAAAAAGTTTTAGACTCTGGTAATGACAGGTTGTCACTTTATAATGAAATGGTAGGCATGGCTGTAACCACTGCAGGTACATATATTAGACTGTGTCTGAGTTTCTCCTCAGCTCTCTACACAGTTTGTCAGTTACTATGAAAGTTCAACCATGAAGTTAACGCATTACGACAGCGACCCTGCAATTTGGGTGCTGCTATAAAAAACCCTGTCCCGAGATGCAGTGGATGTGGCTTCTCAGTGCCAATAGCTCTGTTGGAATGAACCACGTTTCGGAGAAGGGGGGTGGACATAAATATTTACAATGTTAAAGCATTAAGGGGACATTCCTTCATTTTTCCCATTCTGTGCCCAATAGCTTCTGTGAGCGGAGTGAACTGCTGGTTGGCATGGGACCCTCTCTGTAGACTGTGGAGGTTTTTACACAGAGTTCTCAAAGGAATTTCCAGACATCTCCTTACTGTAAAGTATAAGCCTGAAATGATCCATACTGAGGTCCAGGGATTTAACATTTCAGTTTCATATCCATGTCTGCATGGGATACCTGCGTTAGTGAGACCCTTTCACCCTCTCTCTTGCCTGCACCTTCCTTGGTTCATATTGTAACGCAGTACATTCACAGCCAGATACCTTGGTAGCCTTGGTTACCCCCTTAATGACTTTCAGGGCCTTGATATCAAGCAAAGCTCAAGCTGAGCAACACTCCTGAATTGAAATATCCTGATGAGATATATCTGTATTGCACAGTCCTCACTCCCTTGCCAGGCCCTCATTAGCCTGACTGCTGTGGAGGACAGGACTGTACAAATCCACATCTTCACTTCTCCTCCCCACTAACAACACTTGAAGATTGATTGTGCCTTACCGTACGATCTCCATGGGAGCCAGGAAACATCCTCCTCTCCTCTTCCTGATCGACCAGCAGAGAAAACCTGACCTGATTTGTTAGTCTGGCGTCTGCTGGGACAGGGATTCAGTGTTTCGGTGTAAATCAGCAGGACGCTGGAGGCCTGGGAGGAAGATGTAAGCCACATTAAAGAAGGAGAAAGCTTAGGCGCCACCGACAACGTTTACTGAAGCGTCGCTTCCCATTGTCGATTTTCTTTGTTGTGGTTGCCAGGACCTGGCAGTCTTTTGCCGTAGGATGAAACTTGACGAACTGGCTCTATCTCACTTTCTGTCCTCACTCTCCCCTCTATCCTCACCCCTCTTCCTTCAACCCCTGGCCCCTACCACACAGAAAATGGGTGTGCTGGCTGTCACATACTATGACAGGTAAGATATTTATTTGCTTAAGAGCGTTTAGGAAGATCTGGGAACTTAAATCAAGGATCCCTTGGACAAGTTTGTCACTTCTGACAGTTTACATGAGCCACTAGTGTTATAAGTACCTGTGATGAAGTGCATTTAGACAGATCCCTATCAACTAAGCTCAGTTTCACTCTAGAAACAGCTTCAGCAGCACCACTTTGGACTGCACAACACAAGGAGGCTAAAAGCATGCAAAAGGAGCCACGTTCTCTGACAGACAGACATGAGTAAGGAGCAGGAAGAGGATCTCTGCATCACGTGTAGCCATGGAGAAACAACGTTGACCTCTCAGGTCATCAAACACACGAGAGGAAAACGTGCTGGAATGGAAACCAGGGGAAGCAAAACAGGAGAGTGGGGAGCTGCCCTGTTTGATTGAATATATATTTATACAGAACTCCCAAAGGCTGTAATCGTGGTTTTTTAAATATGTCCTTCACATCAAGGAAAGTTTATCTGAAGCCTATGGCGAAGAGACGAGAATAACCAACGGCAGAAAAACATGAAATACTGTACGGGTTTCTCAGCCAGGCCATGGCTGCTTAAAGCTTGCCTATTTTGGGTCAGGAACTTCTGAAGTAATTTTGAGCTTTTTCTTCTTCTAAAACCTCTCTGTAATCAAGGAAGTGAAAAAGCAGTTTAATCCAAGATGTGTAATTACTGCTGAAGTAGTCAAATGTAGTTTTATTTTCAAACAACATAAACACGTTGCTTTATATGTTAAGCTGATGTTCTTGCTGAACTTGACATGTTTTTTTTGGGTAGCAGCTCTCAGCTGTTTGGGAAAGTTGCTGATCAGGATATTTTCACATATAGGCCCTACTAGATCTCAGTAGACAGACACCGACAGCCGATTCTTGAAAACTGTGGACCAGTAGGCTGCCCTTTCAGAAGCGTCTTTGCAGTTGTAAGCCAATAGTATCAGTCCATTTGAACAGGATACAAAACAATACTGAATATATGTCTAAAACACCCACTCCCCTGCGGTTTCCTGTTCCTTTGAGACGTCAAGAAACTTCACAAATCCTATGATGGGTCGGTTCATTAATCACATTCATTAGCTGTCTACTTGTTTTGGTGCTCCATAGAGCGGCACTTTCGGCCTGCCTGAGCAATGTTGGGAGTCGGGAGGCGGCCTCCCGACAAGGTCACTCCGTCGGGGTCTCCGTCGCAGCCCAGTCCCGCCCCGTGACTAGCAGACACGGCCGTCACACACAATCGATGCGCTTCTCTAAGCCCTTGTTGCCAGGATGCTACGCTAGGAATGTTTCTGAGTCACAAAGGGTGATTAAAGGGTCTGATTTCTCCATATGCTGACATTTGTGAGTTTTTCATTCGTCTCTGTGAATGGGAATGTTTTTTTGTTGGGATGAGATTTTCATTCGGCTGGTAGTTCATAGAGACACATTTGGAATCGCTCAGTGTGATGTGGAATGAAGTAGCCTAAGGCTTGCTTTCGATTTTCTTCTTGTCAATGTTTGTCGAAAAGTTTTTTTATGTTAGTTCATTTGATAAATAGATTTGTCTTACCTTTCAAACAAGATGCATTCACAGGTTACCAGATATAAAATATATATAGGACAATATGATGCAGCAAAAAATAAATAAAAATGCAATTCCAATATATTAGCCAAGTGCCAAGGTCATGTGACTGGCTTTCCGCACTATGAGTAGGAAAGCCTTGCGTTTCTAGTGTTATCCACTCCAATCGTTCGGATATTGGATGCCATTTGCTCTACAGCACTTACGATCATGATTTGATGGCCCTCTCTTGCCAGAATACTAGCTCAATAGCGCAAACACAGGGAAAACAAAGTGCTCCGTTTTGCTCCACCACCGCCGGATCGGGTAAGTAACAAGTACAGCTCTGAGCTAACCAGTAGGAAGGGTGGAAATACAGGGTGTTGATATCACTGCCTGGAAACAGCTATCTACATAAGATGTTAACACCCTGGCCTGTGCCTGGGGGGTTTCTGCAGCTGACTCTTGGCAGTTTTAGCTAACTAGCTTCATGCCAAAACCGTGCAACGTTTAAATAGTTATACACAATACATTTATACCAAGACCAACCCTCCTAACTTGTCCAGCATCAAATAGCTTACACTAAATCCACTAATGTTTTAAAGATAATCAACCCATTTCTTCAGGCATGCTTAGAAAGGGAACTGGGTCTGTAAATACTTCCTGTTATGAAGAAGCAATTCTCCAGGCAGAACTTCTGTTTTGGAAAGAACCCTCTGACATAACACAATGAATCTCTGTTCAGTTGATTATATTGTGTTGAAAATCTCTTTACATGCTTCTTAAACCAAATCTGATTCTTTGGTTGCCACAGTATGATCACACAATCAATCCCTGTGGGCTTGAAGTTGGACCCTGTTGCAACGTGGCCTTCCTAGGTTACATAGTCTGTAAAGACCTCATTTAACTCTGGGTAATGGGCCGTTTTTAACTGCTCTCTGCCGCCCCCTCCCCCCGCTCCTTCAATATGACATGCCTAATTGGCAATCAACTATTTGCTAATTTCCTCAGGACAATCAGAGCGTGGAGTACTGAAGGCATGGAACATAATATTTAAGGCTGGATTGCTCAACCTATCCTTGGTATCCCAGACGTTACAATCTGACACTTTTAAGCTCACATTTATTTTGCTCAAATTTGATGGACTCCCAACATTTTTTCCCCCAACATTTAGTATTCTGAGTTTTTGCGTAAAGGTATCCCTTGTCTAATGTGATGACTAGATGGGTATCATATCTGTGATTGCCTGTGGGATATAATATGTAACAGTATTTTGGAGTGTTAACCCCCCTTGGTCAGGCTTGATGCTGGCAGAGAAGACTTCAGGATTACCTCAGCGCTGATTTAGGTGCATAAACATTTCCTCTGCGGTAATTGATTAAGTGGTTTGTTCTTGCGCCCGGCCTGCCCGTGGTCTCTCTGAGGCCAGGCCCCGGATCAGACTGGGCCTCTCCGGCTTCTCCAGCCACAGCATGTATACACACAGGCTCCCTCCATGACCAGCCTGTAATTACAGGCAGACCGTCCAGCTGGGTGAGGGGCATCCCCAGACTTGCCCGCAGAAGCAGACTTGCAGCACGGCTCCCTTTTAGTGTAAAAGCCAGGGGGAAACAAGCACTGCTCCCAAACACACACACACACACACACACACAAACACACACACACACTTGCTCAGGGAGTTGTGGTTCCATCATGGCTCTTAAATATGGCCTATTGTGGCGTAAGGCCGTCCTGATCTCTGAAGCAATGCTTCAATTTGGAATGCTGATCTTATTCATGATTTACTGGCCAGGCCTGACCACTGTGCTGTTAACCTGCCAAATCTACCAGAAAGTGATTCCCTGTTCAGAGGCAAAATACCACATCCCTGGCTCCCTGCTCTCTCTCTTTCTCTCTCTCTCTCTCTCTCTCTCTCTCTCTCTCTCTCTCTCTCTCTCTCTCTCTCTCTCTCTCTCTCTCTCTTTTTGTCACTTGCTCTGTTTCTCTCCTCATCTTGCTCCCTCCTTCCATTTCTTTCCCTCTTTCAAGCCGCTGAGAGAAAGCCATGCTTTTCTATCGCTTTTGTGAGGTCTTTACGGGTGACATGGCTTCACTTGCAAATTTAATTTAGTCAAGATTATCTCAATTTGACCATGAGACAGCCTGGAAACAAAGAGGCTAGTGCTGAAAGAGAATGGGGGACAGGACAACGGCAGACATGAGTGGAAATCCCGATGAGGACACAGAGAGCTGTGAGTCTGTATGCTGGTGCGTCCAGAAACCATCCCACAGCAGGACTGGGCACACTGGCTGCTGCTATAGACGCCTCTTCTGCTTCTCACTGAGGTCTGCTGAATCTGCTTCACCTGTACTCCCCATGGTGACCTTCACAGTCCCCCCCTGCCTGGCATGAAACTAGAAGAGGTTGTTTGTGATGGCAAACTCCTTCCGGGGTCAACACCCTGTGGTGTTTTTTTTTGTGCTTGTGGTCCAGTAAGAGTGCACTGCTGAGACTACCTATTCATGTCTGAGTGGATGTCCAGCAAACCGCATCAGGGTGTCAGTGGCTGAGGACATAAGTGGAACTTAATCAACCTTGACGACCTCTTTTATGGGGGCGGTGTTGAGTGATGCACAGTAGTGGGTCAGACTGGTGTCACACTGAGATCCCTCCTCACCGCAGGAAACAAGCAGCCCCTACCAGCCTTCAAATGAGGAAGGAACAGTGTTCAGTCTGTGCAACTGTTGCTGAATGCATTGGGGGTACACGTCTAGTTTTAAATTCTGGTACAGTACGCAGGGTGACCAGGACCACACAACCTGTTACCTACAGTGAGGTTGGGGTTCAAAAGTGCAGATCAGATCAAAATGATGTGTGGTTTAAGCGTCCCACCCTTTCGCCTCAGAGATAGGGTCCCCTGACAGGCACGCCCACACCCACCCAGCTGCAGGTCTGGAAAGGCCCATTACCCAGTTGGTAAACCATTCAGAAGATATCTGCAGCAGATTGCACTGCCATTCCTCAGTACTTTTAACGAGAACAAGGCAGCATTTTGACTGTAATTGGTTTGACAGAATTACAAGGTCGATGGTGATGCCAGGCTGCAGTCCCACAAGGCAAGCTGCTTTAATACAGCTTCATTAGCAGCTTTCTGCAAAGCCAGCACCTTCCTCAACCATGCCTTCTACATCTGCTGGTCACTGTCTGAAATATGGTCATAATGACTACCCAGAGCGGAGTTGTGGGGAAGCGTTTGAGGTGGTAGAAGAATGAAAACTATTCCTTTTGGCTTTTTTGTGGTTGGCAAACCTAATACTCTTTAATTCCCAAATAACCATGTAGATAACACCATAAATACCCAGCTGCTAAGTGAGTGGAACACTTTAAGCACTAAACGGTGTAATTATAGGACTCTTTGTTCCAATTCTAACACAGGAGGGATAAAAATAACAAACTCGCAAGTGTATATTTGTCCTGGGTTGGTACGGATAATTTAAATGGATTTGTGAAGGAACGGTTGTCATTTGGTCACTATCTTTCTCTTTCGTCCTCTCTCTCTCTCTCTCTCTTTCTTTTTGTTCTGTTCGGTTCTTGCCAGCCATTGTTCAGTAATGAACTCTATTTTCTCTCAATTCCACGCTCCTCAATACATCTGGTTCATAACACCCTTTAAAGTCATAAACAGTGAGTTTACCCAGACTATTGGTCTATACTTCAGTAAAAAAGAGACAAGGAGTTCAATGAACATGTTGAATAGGGCCATGTACACTGATTTGTGGCCTGTATTAAACATTTTAAGAATGGCCAGGGCTCGCAACTAACCTTTCCCCCCGCATTGTCCCAGTGCGTCCCAAAGTAAAAAACTTGACCTGTCCCAAAATAAAAATTATTGTGTTTTTGCATTTTGACATTCTGACATGGGTCTAGGTTATTTGCAACACTTTTTTGATATTGTTATGGTCTATCGTCCCGAAGTCTGTGTTGAACTGTCCGAGACATCTAGTCTGTGTTGAACTGTCCCAGACATCTAGTCTGTGTTGAACTGTCCCAGACATCTAGTCTGTGTTGAACTGTCCCAGACATCTAGTCTGTGTTGAACTGTCCCAGACATCTAGTCTGTGTTAAACTGTCCCAGACATCTAGTCTGTGTTGAACTGTCCCAGACATCTAGTCTGTGTTGAACTGTCCCAGACATCTAGTCTGTGTTGAACTGTCCCAGACATCTAGTCTGTGTTGAACTGTCCCAGACATCTAGTCTGTGTTGAACTGTCCCAGACATCTAGTCTGTGTTGAACTGTCCCAGACGGGACAACGTTAATTTCCAGCCCTGCATTGATCTACGTGGATAATATTTTAGATCTGTGATCAAACAGCAAAACACAGTTGTCCATTCTAGTGCTAGTATAGCTCACCTGTTCAGTGTTCGTGTAAGGAGCCCCCTAGTCACATGTAATTACTCACTACAGTGTCTGCCACTTGACTTAATCACTGCTGAGACACTCCGTCTTTAAAGGATGACAGAGATGGACTAAGAGTTAGGTTCCAGTTTTCTTTCCGTTGTTTCAGGAGAGATCTTGAGTGAAGAGGAAAGATATGAACCACATCGTTGGCTGATTACTATACATCCAGTTAAGCTCAGACACAAGCTAGCCTACTCTGTCATTTGGAGATGCAATGAGGTAATCTTTTCACTAGATTGTTTCATAGGAAACATCTCACTGTAAAATCAATACGCTACGTTGAATTATCTTCTTTTTTGTTTACCATTGATTCAGATCGCATTTGGTCAAATGAGCGATTCTCACAGTCTCTAGAGAAATAAAAAGTAATCTTACTTGAATTTAATTCAGACAGATGGGTTATGTTTATGCAGTAGTTATCTCATCCAATCACATTCAATTACCAAAACCTGAAACACTGCAATCTCCAGTCCCATGATCATTATGTCTTTGTCCAAACAGTGTCTCTGATGGTTAGAGTCAACTGGAGGACTACAAGCCCACAGTCTTATTGAGTACAGGGATGTATCCATGTAGCTTTAGAAGGAATGTGTGTGTTTGACCTCTTCTTTGATGTTTATAATTATAATCTTAGGCCTGTTTAGTTGGCTTTGGCTGTTTGCAATGTTTCGACTGACATGAAATTGTATAATGGTTGAATCCTATTTATTTTCTTCCCTTTTCTGAGTCGAACGGAACACTGAATCTTTGAACTTTTTCCACATGAAATTCAGAATATAAACACAGGACATTTTGCCGCAGTAAATATGAAATGTCATGAAATAGTTTTCGGTCTGCAGTGCATTTACTTGAATAAACAGTATGGTCCAGATACTGTAGGTTTTTCTTTAGAGATACCAAAACATATTTTTGAGCGGGCATAAGGCTGGCTCTGATGCAGAATAAGGACCCCACTGTTCTAGCTACCTTACTCTGAGCAGTGGCCGTCAAGGTCCCCTAGGAATGTCAGTAATTAGCTCTGTAATCACAAGCTTTGGGAAATCTTTGAGAAAACATACTTTATCGTTGTGTGAAAGTCTTCTGTCTGCGCTACTGTGCTGTGTCACTGAGCCAAAGGTTACAGAGGATAAACCATGGTACTGGCATGTTTAACGAGAACCATGCTGGTAGGTTGGGTAAACAGGCCATTGTACTGTACACAGTGGTATCTCACTGCAGGTTTGACTCCATGCCTGGCACCAGCCCGTGTTTACAGCATGTGACAGACCATAGCAAAGTTGTATGGACTCAAACACCTAAAGACACAACCACTACTGTCGTTTGTCATTGAGACGTGGGTGCCCTAAAAAACCCAAGATGTTCTCAATGTACAGCACACCATGCACAAGCCCTCCATTCACAATATTCCAGCACACAGGCCCTTTAAAGCAGCGATCACCTGTCTACTTTTAGATCGCAATCAAAGCCTATTGTTCTCATCAGACAGTCCTCACCAAGGTCAAGGGGAACTATGGACCATATGTTCCACAGGATCTTTGATCAATCCAGTCAATCAGTCTTGTCCACCAAGGGGGAGAGAGAAAGGGGAGAGGCAGTTGAAGAGAGGCCCGTGAATGTGACGATAAGGAGCCCATTGTCCTCCCCTCACGTCAGCACTCTACAGGCGACAGCACTCTGGTGAGTCTGTCTTCATAAGGCAGACAGGCATTCCACACATTCTAACTGCTGTATTGTGTAAATTGCACGTATTTCCATGGCATATGCGGCCCTCCTTTCTCTCCTCCAGCCATGCAGACCAGCAGCGTCCGTCTCTTTCGTGTTGAGGAGACTGAAACTGGAATGTGGACAGGTGTATTTGATTGAAGTGTGAAATCATACAAGAGGCCTTGAAGTGATGGAACACTGGCTGATGATTTTCAGATGTCCCACGTCTGGTATTGAGGAGAACCCTGTGGAACCCTGCTCTTGGGATCCTTTTTGGATTTGTTGTTCTTCCGTCAATGGGTAAAGCATTGGTTACAGACTGTAAGGCATGTTTTTGTTTTGCAGAGAAGGGTTTTGGTCAAGACAGGTTTGTAGTACATGTAGCTTTGACATGAAGTTGTTTACAGAGACATTGTTATGAGATTAAAACATAGTCCCCGTTGTGTCATCATCGTTTCCCTGCAAGTGGTTCTTTTCTTTTCGGGGAACAATAGCTGTGCTATTTTCTTGAAAGCGTCTCTGCTGTCATTGTGTGTATGTGTGAGAACACCGAGACAACAGAGAGGTTTGGCACCTCTCAATGGGAACATCCACTCCAAGTATTAGTGTCAGGCCTCATACCCCTCACATTGAAAACCACAGTCCAGTCAAGGTCTCTCCACAAAGGCCGTGGTGTCAGATGAGATGGTGATGCAGCTTGTCTCACTGCTGCCTGCCCTACTGCACCAGCCAGACAACAGAGAAGATTCCTGGATGGAGTGAATCAGCAACTGCAGTTGTATTCACACCAAAAAAAAAAAAAAAAAAAAAAAAGACCCCCCAAAACCCTCCCGTGTCTCTCTTGGGCTCGCTCTGCCAGGAGAGCCCTGAAGAGGGGGTCTGTGTGTGTGTCCATTATCTGGGTAAGCCATCTCTCCTCAGCGTTGAGTGCTTCTAGGAGGTGTACAGTACAGCCAAGCCCGGCCGGACAGAGAAAGGAGGCCATTCTTCTTCCTCTGACTCTCAGCTGAAGTACAGCGCTACCTCAGGCTCTGATTTCTGAGGCCCTTTTGTGTCGCGCCACAGATCGGGGACACTGAATGAGGCTGGAGGCAACCCAACACCGCTCCCTCCCGTTTCAACCCTGCAGCCCTGTTTCCAGAACACTGCATGGAAAAGAGAAATCTTCTTTTTTTTTCTCTCTCTCTCAGCGTAAAACAACTTTTCTTTTTTAGTTTTTACTACTCAAACCCATCTGAGGATGAAATCAACACGGAACTGCATTATTTTAACGTGTCTTCACTATCTGTGGCTAAAATCAGTAGCACACTGAGTATTAGATAAGGACTTCCCAGTACCACTTGTGAAGGGTCCCAGGTGGCTTGGCTGGTAAAGTAACACCTGGTGACCTTGTAATGTGAGCAGCATACCTCCAGCATTAGACGCTCCAAGCTGCCTGACTAGCGGGCTGGAAAGAGGGTGCTCATGGCAGAGATGGGTGGAAGGACTGTTCTTCTGTATTCTCTCATAAAGGCATGGATTTATGTCCGATGAAACATCAGACTCTGTCATCTCAGTTGCAACCTCTACTTTAACTCCAACACTCGTGTTGATGAATTAATATTTTGAAATATTGCTGTGATCTTCCTCTGAACTGACTGTTTAAACACGTTTGACAGTTGAGGATGAGAGGTGGCCAAAGGAGCTTTGTATGTAGCTGAGCAAGATTGTGAATTTACAAGACTGTGTATGCGGAAAGAGTCCTTGGAGAATGTCTGGGTTGAGTGTACTCAGGAGTGCTGAACAGTTCCCCAGCATAATATATTCGGTCACGAAGAGATCTTTCATCTGTGTGTATATCCCTTTGCGGTGGCTGCTGACAGATTGGCACCTCAGTGTCGGTCTCCACAGAGGGTCCACTCTGTTGGTCCACCTCCTCATCCTGGCATAGACCCCAAGGAGGCTGAGGCAGGGAGGCTGAGTCTGGGAGGCTGAGTCTGGGAGGCTGAGTCTGGGAGGCTGAGTCTGGGAGGCTGAGTCTGGGAGGCTGAGTCTGGGAGGCTGAGTCTGGGAGGCTGAGGCAGGCAAGCTCCTGGTCTGTCATGGCCTGAGCCGGCCTGCGTCACCCGGGACTTCAGTGAGCTCTGTCACGCTCCTGGCAGATGATCCAGACTGGGGGTTGGCTCTTCACTTCCTTTTTTGTCTCCCCACTTCCTGTTCCCTCCTGAGGACCCGCGCTCAGCCCTGCGGCGGCCAGACAGAGGAGAGGATCTCCTGTGTGTGTCTGCAGATGCTCCCAAGTACAAACTCAGGACAGCTGTGGTCCCTGTCATACGTTTGTGCCATCCAATGGAAAGCATGAACTGATACTGTAATGTAAATATAGCATATATTCAGCAATAGGATTTGAACCAACGATGAACAGTCCGGATCAACAGTTTAAAGCTCCACCACTGAGCTATACCATGTGTTCTGTTGTTGTGCAACAATATGTGTTAACAGTTGTTTTTTTGTTGTTGTAATGATTAAGTAAGGGTTTATCATGTGATGATTACACTTGGGTAGCGGGTGAAGTCAAGTGCGACCAGAGAGTCATCACATCAGGATGTGAAATGCAGAAAATGCAGAAAATGCAGAAAATGCTGTCTCTGTCGCAATCTGTTGTGGTTGCATCTGTCACACTGGCAGGTTGTAGGAAAGAGGAAAGTGTAGTGGGATGCGTGGAGACGGGGGTGTTCATCACAGCTGTCTGGGATATTTCACAGTTCCATGACAACGGGGGTGGGGGGCTTGGGGGGGGGGGGCTGTAACGGTGAGCAATCCACAGGACAACCCGGCAGTTGCAGACTTCCTTTCTACAAGAATTCTAGGACAGTCAATCATGGCGCGTCTACGCACACACCTCGGGTCGTGGACTTTTCACAGGCGGTAGCTCCTGTGCTCAGGAACAAAATCAAAGCCAGGAAGTTTGGTCGGAGGTTTACAGCTGACACACTTAAACACCACATGGCTGTTTCGGCCTCATCGTGTGGTAACGACCCGTCCTCCACCAATTACTTTAAACTGCTAACTCGGCCTCTTTCAAAGCGTGTCTATGGCCTGCCGCGTGGGTCCACTTGCTAGGAAGGCCATCCAACCCCCTGTCATTATTCACAAGAGTGCTGACCTGAGGTTATAGCTCCAGTAGCAGTATAGGGTTAGTGTGTGCTGTGCAGTGGTGCCCAGACTAACTTGTTGCAGGGCTAGGGCCAGGCCAGGCCGGGGGGAATTACAGGCTATTCTTTGAGCAGAGGTTGGAGGGGAGTAGCTGGACCTGGGTGTACTCCCTCAGGAAATTAAAAGCCAGGACTATTTCCTTCAGACTCACGGTTCTCTCTCATCTTCTGCCAGTGGGTTAATGAATAGCAAACTATTAGTCTCTGGCTTTCCTCATCTTCTTCTGTTGTTTATCTAGATAGGACACATCCACCTTGCTGAAAGTTATATCAGCAGCCCCTATTTGGCAGTAATATATATGCTATTACAGGGGCCACATTGTGTAGGTTATCTGGTTCCACTTTGTATTTTTAAAGCCAAGGTAGTTTAGTGGGATGCGGTTGTTATACCGTCCCAGATAAGTTACCTGCCACAACTTAACCTTCTTCTAAATGCCAAAAGGTGAAGTATCAGCATGTATATAATGATATTTCCATGTTGTAATGAAATACCTGGGTCTAATCCCAAGGTCCTGCATGAATATCTCCAACAGTGAAGCAGACGCAGGCATTTGGCTGTACCCCTCTCAGCCATGACACAGAACTACAAAGTGTTCTATAATAGAACCCACGGCACGCACTCCGAGCTGCCAATGGCTCCCGTTGTTGTTTTGGAACATTCCCGTTGTGGAACATTCATCCTCAGGTATTCCGTCAGTTTCCCTGCTCCACTTGTGTCCTTAAGATGAGAGCAGGGGGAACACAGAGCAGCGCAGACAAGCCGAGCAGGCCTGAGGCTGCAGGAGGCTGTGGGTTAGATAGGCTGCATGGTCTGACACACCTCTCTCACCACACTGAGATGACTGTTGAGATTAGATCTCAACGTATGGCTGACCGACAACTCAACGAGTGAGTGACAGCTAGCCATGCTTCTCCACTCCAAACGTCTTTCTCATGTGTTGCTGTCTGCTTGTTTGCCTGTGTGAACTCTTGAACACGGTATGTGTTGATGTAACCTCAAGGGGATGCAGAGAGTGATTCAAAGCTGATGATCTAGAGATAGACAAGCTTTTGTTAAAAATAATTTTCCGTGCCTTGGATCTCTTTTTTCAGTTGTTTTCGGCAGTCTTCCCCTCGCAGGTGAAACTTTTCCTTCAAAATATTCCGTGTTCTGGAGTTTACCAAGTGCAGACAGGGTCAAAGGTTGCCCACCTAATACCAGTCAGGAATCCTACAGTGGGCCAACAATCACAGGACATTGTATAGTTCTGTTGAGGATAGCTATTGCAAGGGCCTCAGAGAAGCATTACGACAGTTTGCAATTATGCCATCAAGACGATTATATACTTCATTGGGCTTTTGTTTTGCCAATGGTACAAAGTACTGCTGATGCAATTACACACTTACCAAACAGCTTAAATATTTTTGTATTAATTTTCATTCATTGACATGAACTGTGTCAATGACAAGGTTATGCTCACAGATCTTAAACATACACGCATGCATCTGCTGGGTGGGCGATCTTATTTCTGAGGCGTAAGCTGTTACATCCATCTCAGACCTGTCTCAGACCAATATGACTACCAGCTAGGAAAACGGCAATCAGACCATAACACGTTTCCAAACCTTCTTAGTCGAGCCCTTCTGGTCAAATGAAAATGTTATTCTGTTCTTATTCGAGTTTCACATAAATACACGTGGTTTCATCCAACCACAGAACAGGCTTATTCCATCCCCGTGGGCCTCTGAGGGTGTTGAGCTTGGGTGGGGGAGGAAATGGTATTCAACGGGGGGTCTTTCATCTTACATAGCACTTTGATGCTTTTATACATCGCCAGAAAGCAACGATGTCGACACATTTTCCTTTGAAGAGTTGGTGGAGGCGGTTGGGAGGCCTTGTCCGAGTCTGTGGGGAGTGCAGTCCATCCAGGGGGGACTTGGTGAGGCCGTTTGGTGTCTGTGGGGAGTGCAGTCCATCCAGGGGGGACTTGGTGAGGCCGTTTGGTGTCTGTGGGGAGTGCAGTCCATCCAGGGGGGACTTGGTGAGGCCGTTTGGTGTCTGTGGGGAGTGCAGTCCATCCAGGGGGGACTTGGTGAGGCCGTTTGGTGTCTGTGGGGAGTGCAGTCCATCCAGGGGGGACTTGGTGAGGCCGTTTGGTGTCTGTGGGGAGTGCAGTCCAGGGGGGACTTGGTGAGGCCGTTTGGTGTCTGTGGGGAGTGCAGTCCAGGGGGGACTTGGTGAGGCCGTTTGGTGTCTGTGGGGAGTGCAGTCCATCCAGGGGGGACTTGGTGAGGCCGTTTGGTGTCTGTGGGGAGTGCAGTCCATCCAGGGGGGACTTGGTGAGGCCGTTTGGTGTCTGTGGGGAGTGCAGTCCAGGGGGGACTTCAGAATCAGGACTTTGGGCTATAATTCTGGGCTCCCCACACTTTGTTATCTTCTGAAATGCTCTCGACCGGCCCCTTCAGTCAGATGCTTGTCTCGCTTTACTGTAGCAGACGCTATTGTTGGGAGGACACTAATCTGCAGCCTCCTGTGATGATGAGATGGACAGGTCTTCTGAGATCTAGTCTGTCATTACTCTTCTTAAAAAAAAAAAAAAAAATACAACAAAAAAACACTTCCTGTCTGTCGTCATAGCAACATACCCCATGGTATCCACCATGCAGGTCGGAAAGAAGAAATGTGAGAGTTTAAGATAAATTGTGTCTCATTCTGAAGTGTTTTTTTCTCCTGTATGTGTGGCAGTTCACAAGGACTGTATCAGATGAGATGTATTGACCGGGACTGAGGTGCTCTGAATAAACAAAAGGGAAACGATATCCGTGGAAACCACACTGAGTTCCACACCAGGGGAGCTTGGTGATGATGACCTTCCATTCTATAGCTGCCATAAAGCAATTTCCTCCAACAACCGACCATAACAAACTGTCTTTTACCACCCACAGGCAATTGACTGCTTCGTATCGATCCTTCCTAGACCCATTTAGCCACTATACGGGGATGGAGCTGCTGTTTACAGATAGTGTTATCTCTAAGTCACAGTATGTTGCGGTAGTATTTGTTCTGGATGTTCTTTAACCCCGTGAACGGAGGAGGGCCTGTGCAGATCAGGGAAGTCAGACGGATCAAGAGCAAGGAAGAGAGGACTGTGTCACATTCCTCATGTGGCCTGAAGGAGAGTGAGTGTGTGTGCCTTACCCCAGGAGCCCACAGGGTCCCTGCCCTCCTCCTCCTCCAGTCTCTCTGAACTTGGGCCTGGCATTCTGCTTGTTGTCAGGGTGCACTTGTTGTGATGGTGACGCTTGGCATCAGTGGTATCGTGGTCGACATTACCTTCGCAGTTTCACCCACTTTCGGTTCCTGTAATGCAGATAATTAGGTGTAGTGTAGTGTCTGCTAAATTATCGTTATTATTTCAGTGATAAAGTCCTTCAGGGAACCACTTTGGTTCAATGAAGGCATTGTTATTCAGCTCAGGGTGAATATGAATGCTTACTGCCTAAACAGATACAGGAAACCACTGTGTTTTTAAAAGTTAAACAACTATTTTATTGTTTTCCAAGTATGTAACAAAATAATAGCTATGGATAAAAACAGAATTTTGCATTGTAAAACTACGTAAAAATGTTTACAGACAAGCATCACTAATTGTACAAAAATAACGATGATAACAGTAATAAAAAAGGTACAAACGATAAAGAACAGAACATCCTCGCGTCAGTGTGCAAACCGTTTATACAGACGGACACGCCCCCTTTCTCAGGCAGCAAATCCTGATAAATTATTTAAATAGCATTTATCTACACACAAACTCGCGTGCGTGCGCACACGCACTTACACAAACACACTTGCACACACACTTACACACACACACACACATACTGTATCAACTTTACAAAAAAAGCAAAGACAAAACAGAACAATAATTTATCCATTAAAAAGAGCATACACAAAGCAAAACATATTTATAACTCTCCCGTCTGATCTGTTTATTCCATTGGGCAGGTAGAGAGAACACGGGGGTCTCTTATAAAAGAAAAGTAATACTATTTACAGCTCATGCTACAGTAGCAATAAAATGTTGGATCGATTCTATTCTGTAAGCATGTGAAAAAAAGTACTACGTTTTTGTTGTTGTTTGTTTGATCAAATTATACACAGCAATGAGGTAATATTTGTACATCAAAGGTTCCTTTGTTTTCTCTCTCTCTCTTTCTGAAGAAAAGGCACACAGGTCACACGCACATCTCACCGAGAAGCCCTGGATCTCGGCACTGCAGGTAGCTGACGCTCTGTCGGCGGGAGGACAGGCTGCGTTTTGCAGCAGAGAGCCAGAGCTGACACTGTTTACGTTAGCCACTAACCTAACCAGATGCCGTTTTCCACCAGGTACGTCGAGAAAACATCAAAATAATATTGGAATTCTTCGCTGCCTACATTGTAGACAAAGTTTAATAAGTTACGGTGTCTTATTTACATCGTTTTTAATTTAAACCTCCGAAGATGAAGTACACCTTCTGTCAAATGGCTTGATTTTTGTAATTCATGTTTTCTTGTTTGGAGAAGAATACAAAAAGTAATTTCAGTAAAACGTTATATTGTTAGAAAGTGGGCAGACAGTCTCGCTCTGGCCATCCAGCTGCTCAACATAGTACTCCCTTGGTGCTGTGTGTCTCGGATTGTAATGCTAAGATGGCAGCTCGCATCTTACCCTGAGAATGTTACATAATGCTCATAACTCAACTAGATCGATCTAATGCCAGCCACAAAGTACATGTATTGATGTATTGACAATTTTTTTCGGCTCATTTTAATTTCTTTTTTTTTTTCTTTCTTTTGTCTCTGCAACACTTCTCAAAAATTACTTTTAACAGCAAATATACTGTAAATGGGTTATAGCAAAGCAAGTTTTTTACGTTCTTATTTACACAAAAATGAAGACATACATCGAGTTATCAGCCCTCCATAACTTGTGATTACTCAACTGCTACTGAGAGTCAGGAGTTCTCCTAACAAAACATACAAGTGAAAAATATGTTTTGCTTTCTGCAGTTTCAGAGCAAACTTAGGGTAATGTCATTCACAATCTACAGCCTGGCAGATCTGGTTGGGTTTTTTTAAGGAGGGAAAATGATCAGTCTTTTCTTTGGGACGCCCATCCAGAAAATGACAGAAAGGCAATGTGAGAGAGAGAGAGAGTTGGAGCGAAAGAGAGAAACGTTGAGGTTGGGAAGTGCATAGTTGTCTAGTTTTCTATGGGGAGCCGATCCCGTGAAGAACTGAATGAGGTCTTTCAAAGAGAAACAGGGAGCGACAGAGAAGACACTGGCTCAGGAGAAGAGAAGGGGGCTGGTTCCTCAGCGATACCTACTCTGCTTGCTGAATCTCCACTGGCAGTCAGCTGGTTTTCTATCCAAACCAGCATCATTCCCCTGACGCTGACCACACACCCTCGCCAGGCCGTGTGCGTGCCACAGAAAAGTTGAAAGCGTAAAAAAGGGAAAAAAAGGGTCCCTGGGCATCAAGAATGCGTGAGTTCATGTTTGTACAGAAAGGTGCATTTTTCTCAGAGCTTCCTGCTCCTTGTATTTATGCATCTGCGAAGAGAAACAAACAATATATTTTAGATTGATCACTAGATGATTAGACTAAATTTGATGATTTAGACACATTTAAAATGGAAATGCATCCATTTAGCAGATACTTTCATCCTTAACAACATGATGGTAAACCAGGGACATCTGGATTGGCAGTCAATCCCCTACTACTCAGCTGTTGCTGACATACACCGAAAGATCGTGTTCCTTACCTCTGCATTCATACTTGAGGTCTGAGAAGTATACCATCTCCTGAGAGAAGACAAAAAGACCTAGCCGTCCACCTGCATACGTCTTATCGTAGATACTTCCGGAGTCAGCCATGATCTTCTTGCCCTCGTACATCACCACTCTGAATCAAGGAGGGACACACAGGAACAGTGAGGTGGATCGTCACAATAAAGGTCCTTAAACAGGAAACTGGCCATTTGCCCTACACACAGATGTGGGATGGGTGATTATGTTTCTGCTGTGTACCTGATATGTCCTGTTCTTGGTCTGTGGATTAGATGCCATCTGTAGGCAGTAAAGTCCTTCCATCCGATGTTCTTTGGGTCGTGCCACAGAGTTTTCACCTACAGAATATGAAGAAGAACAGAGATTGAATCAAAGTTCTTTTGTTGGTAAAAAAAGAAAAATAACTCCATCCAACTTCAAACTGGCAAATTCCTTTCTCTATAATCTGATGTCAGCGTGTTTACCTGTCCAGGTGTGTTCCCTGTGTGCCACAGGGCGTTCCTCAGATGCTCTCCCGGTCCAGTGGTGGAGTTAACCATCTTGATGGACAGGCCTGAGTAACCCTGGGCCTTGGTGGGCTTGTTGGACCAGTAGGTCTGGGTGATCTGCTTCCACATCACTACGTAGAACCTGGAGCTTGACTGGTATCCAAAGACGAAGCCGGCATAGTCATCGTCCCTCTCCGTGTTAATGAAGAACGTCCCGCTGAAGTCCACAGAGTTGAACTCATCAAAACCTGAGGAAAACGCAGAGAACAGTGAGAACTTCTTCCCGCACAAAAGCGATAAGTGTTAGCTACTTTGTATAGATAGATAATGGTTTTTAATGTAAGCGAGGTGATTAAGGTATAGTTGAAATTCTTAGTGCTGTTAACCGCCAATTATTAGCACTCATTGAATGCGTCCAATCATCCAACCAGCCAGATGACTTGGTTGGAACAAACTCTTGTATAAAACACATTTATTTGTCCATAGTACTAACACAAATGAAATACAGTCCTTACCAACAGCAATGCCAGGGTCGCAGTTGACTGTCTGCACCAGTTCTTTGCCCTGGTGGCGGACCACCCAGTTGGGGTCGATCTGTGAGGTGCCTTTGGGGTCCAAAGGCACCATCTGGAACTTTCTGAAGTCTGTCTCGCTGATGTCAAAGTTCTCAGGACAAACGTCGTAGATGTCAGGCACGTTGTCTTGGTCAAAGTCATCCTTGCAGGCATCACCGCGACCATCACCTGAAGCGTCGATTATTACACAAAGTGTCCTTCTTTTACAATAGCTAAATAAGAGGGAACTAGTGATCAGTGATGATTCCACTAGATTTACATCTATCAAAAAGAAAATCTATATGTCGGCCGGCCTGTATGTCTATCCATCCACCATCTAGCCCACTCACCATCAGAGTCCAGCTGGTCAGGGTTAAAGGCCAGTCTGCAGTTGTCTTTGTCGTCAGGGATACCGTCGTTGTCGTCGTCATGGTCGCAGACGTCTCCTTTCCCGTCCTTGTCGTGATCGGCCTGGTTGGCGTTGGGGATGTAGGGACAGTTGTCCAGGTTGTTCTGGTGGCCGTCCTCGTCGATGTCCTGGTTGCTGTCACACTTGTCTCCCACGCGATCGTCATCAGAGTCCACCTGTACAGGTGAGAGTGAGAACAGCTGGTTAATATCTGGGGTTGTGGGGTGTTTTTAGAGGATCTCTAATCTGCAGGTGAACATGTTATGAGCTGTAATGTTAACCCAATGCTGATTCCGTTTTACCGGATCATGTGATGTGATGCCTACCTAGAGGACCAGTCACCCTCACCCTTCTGAACCTGCCAAGCTCCATTTATCTAAAATCAAATGTAGTTTTTTATTTCCTTACAATCAAACAACCCTACCCAATTCTTCTGTTTCCTCAGTTGTTTCCTCAGTAATTTGAGTTTCTCCTACTGTACTCTGCTCAGCTAACATATTTGCTTGCTAAAATGCATGCTAACACAGGCATGCAAATCATCCATCTGAAGCCATGAATCTCCACTCCTTTTCTCCTTGGTGCGTCTACACACACATTCAGCAGCAGCCGAAGAGGCCGGAATCAGAAGAACAGAGGGTGAGAGGAAGGGAGGGGGAAGAAGTGAGAGAGGAAGAGAGGGATGCAAGGGGAAAAAAGAGAGTCAAAACGAGGGATTATGAGAAAGCAAAGGGAGAAAGAAAAGGGAGGAAGCGAGAGAATAGAACGTGTGGATTCAGTTCCACCCACGTTCCCCCACAGCCACCCTCGGAGTCTCGTTGTTCCACACATTCCTGCTCCTCATGTGAGCGTGGCCCAGGTGGAACTGGGCAGGGCCAGAGCGTGCCGACATGAGCGCACACAGCCCTGGGCTGGCCCATTCTTCACTAACAACCAGCTATGGGCCCCTACTCCCCCTGCAGCCCACCTCAATGGGCCATTGAAAAGTCTCCCCACCCCACCTGGCTAATTGTGGGGCAGCTGCCCCGGGCAAGGCCTGGATATGCTCTTCCCCCCTACAGCGTGATGAGCCCTGCCGCGACCCAGAGCGAGCTAGTAAGACTCTCACTGGAGAGAGAGGCACAACAGAGGGTCTGAAGGATGAATGTGAATCAGGCTTTTGGGCGGTGAGTGGTGAGAGTTGGGTGGATGATGTGTGTGTGAACGGATTTAAGGGGCTCACACCTGGTCAGGATTATGCTCCAGAGGGCAGTTGTCACACATGTCACCAACGCCATCCAGGTCTGTGTCCCTCTGGTCAACGTTATACACGTAGGGGCAGTTGTCCTTCTCGTTCAGAATTCCTGGGGGAGAGTTATAGTGATAGTTGCTGGGTTAGACATGACAAATCTCCAATCTGCAGGTGAACACGTTATGAGCTCTGACGCTAACTGATGCTGATTCCGCTTATGTTATGTCTGTCGTGGTTCCTCGTCCTGTCTCTCATCTTGGGCTATCTAATTCAATCCCTCACCCTTCTGAACCTGCCATCCTCAGTTAAGTCTGATGGAGCTTTTTATCTCTTTAGAATCAAACAACCCTACCCACTTCGCTGTGGACAGACATACAGAAATCCGGTAGCTCCACAGCGTGGCAGTGAAGCTAAATCATCTGTATCTGTCTTCTCTTGTCATGTTCCCGTCATGGTTACCATGCTCATAACCAGAGATCAGGATGGTCACAGTGCCTCACCGTCTCCGTCGATGTCAAGCGAGCAGGCGTCTCCTTCTCCATTGCTGTCCGTGTCTGTCTGGTCTGGGTTGCTGTTGTATGGGCAGTTATCGCAGCGGTCACCGACATCGTCACGGTCGTAATCAAACTGCCTGGGGTTGTAGATGAATGGGCAGTTGTCCTGTTCCAGAGAGGAAGGAAGGAAGGGAGAGCACACGGTTTATCTCTGACCTCGAGGAGTTGTCATGCCGTGTCCAGAGTGTACGCACTGTTCACACACTGTTCACACACTGTCTATCTGGCCAAAACATCCCTGAAATGAAATATGTCATTTGCCGTGGCTGACTGTGTGGGTCTGTTTACAGGGAGATTGGGGGATGAAAGTGTGTTTTATTTTTAGGCTCTGTCCCAAATATAATGTTGGGTTACGTGGATACACTGTGTGTTCTTCAGAGTGGTACCTCTGTGTTGGAATTTGAGGTTTGGCTTTGAAAAGGGAAAATGTTTGCTTTTCGCTCCCTCCCCCTTCTCCCTCCCCCTTCTCCCTCCCTCTCTCTCCCTCTCTCTCTCTCTCTCTCTCTCCCTCACCTTCTTATTGCACAGCATGAATGATGAATGTTAAACCACAGTCATGGCTCAGTGCCAATACTGGACACACACACATTCTCACACACACACACTAACACATACTGTATACTGTTAGCCATTGATAGGCAGAATTGAATGTTTCCACCTACCCTGTCGTCAGGGATACCATCATTGTCGTCGTCGTTGTCACAAGCGTCACCGATGCCATCCTTGTCGTAGTCTTCCTGGCCAGAGTTTGGAAGGTTGGGACAGTTGTCCTACAGGAAAAACACAATGTCAGATATGATAAATGATTCTAGTAAGACATTAAATCCTGCATGGTAATATTTAACTCCTAACATATGGATGTAATGTCCTTTTACGAAGCATGAAAAAAAAAAAAAGAAGATATGCCAGAGCCTTTAAGTCAGAAAGAAAAATACACTTCAGCCTCAAGGTAAACATGTTTAATGTACCATGGTTCAGCACCGCCTTTCAGCTGATGCTACGGAGCCTTCCTGTACCTTTTTGCAGTGGTAGGTGGCGTTCTCCACACAGACCAGGTCTGAGTTGGGCCAGCCGTCCAGGTCCGTGTCCTCCCCACAGATGCGCCCGTTCCCGGCATATCCCGGCTTGCACTCGCAACGGAACATGGGGTCAGCAAAGTGGCCCAGGTAGTTGCAGCGGGCGTTCTTGTTGCAGTCGTGGCTCCCGTCTAGACAGGGGTTACGTGGCGCGCACACCTGCAGCAGGGGGGAGCGTAACATCGGGAGTCAGGTGGCTGACGGTTAGGGAATCGGGCTAGTAATCAGAGGGTTGCCGGGTCGATTCCCGGCCGTGCAAAATGACATTGTGTCCTTGGGCAAGGCACTTCACCCTACGTGCCTCGGGGAGAATGTCCCTGTACTTACTGTAAGTCGCTTTGGATAAGAGCGTCTGCTAAATTACTAAATGTAAATGTAAATAACATCCACTCAGTCAGCAGGGGAATGTTACTATGTGTTCGCTTTTAACTACATGGGCGGATCTGAACCAGCAACCTGTTGACCCGCAGTCAAATGCTCTACCACTGAGCTACACCCGTCCTTCAGTATAAGGAAGCAGGATGTGTTTTACTAGGCCTAACAGTACCAGCTACCAAACAACATGTCCTTCCGACTTCTTCCTCCCAGAACTGGCTTTCAACAGGAATGAACGCATGAGCTCAGATTTTGGACGGATGAGATCTAAGCGGACCGATCGGACGTCTCGTGGGTGAGTGTCATCTGAGGGGACAGTGCATCAGGGCTGGGCTCACCTGCTTCTTGGCAGCTGCCTCCTCCACGCCCTTGCCGAAGGGCTGAGGGCCGGAGAAGCGGGTGGGGCAGGGCAGACAGTTGTAGCCAGGGTCTGTGTTCTCACACCTGTGCACACCGTTGAACTCAAAGCAAGCGTCAGGCACTTCTTTGCACTGTGACCCACAAGGACGATAAGAAAGAGACAGAGCAAAAGAATTAGAGAAAAAGGTGCCTTTAGATCTTTGTTTGTTTGTTTGGATGAAAGTGTCTGCTGAATTGGGGACAACAGTACTGATGATGATGAATGAAATGGAAGATGAATTGGGGCCTGATTCAGCTGGGTTGTCGTCTCTTACCTCGTCAATGTCCTTGCATTTGATGCCGTTTCCTGAGTACCCTGTTGGGCACTTCCCACATTTCCAGGTCCCATCAAGGAAGCTGGTGCACTTGGCTCCGGCAAAGCAGGGATTAGACAGGCATCCGTCTGGGGACAGAACCACAGGCTGTCAGGACCCAACTGTCACAACTGGAACACTTAAGTACCTCCGATGTTTAGATCAAATGTTTTTTTTTTCAAACTTTACAATTACATCATGTTAAGGAAAACTTTTGTTATGTTGTTCAAGATTGAAAGGGACTTACCGATGGGACAACTTTTCTTGTTGCATAGCTGTGAGTCTTTGGCTTCACCCACACACTCCTTCCCGCCATATTTGGGCACAGGGTTGTTACACAGACGCTTACGAGTTTGGGCCCCTCCCCCGCAGGTGACAGAGCAGGTATCCCACGGTGACCAGGGTCCCCAGTTGCCATTGACTACACAGAGAGAAAACACACAGTCAGCCTTGCTGCACACACAGCTTTTAAACGTAACATGTTCATTTAGCTGTCCCGTTACTCCAAAGCAATATACAGGGGGGGGATTTGAACCTGCAAAGTCTTGATCTGCTATCAAAGACTCCAGCACTGAGCTTTAACCTTCCCCAATCTCACCAGGTTAGTTGTTGTCTCTGACAGAGCATGAAGCTCAATCATGACGTCCACCTCGGGACCTTTTAACAGTCACGGTTGTGAACTCAGACCTGTACTCACTGGGGCACGGAGACTTCTGGCACTTCTCAGTCTGGCGTCCCTCGCCCTGGCAGTCCTGGCCGCCCAGCTGGGGCGTGGGGGAGTTGCAGAGGCGGATCCGGGTGATGTCGCCCGCGCCGCAGGTCACCGAGCAGGAGGACCAGGGTGACCAGTGGCTCCAGCTGCCGTCCTGCTTGACTGGGGAGTCACAGAGCGAGGGGGCCAGAGGTCAGGGAGACGTTTGTTTTGAAATCTGCCCGTGTTGTTTAGTCACAATTCTGTGGCAAATAAATTGAATTCACTTTTGTATTCATGTCGAAGGAAATTCGAAAGGGCCCCATGCCACATTGAGAACTGATGATGTGAGAATGACGATCGATGACCGTGACAGAGTGTGATGGTCGGTGAGAGGGATGAGGGCGCGCTGGTGGGACTCACAGCGTTTGTCGCACTCCTGGAGGTAGCAGTCGCGGGTCTGCACCGACGTGCCCTCGCAGTTGTTGTTGATGCGGTCGCAGGAGCGACCTCGCTGCTGGATGCCCCGACCACACGACACAGAACAGTGGGTCCATTCAGACCAGGGGGACCAGCCGTCCTCCGCGTAGTCACTCGCTACCGAGGGGAGGGAGGGAAGGAGGGAGGGAGGGAGGGAGAAAGAGTGGGGGGAGGAGAGAGAGATGGGAGAGAGGGAGACAATGAGAGAGTTATTCCAGGGAGAGACCTGAAAGCCCCCCCATCGCTCTAAATGAACGCCTGAAGCTCTTAAAGTTTGGGGGCTAATGGAGTGTATTTGGCCCTGCAGGCTGTGGAAGAGAGAGAAGGCCCAGTGTGTTGTGTTGGAGGGGGGGGGGGGGGGGTTTAGCAGAGCCAGGGAGCAGTAGTAAGGGAAGGCCTGTTCAGTGAAACACTCCCTTCTGCTCTGAATGCACAGGGATGCCCTGTTGAGTGGAGCTGATGTTGTTTTTTTGCCATAAACCAGAGAGGAAATGGAATTTGCAAACAGGCTCTTGACTCGTATGGTAACCCTGGGTGATCAAGGTAGTGATGCATGAGGCTTTCCTTGTGTACGTAGCTTCAGAGAGCTCTGCAGCCCAGCCCTCTGAGGTACAGAAACACGTCACTTCTACTTGGACTGAGGATGGCTCTGCTGAAAATCCCAGCCAATTTTCCATCCCACTTAAACCAATTTGGCCAATTACGGCCATTACAAGTTGAAGATTCAAAGATGTTTTGTGGGTACAATGAGCCAATGTTCAAACACACATAAGAGCTTTTCATTGACCGGGATGCCATTACAGTTTTCAATCATCTTTCAAATGAACAAGGTTTTCTTGAATAGAAACCCTCTCGTACTGAAAATACCTGTGGAGTTTATCTTTATTAATTTGGTCAGTAACATTAAAATAGCTCTCAGAGAAAGGCCGAGTTGATTTAAAGGAGCAATCTGTTTCAGGACAACACACACATTCTGATGGCTTAACCAAGGCCATTCACTACAGTACATCCTGACAGAAATAAAGCACCTTTGTGTGTGCTGGCATGTAACTGCACGCGTGTTGAATACCGTACTGGATGAATACTATTCACATTTCACGTGATATTCTTCAGCAGATTCTTTTCATTTAAAGGTACGAACAAAAGGAGCAAACGGAGCATAAGTAGGAGCGAGGGTGTGGGAAGACCATGCGCTAGATAAGAAACACTTCAGTCGGAGTTGGCGGACAGAATCGGGCACTCACGTGTCCCACAGCGAGGGCAGCACTCCCCATCGGGCACGGTGGCGTTGGCACAGGGGATCAGAGGGCAGGAGATCTTGCGGCACACCGTGGCAGAGTTCTACGAAGAAAGAGCAAACCATGTTGTGAGGGCGGTGCTTGAGTGACTTCCTGTTAGCAGAGGCGTGCAGGTGCATTGGAACAGCACTGGGAAGAGGGTCTTTGGTCGTGTGCCCATTGGGTCAGGGCAGGACGGGAACTAGTCCAACGTTGTCCTAAAGGAGAGCAGGGGATAGGGGAGTTGGTCTGAGTCCTAAACAAAACAGGCTGGTCTGCCAACAGGGCTGGACAGGTAAGCACAAAAGGAGTGGATGGAGAGGTGGGAGAACGGAATGATGGAGATACGGAAACAGATGGAGAGAATGGGGGATGGACTAACGACAGACAGGGGATCGAAAACGGTTTCTTTTCCTCTGGAAATGTTAACGTCTCAAATCCAACGCAGAACACGAGAAGAGTTGTTGTTGGAAGGAGTGTGTTTTTGTCTTTAACCCAGCCGCTTGTCTAGACTATAGCCATTTTCTTAATTAGAGACGAGGTGTTGTTGAGAGGGCAGGAGCAGTCTTGTCGCATTCAAGTTTCTGTTGAAGCCCTCACAATGGAGTGGGTCACAGACCCTTCACAAGGCTCTGTCCTGGCCCGCGTCCAGTCTGGACTCCTACCAATTACTGAGTAGATGACAAAGCTGGAAACATGCTGAGTAGCAATGATTGTGTGTGTGTGTGTGTCTGTTTGACTGCATATAAAGCTGCGCGCGCACACACACACAGGCAAACACACATACAGTCACACACACACACAGACACACACACGCATTTTGCTCACCTGACAAGTGCACTCCGTGCAGTCATCAACGGTCCACTCATCCTTGTTCTTGTGGACGATGCCATTGTGCAGACAGACGCCAATGTGGATGCCGACGCGGTTCATCAGCAGCTTGTTCTCATCCGTCTGGAGGACAGGCAGCAGGAAGCAGGAAGCAGGAGACAGGAAGCAGACAGACATCAGTTAGTACCAGGAAGATCCCTCTCACTTTGGGCACAGGTCTTCACAGCTTGAAGTGCTCAGGTGGCTGAGCGGTTAGGGAATCGGGCTAGTAATCAAAAGTTTGCCGGTACGATTCCCAGCCGTGCCAAAGGTTGTTGTGTCCTTGGGCCTTGTCTAGGGCCTTGTCTAGTTGTCCTTGTCTAGTTTCCCTTGCCCCAGACTGGCATATTCATTAAGAGTCTAGATACTCCTACATGTGAAGATGAAGCACATTTGTAAATTATTAAACCAACATGCAGTTTGGTGGATAAACCACGGTAGGTGCTAGTAACCACAACAGAGACTATATGAAGGAAGGACAGAGACAGAGAGTTAGAGAGGAAGAGCGGCAGAGACAAAGAGAGAGGCAGTGAGGGAAAGAGAAGCAGAGAGACAAAGAGTCCGAGAGTAAGACACAGACGTATTGCTCACAGATCAACAGGGTGATCATAGTGTCCTGACTCACCACTTTGCGCAGTTCGTTAGAGAGCTCCTTCACCACCACCCCCAGGCCCCTTAGCTCCTTGAACATGCTGGCCAGGTCCTCACAGGAGAAACCACAGATCATCTGCAGGTCTGAACAAAAAGCACTCCATGGATAAGGAACCAAAAACAAAGTTGGATATCCTTGAAATGCTCCACATCAACTATAATAGAATAGTAAACTTGTTTACCTTTGGTTTTGTGGCCTGTGTAATCGGTTCTAATAGCGGGGCTGGATCCATTGATGGGGTTGTCCAGAGTGATGGTATCAGTCATGATTGCTGAAGGAGGTAAAGCACACAACAACACACACACACTCACTTTAGAGACTGTATAATGGGTGGAGTTGCCAAACCACAAGAGACGCATGCCTCATTTGTCATTTGTGACATACTATGATTTGGCCTACACTGGAGAACACATCATTATTTTCATAGTTATCTAGTCTGATACTATCTTTGTGAGGTTAATGAGTCATTGTACCCTGCTCTAAGGAACATACTCTCCCTGGAGGGTTTGCAAAGTTTTAGTTAAGCCAGGCTACACTGATTTGAAACAGTAAACAACTTCGCATGGCAGGTCTCTGGCACTCAAACGCTTTAAACTGCATGCACATTCGTTTGTCAAAGCATACTGGGTAACAGCAGTGGCACATAAATAGCCACGCGTTTGATTAACATTACTTACAGTTTTGGCATCCTTTGTTGCGCAGAATGGCATCAAGGGTCGTTCCAAACACAAAGCGTACGTTTTGAAGCACTCCCTTTAAGTATTAATAAAATGTATTATTAAAAATCTTAATTGGAACAAATTTGGATAAGGCACTTTTACAGTTTTCATAAAACGCGTCACTGTAACACGCTCCAGAAATACTCAAATCATACATTTCCGATTTAATCACTAATCCATGCGTCACAAATTCCCCACAATATCTCACCATAAATCGGTCCTTTACCGCTCCCTTGCCAATGCGGAGGCGCGCGCTGGTGGATATCTCATGAGTGAGGATGCTCTGGACCGGAGCGTCCAGCTCGGCAGTGTTGACCTCCTCGCACCCAACGTAGAGCTGCGCCCGGTCCTCTTGCACGAACAGAGTGATGTTCTTCCAGTGCCCCGTCGCCAAGTCCACGTCCTCAATGGAAACCACCTGCTGCTTGTTCTCGGTGGAGAAAACCACATCCAAGGTGTTAGCCTTCCCGTTGGAAATAATCTCGAAAACGGGGCCGGAACCGTCCAGCTTCTCCACGGTAAGGAGGCTTCCTCTTGTCCTCTTGAACTGCTTGAAGTTCAGCAGCAAGAGGAACCCCCTCTCCTCGTGGATGGAATCGATGAGGTCCCTGAAGGAGTTCTCGGGTATCGGGGGGATCAGGTCTGGGTTGAGGATCTTGTAGGCGGGGCTGTATGGATCGTCGCCCTTCACGAGGGTGACCCCATGGTTTTTCTTGGGGACTTGGACCAGTTCAAACAGGTCGTACACACTGTTATCGTCCCGACTCTCTGCGGTGGGAATGATTACGCTCAATGAGTCTTTGTCTGATTTGGCAATTTTTTATGTAAATTAGAACGTGAAATATGCTATCAAAGCAATATCAATCTTATACATTTTTTTTTTCAACAACGATGAATTAGCATGCAATTTCGGTTGTTCATGTTTAAAATGTAGCCTATTTAAAACTTAATACACACACACGATTCAAGTTCAAATTGAACTATGACCAACGCCATCTCTCACCTGCAACTCGTGCGCTCTCGCAGTTCCAGAGCATCAAGAGTAAAAATATTCCTGTCAACTTCATGATGGCACTAACTTTATGCCTACAGAAATGATAAAACAATTAATGTATCAAAATTGCAGGATTAACCATTAAGATTTGATCCTATAATAGCATGTCTTTGGGTTTATAAATGCAGTATAATTTTCATCAATATGATGCTGAGGACATAATGCACATGAAGTAAATCAAAATGTAATTCACCCACCTGTTCAATGCAATCGGAAGAGAGAGATATTAAAATCCAAATTGAAATGGAAGTCCAATGGAAACAATAATCCTCAAGTTTGAATTGTTATTTTATTTTTATTCGAGTGTCCCGATATGAACAACAAAATGTTTTCTTCAGAGTGCCTTTTAATGGTAATTCTTCTCCGGTATCGGGAGTCTAAAAAACTAACTTTAAGCCGAGGGGACAAAGTGCTATTTAAATAGTTTCATGACATTCCTCTGAGCGCGTCTGGTCCAATCGGAGCCCAGAAGAAAAAGGGACGAGCTTATCCTCTTACCTCGCAGAGTGGAGCGCGAGACACAAGCACACAAGAGGACAGAGAATACAAAAAGCACCACATTCCAGAGGCTGAAATTCCGTTTCTGTATCTATCATTTGATAGATTTAGCTTCCGGTCTTTGCTATTCTTACCAGTCCAGGGGCTGTTTGACTCAATATTTCCATCTCGTTAAAGCCATTTCATCGTGTTGGATAGCCTCTTATTTGACTTTGTTCTATCGATAAAAGTTTTCTTTCAGTCACAATGATTTAGACATTAGCACTGTGTCTGCTTATTAGTACTATGAAACAAGTATTTTGTAAAAATACAAAATTGCAGATATTTAATCCCATAGATTTGACAGTTCACAGTTTCTCATATTCAAGTCCTCATCGCATTATCGCTTTATCCCCAGGAAAGATGCTCTAGCCCAGCGGAGCATTTCGTTATCTACGTGCCATAACCAGTGTGTCCGCTAGGAGCCGTCATGAGTTCACTAGAGATGCGCTGAGGACAGAGTAATGGTATCACTGTACACACCTGGATTTGCGATATAAAGTCTTCGCTCTTAGATATTCTCCAACTAACATGTTTGTGAGGATCATAGCGGGGTGTAATTTTCATGTGATATCCTCTCCAGTCCATATAAAAAACAAAGCCAAATCGGTCTTTATGTCAACTTTATTGTTTTTCTTTGGAAGCAGATGGTTCATAATAAATAATAATAACATATCAATAAAGATTACTAATTGCCTGAGACAAATATAGGTTGGACACTGTGAACTTGAGGTATAATAAAAACATGACCTTTCACTGTGAGGTGAACTCAGGGATCAAGTTCAGCTTTCAGAGCCCTATAAGGGCCAGAGATCCAGAGGTACCTGGAACTCTCTAGAAAGCTTTCCTCTCATCTCTCATCTCTCATCCCCTGCAGCTAACAGCTCCCCTGAGCCCTTCTGGAGTAGGGTTTTCAGCCACCATCCAGCTCAGTAGTGAACGTGGCTGGCTTTTCATCCGCTTCTTCATATCTCCAGTGCGATTATTCTCATGCTCATCTGGAGATGCAGAGTTGTGCTACAGAGATGTCTTTAACAGAATCTAACCTGCATGTGTCCCTTCCCTGGGATCAGATGTATCTTTCGTCTCTGCAGCAGGGAAAAATATTTAAAACAAAGTGAGCTAGACAGAGATTCAGAACTAGGCAACAGTTTCCTCCTGGCTTTCTTCAAACAGACCATGTTTTGACTACCTAGGTCCTATGAGACTTGGAGGATGTGGTTGAGGTAAATGGTAGGTAGCTTGATCAAGGAAATAATCATATATATGGGACCTACGCAACCCCGACAAGGTGGTCTTTGTCTCCAGACCCACAAATAATTACATATTTTCACTGGTTTCACGCAAACATTCTCATTCCTTTTAATCTGCGTTGAGGTCTTGGTGGTTGACAGGTGAGGTGGGCGACTGGGTGTCCTCCTGCAGCCAGAGGGGTCCTGGGGTCAGGGGTTTGGTGGCTCTCTTGATGCCTGTCTCACATCACAATCCCTTCTGTAAGTCAGCTGGTCTGTGTTCACTCTGAAAGCGGTGACAGGACGGTGTATGGATGATATTGTGTGTCCCACCTCCTGCAGGGAAAGCTTTGTCGCAGGTGGTTACCTGATCAGATTGATATCCAGGTAGTGTGAACGACTAGTTGCCAAGCAAAAACGTCCATAGGAATAAGTAACTGGATATGGATCTAGCCTTTGGCTCAGACACACACATTCACACATGCAAACAGACACACACACACACACACACACACACCCACACACGCACACACACACTCTCTCTCTCTCTCTCTCTCTCTCTCTCTCTCTCTCTCTCTCTCTCTCTCTCACACACTCACACACACACACACACACACACACACAGTCAGAGAATGCAGCTTGAGTATCCTGAGATCCTTTGGCGTGGTCTCCTGGCCATCTCAGCCCCTTGACGTCTCAGCTGTTTCCTGCGACAGGATTGTTCTTAAGTGCGTCACAAGCCGAGTCCATCAATCCTGTGTCCAAGCGTGCGTAGGTTTGCGTGTTTACCTAACTTGACCCCCAGACACACAGCTATTGTACCTCTGCCCAACAAGGCCTGAAACCTTTCTCCTAGCCGCCTCAGTCACACAGCATAACTGACTGTTGCTAAGTGTTACCATTGGCAGCCATATATTGGATTGATGACGCAAGCATGGTTGGACCACACATGTGAAATAGCAGCATGTATTTGTTTCAGTGTTGACGGTTACATTCAGCTACCGGGCTGTGTGGATCTCAGAGGAATTGGTTTGCATTCCAGTCATTAATCTACTGCTTACACTTGGCAAATGAAACCATAAATAATAGGATCAGACACACACAGACACATGCACAAGGGCACACACTCTTTAACACATTCTTATAACTTCCTTCCTTTGCACACTTGTAATCCCAGGAGGACTCAATAAGCATGGTATTTTAATGCCCTGCCTATGAACTGTACAGCAGTTTAAAGTACATTCTGCTCCCCCGTCAGTCCATGTACCGGAAATCAATAAGCAATGCTTCATGACGGGTGATTTCAGCTGGCCCGCCCCCTGTTCCGTTCTCTTCTGATGTGAGGTGTCAATGTCACAACAGGTCCCAACCCAGCCCTCCGATAACTCACTGCTCCTTACCCTGCAGGTGGATCAATTAGGCACACCTCTATACAGTCAGCTCCTCTCATCTCCTCTGTCTATTTATCACACATCCTCTCCTCTAAATCTGCTTTCATATCGAGTCACAGAGATGGCCCAAAGGAGGTGAATCACAGGCTAAATCACAAACCAAAGCTGGATTGTGTGTGTGTGTGTGTGTGTGTGTGTTTGTGTGTATCCATGCATGCGAATGTGTGTTGGAATTCCCCTCAGCCACTGAGAGCAGGAGCCAGAGCATGCCTTTGGCTTGCTGTGGACCAGAGAGAGGCCCTTCCCTGTCTGTGTGTGACTGGCCATAGGTGTGGGGTAATGGGCTGGAACACCAAGCCCACTCTGCTGACTCACCCAGCAGAGCACCGAGCACAGATCTCTGTCAGGTCGAACACGCAGAAGGTGCTCCTATGATAGCTCAGAGGAGAACACAACAGGGGGAGGAGAACGGGCTCTGGACCAGACCGTAGTCATTTGGAGCTGGTCATGGATACAAAAACCTACTCATTTGTGAACACATGATTTCACATATTTTCACATTTTGTCAATTCCACTGCATGATTTCCATGGTGAACAATGGTGTAGATACAAAACTCTCTTGGCATTATTCATATTGTGGAGAGGTGTGTGGAAAGTGTGTTTGTTATGGTTGATGATCAGCCCAGATGGGTGAGACTCACCCTGAGGATACACTTAGACGGAGCAGATTTGAACCCTTGAATCGCACTCTTAGCCGGCAAATATCACACCCATGCACACACACACACACACACACACACACACACACACACACACACACACACACACACACACACACACACACACACACACACACACACACACACACACACACACACCTCAGTCTGTTACACATAACGGACTGAAGCAGAAGCCAAAATGTACTGCCTGGTTACTCACTCTCTTTCTTGCTATCTCTCTCACTCCCTCAAGTCCCCCCACATATACTATATAAAAAAATTAAAAAAACCTCAGTGAAGTGTTGATTTTAATAGTGTCTAAGCATGTTCTCACAAACTCAAAGAGTATTAAAAGGTCATCAGCTTATTTCCACAGGGTTCTCACCGGGTTTCACGGACAATGTAATTTACATTCCAGGCAGCAGCGAATGGAGAAGCCTGTGGCTGTTGTGAGTCATCAGGTAATTGCTTCTAGGAGTGTAACTGGCCATTCCATTTAGACTGATGGAACTTTTGATCCATATTTGGTTAATGTTGAGTCTTAAGAGATGACTGTTATGAAGGTAACTATTTTTGGTGTTTGTTCGTATCTCTACATGAGCCGGACTGTTCTCGCTCTGGGTTGTTTCACTGTTTCCTGTTTCTAAAGATAACCCTGCTCCCCTTCTCTCACACACACACACACACGTCCAAAATCCGCTTCTACATCCTCCATTCTCTATCCTATATTTTGTGAATTCTACCAAACATTGGCCATTCCCTATAGCATCACGCATTCCTTCACCAAACACACACAAACGACAGCGACCCAGCCCACAGATGCAATAAACACTGCTTGGACGACCGTATTTGGTGATATAGAGAGGTCACCTGCCCTGCCCACATTCCCTGCATGACTATGAGCCATAGATAAACATCCCAGGAGACTTCCTCACGCCGCCCCGCCACCGCGCCACCAGGACAGACAGAAATCACACTGATGGCCCCTTCTCTCACTCAACACAACGGAGATCCCACAATACCAGCCCCTTGTGTATCGAGCTGTTATCACAGGTTTGTTTTCCTTTAATGGATTCTGATGGACTTTGTGAGAAGACCTGTCGGGATGAGAGCCTGCCTAGCGCATCACTCTTTCCTCCCGCGCAGTTGGAGACAAAGCCAGGAAAGAGAGACGGCTTTGTTCACAAGAGGGGACTCGTGATTTGAGGGTTCCCCGCTATCGGGAGCTTCCCGAGGCTCGATGTTCTGGTGTCAATATTCCTGTTGCCCCCAGACAATAACGTGTCACCGGGTTTTACCATGGTTCTGGAAATGGAAGGAGAGAGGGAGAGAGAGAAAGTTTGAAAAGAAAGGCAGATACATATTCGAAAGAGGGAGAGAGAGAGAGAAGCGTGTGTGCTCCAGTGTATGTGGCTCTGAGACAGAGAGCAAGAGTGCATGTGTTTGTCTTTGTGTGGGTTGGTGGAGAAGTACAAGGGCAGGTGTGAATACCTGTGGAGGTTTGCATAGTCCAGACCTGCTCAATCACTAACAGTCCAGCCAGCAGCCAGATCCAGACACACAATCCCATTGATATGCCCCATACAGGCAGTCTGTACAACTGGGACGAGGCGTGGACTGTCCCAGTACACATGTAGTCACATGCAGACAGAGAGAACTTCTTCACGCATGCAGGCTTGTTTGCACACACCCTCCAGGTGTTGTTTAGGACACACACACACACACCCAAACTCTCTCATACGCACACACATACGAATGCACATCACTTTTCAGATCACTCCTCACATAGTTTTAAATCAAACATTATTGTTTTCGGTAACGGGGACAGTGTCTCAACCAGAACCTGAGATTTGCATATAGAAGTGTCTATGAAGACACTAGTCTTGTGTTTGGTTTCTACCTGGATGGTTTACAACCTCAGGATATTCCAGCAGAGCTTCACATGGCCTTTCCCCCCCTGTGGTGTCTTTCAGTGGGTATTTAACGCCTGATGAAGTCCCTGGAGGTCTGTCTCCCCCCCAGTCCACCTGTACATTGTGAGGTGGGCTGTAATGGGCTGTATGAATAGTGTGCTGTACACCCTGACTTTCGTGTTACTTCACGTCACGGCTGGGTTCGGAAATGTACTCGACTGTTTGTATTCAAGTGGAGGATCATGTACACAATGACAATAGTTATACGTTTTTGTACATTGGACATTGCTTCACAGAAGACATGCCGTTAAAGCTCAAGGTGTTTTCTTATCTTTTGAGTACTATCTGGACATCACATATTAGGGTTACACTTAGTGCAACATTTTGCATAAAAACACGGTTGCCATAAAGTTAGGATTAGGGTTAAGGTTAAGGTTAGAGTTAGGTAGGGCAGGACAGTGCAAGGCTAATCCTGACACCATAAGCTTCCTTGTGCAATGGAATAGTGACACTGAGACTGCCCAAGGGGCAATACAACTCAGGACTGAGACCAGGCTGTCTATAGAATGTCTACTGGGATGCTTCTCAAACTCCTACATTCCTGTACTGGGGCTGTGGAACTGGGGCTGTGGGATACTGGGGCTGTGGGGTACTGGGGCTGTGGGGCTGTGGGGTACTGGGGCTGTGGGGTACTGAGGCTGTGGGGCTGTGGGGTACTGGGGCTGTGGGGTACTGGGGCTGTGGGGGTGTGAGGTACTGGGGCTGTGGGGTACTGAGACTGTGGGGTACTGAGGCTGTGGGGCTGTGGGGTACTGGGGCTGTGGGGTACTGGGGCTGTGGGGTACTGAGACTGTGGGGTACTGAGGCTGTGGGGTACTGGAGCTGTGGGGTACTGGGGCTGTGGGGTACTGGGGCTGTGGGGTACTGGGGCTGTGGGGCTGTGGGGCACTGGGGCTGTGGGGTACTGAGGCTGTGGGGTACTGGAGCTGTGAGGTACTGGGGCTGTGGGGTACTGGGGCTGTGGGGTACTGGGGCTGTGGGGTACTGGGGCTGTGGGGTACTGGGGCTGTGGGGCACTGGGGCTCTGGGGCACTGGGGCTGTGGGGCACTGGGGCTGTGGGGCTGTGGGGCTGTGAGGTACTGGGGCTGTGGGGCACTGGGGCTGTGGGGCTGTGAGGTACTGGGGCTGTGGGGCTGTGAGGTACTGGGGCTGTGGGGCACTGGGGCTGTGGGGTACTGGGGCTGTGGGGCACTGGGGCTGTGGGGCACTGGGGCTGTGGGGCACTGGGGCTGTGGGGTACTGGGGCTGTGGGGCACTGGGGCTGTGGGGCACTGTGGCTGTGGGGCACTGGGGCTGTGGGGTACTGGGGCTGTGGGGCTGTGAGGTACTGGGGCTGTGGGGCACTGGGGCTGTGGGGTACTGGGGCTGTGAGGTACTGGGGCTGTGGGGCTGTGAGGTACTGGGGCTGTGGGGTACTGGGGCTGTGGGGTACTGGGGCTGTGGGGGCTCTGCTGTTCATCTGTGAATGGAAACGGACAGACGTCACTGCAGCGTTCAGCAAAGGGGAGGGGAAAGCACCCCCTCCGGTCCATGAGTCAGTTTTTGGAATCATAACATTCCATGACTTCCAGAGTGAACACTGGGCTCCATAAAGTCACAGGCTTTCATGTCCGGACCAGGGAGCAATCGTTTTGTTTCTTTTCGTCCCAAAAGTTAGTTTCGTGCTGAATGTAAAATGACATTTCTGGAGTTGATTTTGAGACTGTGTGGTTTTTATCAGGACTTCTTTTTTGGGGGGTTTTAACAAGGTTTGAATCCCTTGTTTGGACCAGTTAGCAACCCAAGGAACAGTGAGAGGCCAAAACAACTCTCTTTGCAACAGTAACCACCCCCCCACACCCCACTCCTTCCCCCCCCACATCCCACCCCTTCCTCCCCATACCTACATCTAAAAACCTTGAAGACCCATGTTTGTGAACTGCACCCATTAGTCCAAATGAGTTATTAACAAGATCAAAATCATCCAACAACAAAAACCTGATTCTACAAGACAAAAATGGGAGTGCTGATGCTCAAAGTGTCTCATGTTGTTCTCTGGCTGACTTAGGCAGACACAAACCACCTTGTTGTCTACCGGAGTGTTGACTTGGTTGCTAGGATGCAGCCTGGATACAGCCTGAAACAGTGGCGGGTGAGTGTCCTTGGGGACGATGCAGAGAGCTTGTAGAGGAGGATAAACACCAGCGAGGGAGATAGGCTCACACGGCGACGACCTCAGAACATTCCCTTCTCTGAGAGGCTGCCGAATGTGACCCAAGAACTTAATGCCGCGATCTGTTTTGTGGTGGTGGCTGAACGTGAACATAACCCACAGAAAACGATCTAGTCCTTTGTCAACATTTAAGCCACCCGTTGTTGTTATTGTTGTTATTGTTATTGGTAAGTTGACGTTTCTTGCCTGATACATAAACACATGGAGCATCTTGAGTGTTTCCTGTGAAACTCGCCACAGACAAAAATAACAGCCGCCCTTTGTAATCTCACAGCCTCCCTTCTTCCTGTCAGTTGTTTTCAGGAAGCTGGTCGGGGAGGGGAGAGGCCGGTGAAGAGACGGAGACATGGAGATGGGTATCCCTAAAGACTTCACTCAGCAGACATGTTCACCTAAAGTAATGTACAAGGGCAACTTAAACCTGAGACCTTGTCATCTGCAGTCAAATGCTGAGCTGGTGAGCTACACCCATCCCTCAATTAATCCAATCAATCAATCAATCAATCAATCAATCAATACACTCTATTTGGATTAGCACAATACAGTATATATTTGAAAAAATATGTAAAATGTACAAAAGTATAGTACTAATGAATAAATGGTCAGGTGTTGTGAAACGTCAGTTGGTCTTCCCTTTGATATGCTCAAGAGCCTGTGGGCTGGTGGGGATTTCTGATGTACCTGTCAATCACAGATCCACCCAGGCAAAACACTGACTTGTGACAGGGATTTATGTTTTCACTGTAGGAGAGACGCATTCTTGAGGTGTTTATAGTTTTGAGGAATTTCCCAAACATTTAAATCGAAGAAGAACAACTTGGATATCTTCAGACGTTGTCTTTTACAGTTCACTATTCATTTGACTGATGCTCATACCTGCTTCGCAGTACAGTTTTACCGGAATTGACAGGCAACATTCCAGGTACAAGTATTAAAATAAATGTTCACATAGTTTAGTCAGATTCAAGTGCAGTGCAATAAATCAGTCCGTGAGTCAAAGATTCCTTTCATGACCTCTGACATTTCAAGAAAGGGACAAATAACACTGAGTCACTTTTCACCCTGACCCTCCCACTCTTCCAGATATGGTTCAGTCTCACTTTGGGGGTGTCCCCCGGTCACTGGGACAGGCTGACCTTTAAGGTCAGGGTAGGCCCAGAATTGGCTTTTAGCGCCATAATCGTCAATGAAGCAAGAGATAAATACACCAGAATAGGAAGACATGTTGTGTTTGTATCCTTACAGTGTCTTGGCTTTCATCCTGCTTCTACTCTCTTACTGCAATCATAAGTTAATTAAATACATTTCTTTGAGTATTGTGCAGTAGTTGGAGATGTGTCTGTACATGCCATTTATGTTTTTATTGTTTTGAGTTTTACGGCTTGCATACTGTAAATCTGAAAGCCCTCTTTGCATTTATTTTAATTGGAAACATGTTTATGTTTTACACCCCATCAACTGCACGACAAAGTCAGTTTTGTTTGACTTTCCATATGAAAACTATTATAAACTATATAAACTGAGGTCTCTCTCTTTCTGCCTCTGTGTCACTCTGCCCCCCTGCCCTCTCTCTTTCTCTCTCTCTCTCTCTCTCTCTCTCTCTCTTTCTCTCTCTTTCACTCTCTCACTCTCTCTGCGTTATTGCATTGTTGCATTCCCGAAGGAAATCATCAGCTAGTATCGTTGGGTGGGGTGGCACTAAAATGACTTTGAATGTGAGTATAGAGAAAGCAAATCTTGTTGTAATGAAACACTTTAATTGTTCCAGTTTGCAAAAAAAAATAAAACTGTGTGGCTTGAGGAATTTGAGAGAGACATCTCAATGTCTCATTAAAGCAGCTTCATGTATTGTACGTTACACCCTGTGTGACCAAAAACCTACATGCTGTAAGTAGGAACAGATGGCCTTGACCAATATTTATCAAGTGATTTAATCGGTGGCCTATCTGTATGTGCTAACTCAGAGCATGGGTTAGGGACGCTCACTGTACATGACTTCAGTAAAACTTGGGTCAAAAAACAAGGTATTGAAGCATCTGCTTTAGTTCAAGTGGGTAATGGGTTCCGGTATATTCCCCTCTCAGGAGACAAAGTAAAACATCTCTAGAGTGACAAAAAGGTAAAATTCACAAGTTCAGTCCTCGTTCCGGGCAGTTTTGCTGTTTCTAAGCGGCTGCCTCACCAGCCTTCCTCTGGGCATCACTAACCTTTCTGGGATGTGCTCTTGGAGACCAGTCAATGGGATGTGTCTGATCCCAGAGTGTAAAACCCTAATTAATGAGAGTCACTTTTACGGCTGTAATCATTTTCCCCAACAAAGAACACGACCTCCTATATCTGCTGTGTGCAATTCAGACCCTGTCAAGAGCGAGGCAGCGGGACTTGGCGGCTTTCCATGTTCCAACCGCCCAGATGCACCGGAGGCTGGTGGTGGAGGTTTACACTGTGTTTAGCAGTATCTGGCATTTGAGGTCATCTGTGAACTCTCCAGGTTTTTTTTATGTGGTACTCGACATGGATAAAACATCAGAAAATAATCTACGGTGTCTAATTCAGAAGCAGGACTGATACCAAAACGATCCTGTCTGGAAAACATAGACGTGCAAGTTTCTTTTTAGTTTGTGACTGAGGAATTTCCATTTCCCTTTCAGCAGCCTTCTGCTGTTGTGTCTACCAGGCTGGGAGCAGCCCTGGACAGGTCTATCTTGTGGCCTCCTATCAACCGACTGCAGGACAGCACACACTGTCAAACACTATCTCCTCTCAGTGCTAAAAATAGGCCCTCTGACTGGGAAACAGAGGTCGCAGTAGATTGAGTCATTGTGTGTGTCAGAGGGGATATTGAGGAACACTGTTGTAGATCTGTAGTTACAGAGGTTTGGCCTCCATAGCACCCTGACTGGGCTTAATGATGGCTTTATGCATCAGTTAGTCGTGGCTTCACCACAGTGCTCAGATCAACTGCTCATTCAATTAAATTCAGTCTTTGCTCACTAAAATGTGCAGAAAAAAATGAATCCAGGAACTGTAAAGTTTAACTCAGCTGTTACACAACTCAAATAATCAGACCCTAAGATAATGTGGAACGTCGGTCAGCTAATAATGACGTTGTGAAAAAAGAATCCTCTGGTTTCTGGCAGGAGAACGGTTAGCTAACGTCCAGTTTACAGAACTCCATTGTCTGTTTGGGAATAAACTGCTGGGTGACCGTTGCCGTGGCAACCCAATACCCATTCTCCGGAACCCACTTGGCGCCCAATCAACTTCACTGTCCCGTGGAGATGGATGCGAAATAATCAGTCTTTTATGGAGACACAGCCTGGTCTCAGGAGCAGCAGAATTCTGAATGGAAATGTCTCCTGTCTCAGAGCAGGTTTACGGCTGGCCTTGTTCTCAGAAGAGGTCAGAGGGGTCATGTTTGTGTGGATATCAACAGGATTTACGGCACAATAGCAGTCAAGTCCTCTGCTTTGATCCACAAGTGTGACACTGGGTCCACTTGAATTTGTTTCTGCCCGGTTCCCTGTGGGTTTTTTGTCAGGCTTCTTTAGAACGGAATGCAATTATTTTAGCAACCGTCCAGCTGTAAATTGTAATAAGGTTCTTTTTGCGATCTTGAATACCCTGTCAAGTGCTTCCTAAAATAGCGACACAAAGGCTCCCACAGTCACAATGACAGATCCTCTCGTTCGGGTACTGGATCTGAAATTATATTTGGAATGTCATGGATAAAACTGCTGGCAAAAAAACAACAAAAAAAAAACCAAAAGCTTGGGAACTGCTTGGTGATATGGTAAAGTATAGTCGTTCCACTTTCAGGGTTTGGACCAATTGGAATGCGAGGAGAATATCACTGAGGTTGTTTTTGGAACAACCACTGAACTAATGACTTCATAGATGGTTAACGTGGGCATGCAACTATGTACCTAAAATCAAACAACAGGGTTAAGTCATGTCATTCATTCTGAATAACATTTAATTGATTAAAGGGTAACATGGGTCTGGTCATTTAACACCACTTGTTTTTTTGTTTTTAATGCTGCATAATGCCTGTTGGAGATCTTTGTCTCATAACATGTATGATCTATTTATAAAGAATGGTGTGAAGAAAAAAACACAGCGTTGTCCCTGATGTTAAATATGACAGGTCTGCTGACACCAAGAGTTAAACCATTCTTAACTTCAGTTTGGTCTGATTTGTTTTAATCTATGTGATTCTTGACTCACCATGGAGATGAAAAAACAAATAAACCCTAATCTACCATGGTGAGACAATAGTTGGAATGGCGTGACCTTGTTGAGATAACAAGGAAGGTTGGACACAGTGAGGACCTGCTAACCCCTCTGCCCGCTGTCTGCAACATCTGTTTGTGATAGTAACGTTTGTTGAGGTTACAATGATTATACTGTTCGTTTCAGGGATACTCAGTTGCGACCTCAGTTGCGACCTCAGTTGCGGCCTCAGCGAGGGTCTTGTGTTCAATCCAGGCCGCATCACTCAGGTCAGCACGTGAGAAGAACTTATAACGCATTTTTACCGCTAGCGCTCATGAGGAGGCAATTGGCGGAGCGTTAGCCTGCTGCCTGGCGTTCAGCTCCAGTCTGACACTGGCAGTCCCTAATGCTGGCCTCGTTAAACGCCAGCTTCTGGGGTCGACATGGCAGCCCGAAAACAAATACCACCAGCAGCCACGTTTCAAACGGGACTCCACAGTTAAACGAGCAACGAGGGGCAGGGTTTGACCTAAAGCAGGGGGGGGGGGGGAAGAGAGGCGGGGAAAGTGCAGGTATGAGTCTGATTAACGCTATAAGCTGGAAATGTCACTCACGCTAAACTGCAGTAGTGCCCCCAAGGGGTGGGGGGGGGTGGGGTTTGGGGTGGTGGGGGAGTACGTCAAGGGAGCTTGTTGAGTACAGTAGAAGAAGGATTTTCGTGTTAAGCTTTTGAACCCAGGTGATTTAGCACTTTGCCTGTTGGCCATATTATACGCCGTTAAGCCTATTTCACCCCCAACCTACCATTAAACCTCAAGGTGGATAAGTACAGCAGGTATGCAGAGCGTTTGTCAGGGTCCGTTAAAAAACATTTTTTCTTCCAAAACTAAATCCAGAACAGAGGGTAGAGTGAACTGTGGGCTTCCATTAAATAAAGCTGGAGTCTCCAAACTGGAGTGGTGTCAAAAGCAAAAGCAGGGGTACCACGAGAAAAGGGTGGGGGGGAGTATATCGCTCAAGAAAGGGGATGAAATGATGACAGGGTGTCGCAGGTGGGGAGCAGGGGGATATGTTTGCATTTTGTTTTCAAAGATTGACTAAAACACTGTAGAAGCAGCATCATCATACCTGTTTAAATACCAAGCTTAAATACCAAGCTGGGCGTTGAGGTGGTTTTAGTCTTCCTGTAGTTGTGAAACAGGGAACCACAGAAATGTAGGGACATGGCACAATGGGAGCTCTAAGACACAGCTTGTGGTGTGTGGTGTGTGATATGTGTGTGTGTGAAACACAGCACAATACAAAGCTAATATTTGTCTAACAGTACACGCAAATTGTTTTTGGAGCTCGTATAGGAAGTGATTTAAGACAATCATTAAGACGTTAAAGAAAATACAGAGAAAGAGAGACATGGAGAGAGAGACATGGAGAGAGAGACCAAGAGTGAAATCGCAAGGAAGAGACTGAGTGACAGAGACAGAGAGAGACAGAGCATCTGGCCCACAGGTGTAACCAGTGCCAGCCTCCTGCGCCAATCTGCATACAGAACAGCACATGAAAGCAAACGGCACAGACAAATACCAGACAACTGCTTCACTGGGATACCAGAGAAGGTTGTTCAGAACGAGAGAGGGGGGAAAAAACGTACGCTGGTTTGAACATTCCTCCATCTTGTTTACTGGAAGAGAGCAGGAATTTATGGAATGTCTGCCGTCTGAGTTTGTCCTTGAACATAGGTGCCCGTTACGAGTCTGAGACAACCTTTTATACCGTGTTCTTTCCCCTTTCCTGGTTCTGGGAATCCCCTTCATCCTGTCTCTCACCTCTCACTATGCAATACAATACAACTTTAGTCATCCCCTCGGGCAGAATTTAATTCAAATTACACCTCCAGATATGTACCACCTGCAGGAGTATTACTAAGTCCGCAGGTGGGCCATCGCCGTTTATGCATTGACAGGACATGATTTAATAACTGAAGTGGAAACTGTGAATAGACTAATAATTAATCCACCCCCCACAGACACACATGCATACCCACAAATGAACACACACAATGCATCGGTTGAGGACAAGTTGTGAAGTGAATGCCATGTGATCCAAATCATAATAATCCTGGGTTTTTATCACAAGCATTCTTTAGTGGAGCTGTCAGTCAACAAAGGGAAGCAATTTCTTTATGTTTTTAATAATTGGTAAGTGATTCTTAATGAGAAAGTCCCTGGAAATAGGTTTTCATGATTTACCATATACAAAAACACCAACTCAACGATTTTTACGCAGGTTGCCATGTTTGCTCTGCAGGGGGTGGGATGAGTCTCACGGTGCCAGAACCTTCTCTGCTCTCGGGGGAAACCTGAGCTCTGTGAACTCAAACCTTGCCCTGCCCCAGGTTGACTTTTCCTTTGTTTGTTTGGAGTCAGCCCCTCCTGAAACGCCTCCACCATTGGAGCGTAGCGACCATTCATACTGAGCACAAGCTTCACACACCCTGTACCCCTGATCCTTCCTAACATGAGTCCCCACATAACCCCCCACATACACTGTGCATTTACATTTAGCAGATGCTCTTAATCCAGAGCGATTTACAGAGGGACTTAAAGTAAATACAGGGACATTTCCCCCGAGGCAAGTAGGGTGAAGGACACAACGTCATTTTGGCACCGCCGGGGAATCGAACTGCCGACCTTCAGATTACTAGCCCGACTCCCTCACTGCTCAGCCACCTGACTCCCCAATACACTCGTTTTACACACAGATGAGAGGTGGTATACTCACCGACACTCACTTCATATCTACAATCCTGTTGCTCTACCTCTAAGCAGTACCCAGACACACCCGTCCATGTTGTTGTAATCCATTAACCACAGTTGTGCTCAACACAAATTCAACAGAGTTTATCATTACCCTCGTGTTATTATGATACATTGACAACAGCTGTGGCACAGTTTGATGTTATTATAGGATTGGGTTAGCATTGAAACTGCTGCTACGGCTTGGCCTAGTTAGGCCCAGCGGCCCAGCACTAACAAAGCTGATTGGAACACCGCCTATGGCGTTGGTCTAGGGGACCTCATCTGTTGTGCGTGACTACCGCGGGTTAGAAGGGGCAGGGGCTGGTTGGAAGTGTGGTCATCTTCTTGAGACCCCCTGCTTCTCCACTGAGAAGCAGCAGAATGGCTCCCTTTCATGGCTTTCTGGGAATTCAGATTGTTCCCCAGCTGTTCAGGTAGGGGTTGGGGGGAAGGCTGTGCTTGTGTGTGTGTGTGTGTGTGTAGCACTCCTTTGTTCAGGTGGCTCATGTGCAGTATAAACAAACGCTGCTCAGAGCAGGACGTTCTCAGACCTGTGTTCTAGTTCGTCAGGTTGTGTAACAGCTGACACAGATTGACATATGTTGTGTGGGTCCAAGTTCAAAAACAACACTCGGTGTGACACTGCCCTCCATGAACTCCTGTATGTGAGATGAAGACAACTCAGCAGGCACCAACCCATCCGGCCGCCGGCCGTCTGGAGTCAGGTATTTTCTCAGAGACGTTTTCACTAGCATAAATGATTATCCCCAACACTGGCCTGCCTCGAGCGCTTTGCGCTAGCCCTGAGAGGAAGCCTGCCCGATCCTACTGTATCCCACCCCTCCTCCACCTCTCCACCTCTCCACTCCTTCACTATTCCATTTTTCCACTCCTCCTCTCCTCCACCCCCCAATCCTGCCACTCCAACTGCCCCTCCAATTCTTTACCCCCTCCACAACGGGCCTCATCACCATTGCACAGTAGCTGTGATGACAGCCTGCCTTCGGGGGTGATACATGCAGCTCAGTAGCCCCCAGACCAAAGCCATCTGACAGAACAGATGTTACTGAGCCGAATGCAAACTGATTTACAGGAGCCATTAGAGAAATATGACACGAGAAAGGCCATCTTTCAATCTGCGGGGGTGAAAGTTGAGAGTGATGGTTGGAGGGTAAAAGGTCCTCCCAGAAGCTACTACACACACAAGTAGGTGTAATAAGTATTATTTGTTGGTCTGATGGTGATTTACTTCTGGAAAACATTGACCCAGCCGTCTTAGCATCCTTCTCAGCATCACAAGTCTGCTACTGCACACTGACTGACAACCCTCTGACCTAGTAGAGTCCGTGTGTGTGAAATAAAGTTGTGGTTTGTGTTCAGGATCTGATAAAACAGCACCTCTGACATCAGTTCGCTGATGTTATCCTGAAGAGGTTTCAGATTCTAGATTCTAAATACAGTGTTAGCATGCCAACTCTGCTCTCTTCATATAACTGGTGTTTTAAAGCTCTGATTCATCCTCCCTGACCTCACCCTTCTCCCTCTGGGTCTGAAGTGCTGGTTGATGGTGGCTGACTGGGATAGGTCAGTGGTTGAGTGTTAGACAGTCAACCAAGTGGTTGCAGGTTCAAAAAACCCACATACATCTCTTCAGATAAGTGGCGCCTGCTAAACGAACATATTCTTATTATGACCTTATGACGATCCTGATGTCTGGGGCTTGTTGATGTCTGGTGGTTTACTGTATAGCCTTGCTTGTACCAGAGGATCACCGTGAAAACATTTACACCAGGATGAACTCCCTGACTACTGCGGACACATTGTATTGACTGACAAGCGAGCCTTGACGCAATCTAAGAAAATTCTTCCCGACTTAACCACCTCTCCGTAACGTGCTTACTTGAAGTCAGTTTGGCATCCCTGCTTTGTTTTATTTGGGCGTATCTAGGAAATCTCTTGATTCCTTTTGTGTTTGTTTTATTTATTTTTCTCTCGTACATTCTACTTCGACGTCCAGGAAGTTGGCAATTATTGCTTTTCCAAAACCATGATGGTGGAGAGGTCTGATGGACCTAGACTTTTAGCTTTATACAGCTACCAGAGAAAAAAGGTTAAACTGACATTTTACATTCCATAAATGTAATGTCAAATATATATATATATATATATATATATATATTTGAATGGGGAAAATACGTCATAGTTTTCCTATTCGTTAAAGTTTCTGTAAAAAATGTATCAAGATCGCACGTCTATTCGAGGTCGAGCATACAATCGTAGAAGAAACAAATACGAAAGGGCAGTATGGTTGCTAAGTTACTATCCCAAAACCAATGTCCACCATGATTGGGATGAATGAAACGCTGGGCCTCAGGAGGATAAAGCAATATGTGTGCCTTCATAGTAGCTGTGACTGCTGCTGTTGGGGCACTCACCACTAATGACAGAGGAGGGCTCCTTGTCTTATAATTGGGTTTGCATTACAGTCACGGCTTGCGTGTCTCCAGAGCTTCGCATCCGGAGTCCTGGTTCATTCCACAGAAAAGTGGAGAACCACAAGCTCCAACAGAAATGTACACACACTCGTTTGACCCTCCAAAAAAAACCAAATGTTTTTGATTCCGTCTTTCCTTTTTTGATTTCCTTTATTTTGATGCGAGCAACATTGGAAAACCGTCAGTAAGATCCGACAGCCGAGATATGTATATCCTCAGTGGTTTGACTCTGGAATCCAAATAGCTATATAAAACATCTTATGGGTTGCCTCATGTTGAAAACCCCCAAAGTAACATATAACAACTGTTTCCAATAGCATATGCATGTGTGTGGGTTGTGTCTGTATGGGTTTGTGAGAGATTGTGTGTGTGTGTGCGCTTGCATGCATACGCACGCATGTATGTGTGTGTGTGTGCGCTTGCGTGAGCATGTGTGTGTGCGCATGTGTGTGTGTTTCAGAGTTATCTCTAATGGGCTCTGTCTCAGGTGAGTCTGGGCGGATGCAGACATCCACCGGTCTGTGTTTATCTCAGCTGGAAAAGGAAGTGACACGCTGGGTGGAAAGGAAGTGCAAGGCAGGAATGTCTGACTGTCTGTCTGTGGGTCTTTCGGTTGTGTGATGGGTGTAAAGGTGTTATTCATCCCAACTTTTGGCCCCTCCGTCCTCAAATACACTTTTATTTTTCCCCCCTCCTTCTTTCCCTCCTACTCCCCAGAGGTGTGAATGCGTGACTATTATTACTCAGGCTTTCTTTTCCGGGCCAAGATCAAAGAGCCTGTCGTGTAGTCAAGGAAACACCATTAATGCTGAAGGCTGACACAGCCTGGGAATGTTTACAGGAATGTTCTCCATAACAGGAAGCCAGAAGAAAATGAGTTCTCCGATAATACGTCAGCTGTTTTTATATGTGTGTGTGTGTGCTTTTTCCAGAACTCTTACCATACAGTATGCAGGGCATGTGAACAATCGCAGAGATCAAAGGCTGGAATGCTGAGACCTGATCTTCTATCAGAGGTGGCTTGCGGAGGTCTGAGATGCCAAATGAACAGACCTACCGGGCCATAGACCACCAGAACTTACCATCCTGAGCTGTTCACTTATGTCCAGACTGGAGCACAATTTGGCAGAGAGGGGCCCTGGTGTTCTGGATCTGTGGACCCCACGAGGTGTGTGTGTGTTGAGGATAAACAAAGTCTGGCATTGACGAATGGACAGAGGGATGTGTTATGACAGTGTTGTGAAAATGTTCGCTAAATTCTGAGCGAAACAGTGAGCCTACACACACATACACACACACACACACACACACACACATACACACACACACACATACACACACACACTCACTCACACCACAGCCAGAGCATGTGCTTGAGACTATTATAATCCCAGTTAGGATGTTGATTCCCAACGGCATTCATGCCCCGTCAGGCAGTAAGTGAGAAGCTGGGGGAAAGGAAGGCAGGGAAAGATGAACACGCACAGGTCTGTCCCTCCTCAGAAGACTGTGCTTCTCTCTCAGTTTCTCTCAGGAATGTGGAACCCGATGAGAGGAGATCGGATGAGTTAGGACTTGGGCCTGGACCGGGCAGAGCATGGAGGATAGTAACAATTAACGGACTCCTGGATATTAATAAATTATTTGACAGATTTAATACGGTAATACTCGAGTAACAAGCATAACTTAAACCAGGAATAGTTCAGAAGTTCTGGAGCGTAGGTTTCATTCTCAGAATGTAATATTTTTCCATGAAAAACAGAGGTTTCATCTGGGAAACAGATTGACAAGGTGTCACCTGTGTTTTTCAGTCTAGACAGACCAGACGTAGTGGAGTGCGACACGCACGCACACACACAAACACACACAAGTCAAGTGAAACTCCCAGTGGAATCCCCTCTGATCTGGTTGTTTGTTGTCTTTGCTTCGTCTGCTTGACGTTACAAGTGCTTATCTGTGCCTCACATTCATGTCTTTGTACTGAGATTATATAACGCTGGATAAAGCACCACATTAAGAGTCTCAGCTTGACGTGGGGATTACCATGTCGGGCTGAAAGAGAGGCCTGTGCAGGTATGCATCAAGGCAAGTAGCAGGAACAAACCAAACAAACCATTAGGTTACTGTTACATGAGTCTGTGAAGCCCCTGTATCTTTGACGGCACACACCTCAACACTTGTCGAGTCTTGTATTTTCTCGTGTGGAGCACACGTTTGTTTACATGTGTGTGCGTGTGTGTCAGAATTATGAATATCAAGCATTGCACAGTCAGTCGGTGAACACGTTTAAGAAAGCTTTATTGCTTGCGGCAGGCCCACAAGGAGACAAAAACATCACACATCATTGTGCTACAAAGGTTGTCTGCTAGCATGTTGTGCTAGCTAGCCACACAGCTGCTCTTTACAGTCATTGGTTAAAACAATACATGCAAATGTTCCATGGCTCTTTTTTCATTGGCTCCCTTGCATAGA
>NC_140366.1:15465000-15580000 GCF_054491055.1 Hypomesus nipponensis | reverse complement strand
TGTGGCTGCTCGATACTGTATACCTGAAGGGTTTGTGAAAGAAAAAAAGAAAATAAATCTGGCTGTGAGGTCACGGTGTTCTCAGATGGGCTACCCTCTTATTGCCTCTGTTGACCTGGCTGGGGCAGGACTCACATCTGTTTGGAGTTAGACCTTCTCCTGACTCGCACTCCACCGGCCACATCATAACGTGGCACAGGAGATGGACAGAAAATAACACTCAAACTTTACGTCCTCTCTTATACCCCAGGCTGCTCCCTTCGCACAGGTGGGTAGGTTTAAGGTGCAGAACCCCAGCTCCGTGTGTGCAGGCGAATGGGGAAGGTGAGAAGCTGGGAGTTATAGCCACCTGGGTCTGTTACTGTTGAACCACCTCGGAGCCTGTCAAACCTGGGGATTTTGTGAGACAGTTTTATCTATGGCACTATCCTCTGGGCGTCCATACCTCAGTTACCTCTTTAGCGTCATGGTCTAGTGAGCCTACCTCCACCTTCATGGGTTTTCAACCACGTAACATTAAACGGTTTCACTTTGGTGGGTCCCCTCTGGCAGGCTGGCTGGCTGGCTGGTTCTTAGTTTCAGAAGATGTGCTCCACAGCACCCATGCCCACAAGTTCAACAGCAAGGCACATTGAGAGATAAATGCTTGATGTCAGGAGTAAAAGACTGGCTTTATGGGGACTTGCAATTTTTTGTGTGTGTTGTATTTGATTGCTGATGGTATCTAAGAGCACAGGCTTAGGTGTCAGATTTTATTTTCTCTCTGGTACAGTTATCCCTCACGGCTAGACATCAATCTTATTTACCCCTGTGTGATTTTTGGGGTTCTTTCGGGGGAATGGAATTTTAAATACTGGGTTGTTCAGTAGCTCTGGGTTAAACATATGTTGTCTCACTCCGATTTGATTTGGCAAAAGATTTTGGGTTTGGCCTTTAAAGTTTCGCCTCACTGACAGGCAAAGTGACATCATACGCAAAACAACAGACGAGCTGAGAACTGACTTGCAGGTAGGAGCAAAGAGAGAGAGCCTACTCGTTTTCCTTCCCGCAACTACACCGTTTCCAATGGAAACAGACACACATCAAAGCTTCCCTCCGCAAAAATGTCGATTGACTCGCTAACCGAAAGCACTGCGGTTGTGGTGTACAAAGGTGGTTTTGTGTGGTGAAAATGCTTCTGTAAAGGGCCATTGAGTAGCAGATGAGGAAAAGAAATGTGAAGTGACTGATAAAAGGGCTGTTGTGATGGGTTGGAGGACATGCCCTGAACAGGAGCTCTCTCAGACTAACATGTGAAAGTGTGTGTGTCCCCAGAGACCTGTGACCAGGGACGGAGGAATGGCAAACATCTGTGTGTGTGTGTGTGTTTTCTTCTTCTTCAAGTGGCCTGTGTGTCCCTGTGTGTGTGTATGCTTGAGTTCATGTGTGTGTGTACTGTAAGCGTGTATGTGTGTGTGTCTCTGTGTGTGTGTGTGTGTGTGTGTGTGTGTGTGCGTGTGTGTGTGTGTGTGTGGGCAAGTAAGTGTGTAAAAAAACATATTTCAGTAAAAAGGAAAGAAAAGCTTCCTGTATATGACAATGATTCCATAACGATGCCCAGATCTGTGTCTGTATGAAGGTCTGTATTTCTGCATTAGTCTGTTCCCAACTGATCCATGAGCAGATATTTGTGCTTATTTTCTTTGAGTTACTTGAGTTACTTCAATGGAATTTCCTGTTTGCTGGACCCAGTGACCAGTGACTATGTAAAGCAGGGTTGTTCTGAGCAGTTGATCCCAATTCCCAAACACATCACATTGCACAGGCCACAGACAGGCACACAGACAAGCACACACACAGGTACGTTGGAGTACACAGTAAGAGCAGAATAGTGTTCATAGATCACAGCCTTATTGATCTCACAGCCTGCCTCTGTGGAATGTCCCCCCAAAGCTTCACAAGTGGAGACCATCCAGTCAGGAAAAGCAATGGCATGAAAAGACGCTTCTTCCAGCCGCACACACTCCCGACAGTCCTGCGAAAGTACCAGTCGTTCCTCCCTTCTGTTCAGGAAAGGAAAAATGAGAAGCTGGAGAGAGAAAGAGCCCACTCCATCATCTCGCAGGGTTCCCGCCAAACCGCACAGCAGGATCGGAAGAGCCGCAGAGTCTAAAAACACGGAAAAGGAAATTAATGACATTCCCAAACGTGCTTCTTCTCTCGTGACTTTTTAATGCAACATGCAATATAGTGCATCTCTGCTTCGTCGCTCCCTCTGAAATGAGTACGTCGTCACGTCTGAGATGAAGGCCAGGCATACAGGGATGTCAGTCAGAGGGCCAGTAAACAGAGAAGCAGTTGAGGGAGCACAACCTATCTGGCTAGAGGAGGAAGGTCTTTGACACACTGAGCAGCTTGGCCTGAAGATGGATCGCACCAAGAACAAAGATGACTCTGTTCTGGGTGACCAATACGTACATGATCGGTGCCCAATAAAGTATTTGTCCACATCTGCGAAACAGTTTTGTTGTAGATTTTTGCAATGTGATAGTTCAAGGCAACTGTTGACTTAAGCTGCTGGATGTGAGTTTGAGGATATTGACACGCATAATTTTAAGGATTGATGTCACAGACGGCAACCTGAACTGAAAAGGTCTGTTCTGATGCTCACTGCCGATAATTCAAACACGCTCTGCAGAGGATGTGATGACATTTATTTTTCCTCATTTGGACAAAAACAAAGACACAGTCTGACAGCCCTTTCTCGTAAAAGTTATGAAGGGTCTTGTAACCAAAACCAGAGATCACTGTGTATCAGGGCTCAACACAATCTAAAGTTGAGGACATGAAAGCATTTAATGGTGGTGCTTACATCCTCCTGCGGTTCTTCACCAGTCAACTTTAGCCCCAGAGCTAATTCGCTAAACCACATCAAAATAAGTTCTCTCTGTACTATTCTTTAATCCTACATCCACTGGCCTCCCCTTCCTTCAAACAAAACAATGTCAAAAAATAGATTTTAAGCACGCAAAACAAGCAGTGATTCATAGTGACAAACAAAGATTTTTATAAATAAAATCAAAAATCAACTCGCGACTTCAAATCAACAAAGCCGACTGAGTTACGCAACAGCCCTTTAGAGAGAATATGTCAGTGACATTCCTGTTGGTTTCACGAACTCTGAGGACCAGACTGCTGTTAGTGTCTGTGTTAATGGACCAGGGAGAAGTGGGAGAGAGGAGGGCTGTCGGGCAGGGCGAGCAATCACACACACTGGGAACAGTCCCAGGGAACCACCTGTGCACAGTTTATAGTGCCATGAATGCATTTACAGTGACTAATATAACACCATTATGCACCCTATAAGACTTGCACTTGCTACTGTGCACCCCCACCCCTACTACTGGTTCCAATAGGCCTGGATGAATGTATTCCGGGTCAACATGCCCGTGGGTCGCAGACAGGGCTCCAGCAGCCATGGGGCTTGGCTATGTGTGACTGACTGAGAAGGGACCAGAGGGGCGCTGGGCCGAACCAACAGTATCGTAGCCCTAGATGCCCTGGCCTTGAGATTGTGTTGTAATATTTAAGCTTGTAGCTTTTGTTTCGAACGCGAGGTTAAGCTAGTCCAGATGCTATCTTCAAGCGAAGGCCCGTGGGCATTGAGGAGAGGCATACTTCAGTGGCAGCGTCTGTGCAGATAAAGCTAATAACAGCCGGCGTAGGGCTAATCACAGTGTCCAGCTCATTAGTGTGCGGATGAGAAAATGTGCTGGAATGCATGCTTTTCAACACTCCCAGCGTGATGCTATCAAAACCAAAATAGCTACCAGTGTGTATGGTCGGCGCTCTAATTTTCTTTCTTTCTGTCTTTCTTCCCTGTATCGTGTTCTCGTCTTCATCTGAGGGATCTGGTGATCCGCCTGAATGTGAGTCTGACCAACAGCGTAAAGACTGGAAGGGGGGAATGTTTATACAAGTTCTTGAGGCGATGCTCAAGGCCCCATCTCGGCTAGACGAGGAGGGATGGGGAGGAGGGGGAGGAGGGGGGAGGAGAAGGGGAGGGGGGAGGAGGAGAGGAGGGGAGGACGGGGAGGGAGGGGGAGGAGGAGGAGAGAGGAGCTGGCAGATGATAAAAGTTTTAATCAAATCTGCAGTGAAAAGAGTATATGAAAACTGAAGAAAAAACCCTAAAATGTTGTAAAGTTTTAACGCTGTCCAACTCGCTCCACTGGAGGGTCATTTAACCTTTTCTCTCTGATTTTATCCACGGTACGGCACATTATTTGATTTATCATTATAATTTCCTTTACGTAGGAAGGTGATCTTGGCCTAATGAGTTTTCCACCATGAGGTCTCTATTCGAGGGAAAATCGTTCAAACAGGGTTTACTCGCATAACGCGTCCTCGTCTCTGCAGAAATGGTTCGTATGGTTAACTTTCACTCTCTTAAACTTGCCGAAACCCAATTTCCGAAACTGGCAAAAAGACTTCTTGGCATAATCATTTTCTTTAATTCAATTTGATCGCGGCTTTCACATTTTCATCTGAGACTTTCCAGCAGTGCCTGGTGGGCGAGGTGAAGGGAACCACAACAGGTTTTATGAATGCACTGTCAGGGCTGATCACCTGAGAGCTAAGTGTTCCTGCCGTGTCTGGTCTCATGAACACCATGAGCCCTTCCTCATGTGCACATGCTGGTCATAAACTCTGCAGGCCTAGATTGCATCTCCCTAAAGGTTTCCGTATGAGGTTTACTATGTGTCAACAGCTTGATATACTTGGTGGCTGTATACTAACTGAGGAAATGAACAAAGGGGAATTGAACGACTGGAGCTTAATCCTGGTGTTCATTACAACATGAAAAAGAAGTTAGTCTGATAGTGTGACTGGAAAACCAGAATGCAGCGGCATACACACATAACCATACACAGAGACACACACACACAAACAATCCCGTACACACACACACACACACACTCAGTTTTTCAGAAAGTACTCGCCTGCTTGAACTAAGAGCCAAATGGGACTGCAAATGGTGCCTGAATCCGGAAGCAGGAGATTGTCTGATGCCTCCATTCACAATGTAAACAGCACTGGTGAAGTAGAAAGTGCCCTGTAAAAGACCCCTCTCCTCTGGGATTCTGTCTGAAGGTGCTGTGTGTCTACGGGGCACGGCTGAAAACCAGATTTAACAAAAGAGTCAGTGCTTCCAATAAACGTATTATCATTTTAGAATACTACACTTAATCAGTCCATCATTCAGAGGTCAAAGAGTCCCTTCCCAATCAGGTGATCCAAGCAAAGACTTCAGTCTGTAGTGTGTGGACACCTCAGAGGCACGGAGATTACAAATACTCACAACAACAATCAAATCACACCAAAACAAGCAAAGAAAAAAAAAAAGCATTTCTAATACATATTACGTAACTCGTCCGAGTGTTGGCATGATGTAGGAAGCAGAAGCGGGCAGCAGAGTGGATGGAGATGAACCAGACGTCCCTGCATTTGTTCTGGAAAGACGCTTTGTTTCCTCTGCTCCAGTTGGGTCCCCCTTACTCCGTCCACGGAGGGGGGGGGGGGGGGGTTGTCTGTCCCCCCAGACAGACCTCACATGGCCACCCAATCTGCTCTTTGTTGTGTTGTCTTTGTATTGTGGATTCCAGTCAGCTCCAAGACTTCCTGGAACATTTCCACTGTAATAAAGATATTGATTGTATTAAGGCCCCCCCCCCCGCTTCTCCTTCCATTTCCTCCCAGTCTACGCTGAACACCTGTGTGTGCAGCCCACCTTAAGCCTCCTGAGCCCCTCTGACATGCACTCTATTAACACGTGAGACTGATTGGTGGTGTGACAGGAAAACTCTCAGCATGCCCACCTGTTGAAGCTCCTCCCACCCACTTCCTCCACAGAGAGACAGGCAGACAGGCAGACAGGCAGACAGACAGACAGACAGACAGACAGGCAGGCAGGCAGGCAGGCAGGCAGGCAGGTAGGTAGGCAGGCAGGCAGGCAGGCAGACAGACAGACAGACAGACAGACAGACAGACAGACAGACAGACAGACAGACAGACAGACAGACAGGCAGGCAGGCAGGCAGGCAGGCAGACAGGCAGAGAGGCAGGCAGGCAGGCAGGCAGGCAGGCAGACAGGCAGAGAGGCAGGCAGGCAGGCAGGCAGGCAGAACAAAGCAGCTGGCTAAACAGGCGTCATATGGGAGAGAGCTAGCGATGATCGCTGACACATGGAAGAGGATGCCAGGGCATGGCTACAGCGCAGCCCGCTCCTGTGTGTATGGCTGCTTGTTCTCTGGCTGCCTGTGCTCTGGCTGCTTGTTCTCTGGCTGCTTGTGCTCTGGCTGCTTGTGCTCTGGCTGCTTGTTCTTGAGTCATAATGGGTTTCATTGTTGGAGTGGGCTCAACACGAGAACATTCTGATGTTGACATGACAGGAGAGGGCCAACCCTCCGGTTAGTGCATCACTAGTTACATCTGTTTAAACTTGCTTAGAAGTTCCTCTATGCTCTCCAATCCATGTATACTCTGAATACTCAGAAAAAACCTTTCTTGTCGGCAGAAGTTTGTTAGCTCTGGTTTAAAGTTACCGTCTTGTCTTGAGGAGATTCAGTGAATCTGCCCTCAACCAAAGAAAACATGAAGTCCATAGAACACTTTTTGAAACTTCACAGACTCCCACACTCTGCTTAACTTCCCATCTGAAAACACTGTTCAATAGACACTGGCACCAAGGCAGCCAGTCTCAGCTCTGGCAGCCTCAGAACAGCTTTTTCCTCTGGGAAGAATGTCATCTGTTTCAACATCCCATCCCTACATACTGCAGGACCCACAGGGATGGCCACGATAAATCTACAGACCGTTTCTCTGTGTGTGTGTGTGTGCATAAGTGTGTGTGTGGGTACAGTTTACTGTATGCATGTGTGTGCATGTGTGTGTGCACTTTTAGTATGTGTGTGTGTATGTGTGTGCTCGCAGGTGTGTGTGTGTGTGTGTGTGGCAGGTCGTGGGCCTGCAGAGCAGCTGTGAGAGAGGACAGAGGAAGGTGAAGGTGAGGTGTTCCTTGGAGACAGATTCAGGAGGTCAACAGCTCCTTGGCCCTTTTGATCAGACTATAGAAAAAGGTGTTGCCTTTCATGCCATATCTTACATTCTGTGTTTACATCTTCCCTGCTTCTAGGCAACCAAAGATTGTCTCACTCCAAAATCGTCAACACTGAATCGTAAAACAGTTCAACGTTTGTTGTGTTTTGTGTATTGATTTTGGCTATAGCCAAGAGTACCATTTCACATCAAGGGAAGCCCTCATGATCACATGTGGACAATGTGTCTGATGGTACTACTGCCCATGTCCAGCCAATTCGCTAACACTGTGACCTTGAAGCCCTTGGTTCCTCCGCTTACCTTCCCACCTTCCCGAACAGTAAAACAGCACAGGCAAGCTTCTCTGGTGTGTATGATAAGGCTCCAGTCATCCACTTGAGATAGTGTAAGCCATGTGTTTGTGTCGAACATTACTGGCATACCTGTTTGTCTCTGACCTCCTTCCCTCCCATCCAGACTGCTGGCTCCTCCCTGCAGGGGCTTCTCCTCATCCTCTCCTCTCCTGAGGACCAACATGGCCTCCTTTGATTTAAAAGTGGATGTGATGTGTGTATTTGGCCGAGCAGATGTTGAGTCCTGGAGGTTTTCTGATAGAGGACTCTTTGAATTGAAGGCTTTTAAAGCCTTGGCTCCCTGTGACCTGGTCCATGTTGTCTGCTAACTAAAACCCCTGCAGTCTGCACGGGTAGAAAAGCAGCTACGCAAATCTTTTTTTCTTTTCAAAAGGTTTTGATTGGACACAGATAAAGTGTTGCTTCTGGGCATGAAGGGTGCGGAGAAAGGTTTTTCCTTTTCACACACGACAAGATTTTCTTATGGAAAGTAACATTTATTTACATGTCTCATAATCTACAAGGCTCTGGGCATCGTACAGACATGGTACAGCGAAGTCTAGGATGTGCAGAGCTGCCATTACTGTCTTTCGTGTTGCACATGGTTCACACAGTCAAGGCTTAAGGCTCTGAGCTCCTTGTCATGCTACAGTCTCACAGCTCTCCTCACAGCCAATCAAACACAGCTTCAGGACTGCCAAGGTCCAGCTCATCGACCTTCTTGTCCAATAGGCTGTGTGCCTCAGATGAGAAGCATGTCCAAGTGAAGGATTTGTCTGAATCCAACACGCCATCTCACTCTTTCCATTTCAGTTGTGGCAGTGTGTGTTATGTAAGAGTCTGGGAAAACTGTGGACAGAGCTCACAAGGGGAACTTCACTCTCTGGTCAACAAGGAGCACCATCACATTTTGGAAGCGTACATGTTCACATTGCCTACGCAAAGTACAAACCTCTGTTCCATCAGATTCGTTTTGGGGGACAAGATGACAGTGACTCGGTTGCCAAGGTGACTGTGTGGATGTTTACGAGTGTCTGGCATTCCTTCTTCACTCCCAGGAAAGCTCATTAGCAGAAAAACGTTTTCCATTCTTTTTGTCTGGATTGAGCGCTCGAAAATGTCTCAGCTGGATGAATATTAAAATGACATTTGTTGGCCTTTCTGCACAGCCAGATAGTGAGGACATGGGACAGCCTAACCCTGACTCCAACCCTGGGACAGCCTAACCCTGACCCCAACCCTGGGACAGCCTAACCCTGACCCCAACCCCGGGACAGCCTAACCCTGACCCCAACCCCGGGACAGCCTAACCCTGACCCCAACCCCGGGACAGCCTAACCCTGACCCCAACCCCGGGACAGCCTAACCCTGACCCCAACCCTGGGACAGCCTAACCCTGACCCCAACCCTGGGACAGCCTAACCCTGACCCCAACCCTGGGACAGCCTAACCCTGACCCCAACCCTGGGATAGCGGGCTCGCAGTATGCTCAGCTTCTCCTCTGGTGGTTGTAAAACAGCTGGGACTAAATGAAGGAAATTAGCTCTGAATTATTAACCTCTCTCTGTTTCTCTCTCTCCTTTACTCCGCCTTGTCTTTTTCTGGCCTCTCTCTTTCTCTCTTGCTTTTTCCTACACTTTATTTTTCTCTCTTGCTCGTTCTTTCTTTTCTTTTCTCTCTCTGTCTCTCTCTCTCTATCTCACTCTCTCTCACTCTCTCTCTCTTTCTGTATTTCTCACTCTTTTAAAATATTTTTGTCTCGCTCTCTCTGCATTCACCATCTCTTTCTCACCCTCTGAAAATGGCCAGTATTACCACCCCTGAGATAGAGAATTAAAAGGTCTGGGTAGTGGAACACAAATATTACCCTTCTGTGTGTGTGTGTGTGTGTGTGTGTGTGTCTTTATTGGTGTGTGTGTGTGTGGGTGCCTCGAGTGAGGTGGGCCCTCTGTGTTAATATGTGTGTGTGAGTAAGAGGGTACTAGATAAACAAGAGAGAACAATGAACTGGGACAAACATGGAGAAGAGTTCCAAATATTGACTGTGACGTCAGAATTCCCAGGGTCAGACCTCACAAAACCCAGAGCTCCGCAGCTGAGAGCCTTAAGAGGAACACTCCACTCACCACTTGTTTGACCGCCCTGTCTCTCCTGGGAAACACCTTTCCAGACACTGTTGTGACTGGGCTTTAGGAAGGAGATAATACCATCACACAGGCACGCAACATCTGTTTGTGTGACATAAACGGCTAATAACTTTTTTGTTTACCCAGAAGGAATTAGGATTTCCTCAGGGATAGGAAAAAAAGACATGTGTTTCATTTTGAAGACAGTTCTGTGGTAAAACAAACGTTTCGATTGACTTTTTGTGTCCCCCAAAAATATTCTCATGTTCGTTTTTAAAACGCGGATCCTTTGTGGGGGTGATTTGTGATTTACAAAAGGAAACGTGCTTTCAAACATCCTTCAGGGAGGGACAGACATGCAGAGCCTGGAGGATGCCGATTGTTTGCACTCAATTAGAGAATAGAAATGTGGGCATGTCAACTCATGTTCATCCACAGCTTAGGCTTTGCACATTTGTGCAACCCATAACATTATATAAGCCTCTGTGTTTTTACCCTGTAAACCATTAGCAGGGCTTTCAGGTCGACCTGTTTCTGAGCCTGACCATGTTAAAGAGGTACTTGGCAGGAGTGTCAAACAATGCCATTCCTTGTTGGATGAAACCGAGAGAGCTTGTCTCCTCAAGGCTACACATATTTGCGGGGTTTATAATATCTCTCATCATCTGTCCCTCTGTGGTGGATAGAGGATTCATAATGAGGTGTGAAACAGGTGTGAGGAAATCTCAGTTACCATCTCCTGTCATGCTGGAGTTATCCCACAAAGCACTGCACCCTCTTGAAATGTTGTGCAAACAGGATCAGGATAAATCACGGATGTTTCCTACAGAACTCCATCCTCTCAAGTCTCAAGGTCCTGGTAGGTTGGTAATGGTGTCTGATGGTCAAGAGATGGTTTCACATTCAAGCCCTCCAATGCCAGTAAAACAAATCTACTCATTACAGTACTGAATGAGAGGTCAGGTAATTCATGTTCAACATTTATACTCATTACTCAATGTAAGAAGTTCTTTTGTGAGGTCATCATTTGTAGGACACACTGCCTGTCTGCTGGGTCTGGCAGAGGCAGTCTGATCTGCAGGTCAAAGATCATCATGTACCTTCACTCCCAAGCAGAGGAGGAGAGAAGGGCACCAGAAATGTCCTGCCTGGTGTCCCTCTCTCTTTCTCTTTCTCTCTCTCTCTCTCTCTCTCTCTCTCTCTCTCCTTCTGTCTCTCTCTCCCTCTGTCTCTTTCTCTCCTTCTGTCTCTCTCTCTCCTTCTGTCTCTCTCTCCAACTGTCTCTCTCTCTCCTTCTGTCTCTCTCTCCATCTGTCTCTCTCTCTCCTTCTGTCTCTCTCTCTGTCTCTCTCTCTCTTCTTCTGTCTCTCCCTGTCCCTTCTCTCCGTCTCTTTGTCTCCCTTTCACTCTTTCCCCATTTCTCTCGGATCATTGACCGCAGATGTGCTCTGTGTTTAACTAACTCAGTTCTCTCAATAGAAGAGAGCCGTGTGGAGGGCCAGGGAGGAGAGAGATTCCAACAAACGTTATCTCTCTTCTCCCGCCCTGTGGGACTTCCTAAAGACTGACTGAGAGATCCTGCTATAAAAACCAGGTCTTATTTTATCGTTAGAATGTCCTTGGCAACATCACTACATTTTCAACATCTTAGACAAGAAGAGGAGGCCGATAAAAGGGCAGCTTCACGAAATGTGTTGATTAAATGTGGAAATTGTTGTGTAACTGTTATGCACGGTTGTGTAACAACTGTCTCTCGTCTATTCCTTTAAAAGACTAAGGAACAGGATGTGTCCCATGGCTAGATCAGCAGTGACCCCATGCAGTGTACCAGTCTCCTTACATTTTGTTGTTACCCATACCTGAAGCAAAATCACCAGTGTGGGTACCCTGCAAGTTTCTTTTACGAGACTATAAAAGTGAAGACCGGAGAGGCCAACAGCTGCTCACCTTGGCAGCCTGATCCATCACCACCAAGTCATCCAAATACCCTGAAGAACCACATCTCACCTTACTTTCCACTGAGTGTGGAGCATCTGTGTGTGTATGTGTGTCAATGTGCAGTGTGTGTGTGTGTGTGTTTAGTCAGTGAGTCTGATACTCATGAGAATACCATGGCAGATGAAAAGCCCCACAGCTTGCTACTATCAGACTTTCTGACGCTGTTTTTGTCCTGGTGACTCACTGTCATTGCTGTCATTTGGACTTGCTGTCGACCCGGGTCTGGGACCCCTCCCAAGTCTTACCTGGGAACACCAGGTCTCTCACGGCTGTCAAGGTGTGCTCTCACAGGAAAACCATGAGATGAGCACTCTCACTGCCAGCTAATAGGACAGCATGAGCCTCAAGCCCGTTTGAAACATGAATGTGATGAGGGGTGAGGCGAGTTCAGGAGGCTATGGAGGGGTGAGGGAGTTAGGAGGGGTGAGGGAGTTATGAGGGGTGAGGAGGGGGGAAGGGTCCAATACAGCTAATGTGTATGTCACTGTTGCAATGTTGCTTTGAATAAAAGTAAGATAGTAGCTCTGTGATACAATATTTGATGTGGTTTCACTCAGAATCATAAACCCAGATGACACGGTCTTATATTGACATACTTCACCTGTGCTCTTTCTTTTCTGTCTGTTCTGTGCGAGAACCCTCTGCTGCTGTCTGAAACAAGCCTCTTCTCATCCCAGAACATGCGGAGACCATCTTTAACTCCCAACACGTCATGGATCACGGAAATCCATGTGAAAGGTCCGCAGTTCCATTCCTTTTTTCCGTGGGCCCTGATGTTTTGACACAACTGTCCGTGCACCTGTCATCCAGCGACATTGTTCTGAAGTGGAACGAGCTCCCATCTAAACTCCTGCGATGGAAAGCCAGCGTTGCGGCAGAGAAATGACTCCATCGACTCTGTTAACAATTAAGTGGGTTTGTAATTTTGGCCGTCCGTCGCTGCTGAGCGCCTCTGCTTATCCTCTCCCCTCTCTCTGCTTCTCCAGCTCCTCGCTCGCTCCTTCTCTCACTTCCCCTCTTGACAGCACACGTCCGGGTCGTTTCACCAGGTAAGGTCAGCTCACCTCTCACCTCACCTTTGACACGGCCTCAGGTGAGAGGACTCCTCTGAGCAGGACCTCCTGGACACGGCTACAAAGTAACGCTGGCCTCAGTGCAAAGAGCAGCGTTGAGAGCCAGCACACGTAACTCTAATGCATCTCGTGTTTGTTTCGATATCAGTTTCAGACAACCTCTTTCTCTAAAGAAGACAAACATTCAGCAGTGGTTGACCGGTCCAAAGTTGTATTTCCATGTCTGTTTTCCCCTGAGCCTCAGACTAGGATGAACAGTATCTTCCATCCTCTCCTCCTGTCTTCTCTCTGACCCTCGTGACAGGCGAAGCTACTCTCCAGTCCTATTGGAGCAAGCTGTGGACGCTTACAGTAACAGATGAGGTGCAAGGGTCAGGGGTCAGGCAAGGGTCAGGCAGAGCGCACTGTACTGCTCTGGACAAACTGGGGGTGTCCAGGCTCAACTTGTATCAGGGGGATACATTCCCCTCATCTGTACCTTGAAGGACGTCTTGTCTTTGTTTCATTCATTTGGCCAGCATCCTCATCCATCTCTGTTTGCTTGACAGGTTCTGGATTGTATCTATCAGAACTTGATCTAAAAAATCCCAGAGGGCAGTATGGTTCAGTTATGTAACAAGGTGGTTGCTTTACAAGTGTGCGGCATATGTATCGAATAACTGAATGAATTTACATGCAGATCTGGTAGTTTGGGAGTGTAACATTAAGAAATAGACAAAAATAGACTGTGCACGAATTAGAGATGGAAAACACATTGGTGTGGGTTTCCCAAAACGGAAATGTGATTTTCTTTACAATCATCGACTTTAAACAATCCAAATGAAATCCAAAAGCAATGAGGGAAATAAATGATTTTCAGATTATCTGCCACTTCAGCAACACATCCTCTACCAGCAAGGCTATGATGTTGACTTTAATCACTTTGTTACTTTAATCAAAAGATCAAGCCTTCTCAGGATCCAAATGACTGTGGTACGTTATTTTTTTTATCCTCCTCAATCTTCCCTCCCATTCTGTCTTTCACACCATTGTCACATTGCAGTCAGTCGATCTCTTCGTTTGTGGTGTGAAAGGGCTATAGTACAGTCTGTTTTCATGTTCTTTTAAGGAGCTGTGATGCTTAATGGTGTGGCACATACAAGATCAAGCAGGAATTCTTTTCATGCTGGAATTCAGAAAGGTCATGAGTTCTGTACGATAACAAACTCACCCGTCTCAAAGTGTCTGTCTGTCTCAGTAAACCTGAACAGAGGTGTGTCATTTCTTGAGATGGAAAGTCAGTCAAAACACTCAAATTCCTCTCACGAGGCTTCCAGTGAGTCTGAGCGCAGCTACGTTTGCCGTGGTCGTGCCTCAAAGTCAAGTTCGAACAACAGCAAAAGCATTTGGTGCTCTCGTGCATTTCATTTCGCAGCCACAGTGCAGAGACAGGCAATCAGGGGAGAAAGGTCATTCAGGGTCAGATAAGATTTATCTCTGATCCACACAACACTTTTGAGGAATTTGCGGCCGTATACTGCGTCTTCAGAGATTGTGATTGGTCGCTGAGTGCATCTGCAGGTTGTTAAGGGGGAAACCGCTCTGCAGTAGCGTCATCATGGCTGTAGTTCTGAGGCCTTGAGAGAGCGATAACAGCCCGTTTGTCCAGCCGTATCTGATGGAGCCTGATGGCTTTAGAGTTAGGAATGCTAACTTCTTTGTCTGGGCTAAGATGCCAATATAGCAATGAACCACATTGCCTACATTTTTGGTGATGGTCTTCAGTGTCTTGGTTGAGGACTATCATCACCAGACAGTCGGAGGAGGTGCTATCAGCTCTGCCAAGATTCCTCCCCGTTAACATTCACAACATATGTTTTGTGGTATGTGATGATTATAAAATACCCATAATCCCCTCTGGCTCAGGTTGCCCAGATTTACTCCCTTAGCCAGACATTGAGTTTGAGAAGGAAAATCCTCCTTGGCCACTTTGTGTTCACTAGGATCAAGAACTTGCAAAAAGAAAAAGTTGTTTGAGACAATTTGGCTTTCCCAAGCAGCAAAGATTTATGGGAGATTGGGGTTAACGTAAATGTTGTGACTCCCTTTTGGACAAAACGTATAAACACAAGGTCTAAACTGCTGTTACGTAACTGCTTTAATAGATCGCAGCAGTGGATGTAAATCATGGTATTACTGTCCAGATTGGACAAGTATGTCTTTGATCTAAGGAAGCTGCCTCCAAGAAATATGTAGGCACGCAGACACACTCAGCACTTCACCTGCTCTCTCAACATTATAAAATACTTTGGTCCTGCTTAGGGGAGTGATCCATTTACAGAATCATTAATGGAGCTTTCTGCACACCCCAACCAATTATATTGTGTCCAAAAACAACTTTGAAAGCAATGTTTGGAAATTAATTAATTAATGGCTTAGTCACAGTTGTCATTCATAGTTTTAATCTGATTATGCTGTGAACATGGGTCTATAATTTTGCACAATTGAACCTTCCAGGAACTAAAGTGCACTAACTCCCCAGAGTAATCTGCATCAAGTATCAAATCAAATCAAATCAAATTTATTTGTATAGCCCTTTTTACACGCAAGCATGTCACAGAGGGGAAAGCATTATTATTTGGGGTAAAATATTAGGAAAATGAAAGCAGACTCCAGACTTAAGCTGATATTCTGGTCCACCACACTTAGTGTTCCCACACACAAGCTTCAGCAGCATGTTTGCAGCTGGAACTACATTTTGAGGTAAAACGTTTAAACTTGCTATAAACGTGCCATCTGATATCAATCCCACAACATCACATATAAAGAAGCACATGAACTGTGCACATCAAAACCTTCAAGATTCAAATATATATAAAAAAACCTGTAACTAACAGATGACGAATGACATCCCATGTGAGAACACAAGTAGCTCTCCAGGCTGATGCAATGCCTTCTTCTCCTCGAGTCTCACGTGACTCAATGATTCTGGACCTACATGTCAGGGTCACCGTGGTGGAAGGCCTGCCTGTCATCTTCGTCATCATGCTGAGGACATGGAGGCCAGGTGGGCGTGAGGGGCGGTGAGGAGGTGCTGAGAAGGGGTTAGGAGAGTGAGGAGGGGTGAGGAGGTGTGAGGTAGATTAGGAGAGTGAGGAGGGGTGAGGTAGATTAAGGAGGGTGAGGAGGGGTGAGGTAGGTATAAGGAGGGTGAGGTGGGGTGAAGTAGGTTAAGGAGGGTGTTGAGGGGTGAGGTAGATTAAGGAGGGTGAGGAGGGGTGAGGTAGGTATAAGGAGGGTGAGGTGGGGTGAAGTAGGTTAAGGAGGGTGTTGAGGGGTGAGGTAGATTAAGGAGGGTGAGGAGGGGTGAGGTAGGTTAAGGAGGTTGAGGAGGGGTGAGGTAAATTAAGGACAGTGAGGAGGGGTGAGGTAGATTAAGGAGGGTGTTGAATAAAAACTAAAAAGTAGCTCTTCCACACAGTATTTGGTGTGGCTTCACTCCTCTCTGTGTGGGATCCTAGTGCATTGGCACTGTGCCCAAACCTTAACAGTGTACCGGAGGTTCAAGTGTTTTGGATTTCATCTAAATGACAGGAAAGTGACACGATAAGTGCACATCCATAGGATTTAGGGAGTGGCCTGTGAAGGACTATGGCTCTGGGCTAAAGTAAGACCTTATTTCATGATCATTTAGACATAAGGTACTCAGTTCCTTTAGGTTGTCCTGGCCTTGTGTGAGTAGTAGGCTGAACTGAATGTCACTCCCCAAGCACTTGCTGGGTTTGCTTATGAAATCTAATTAGGGACAGGGCCGAGTGTTCCAGTGATTTACACTACAGTGCCCCTGAAGTGGACAGCTGCACACAACCTTAATATAAACCTGTCATAACTCTTTCCATTTTACCTGTCTCGTAGAAATGGCCCCATCCACCAGGGAGATCAAATTGTGCATAACTATGATTATGTCGACTGTGATAGAGGAGAGAGAGAGAGAGAGAGAGAGAGAGAGAGAGAGAGAGAGAGAGAGAGAGAGAGAGAGAGAGAGTGAGAGAGAGAGAGAGAGAGAGAGAGAGAGAGAGAGAGAAATTGCAATAATGCCACAATGACTGATCCCTCTAAACTGTGCAAACTTAACCAGCCCTACAGATGGGACACAGACAGTGCCAAAAAAATTAGCCTTAAATTCAACAAAAATTACCAACAAAATTAAGCGCTTCTGTGATCAATATCAACATGATGCTAATCAACAGGGTGTTGAGATGGCCGTGAGCGATATAAACCATATCTTTCACAATGTTGCAAAAGAAGCTGGCCTGCAGAAAGTAAATATTAAACTTAACAAAATGTAAAAAATAAAATTATTTCATTATGAATGCAAAAAAAGAGAAAGGAACTCAGAAAATACTCAAACTTGAAACACCTCCAGCCAGAGGACCATGTCCTACGCCAGAGGTACTGCAAAATCCTCAAACAATATAAACAAACTATTAAAAAGAAAAAGCTCCATTATATTTATAAAACACTTAATGAAATAGAACAGTAAACCAATTCTGGGAAAGGTGGAATAACATGAACACCTCAAGAGCAATGGTAACACCTATCCAAAACGGGGACATCTGGAAAAAAACACTTTGAAAGCCTATATGAAGAAATCCCACAAGAAAGTATAAGCCAAAACCTAACAATCAAACAACAGAACAACAAAAATGTAGACCAAACAAAAAATTGCGACATTTTTACCTGTTTTGTGGACTTTAAAAAGCCTTTGATTCCATCAGGGATGAGGGACTCTACTACAAACTCCTCCAATGTGGCATTGGAGGGAAGACATTTGAGATTGTCAAATCTATGTACTCAACTAACGCAACTAATGCAGTATTAAAATTGGAGACCAACACACACATTTCTTCTCTCAAAAGACGTGTGTCAGCCAGGGTTGTAACTTAAGCCCCACTATATTTAATATCTTTATCAATCCACTAGCAGAGACCCTTGAACAATCTACTACACCAGGCCTCCTTCTCCATGACACAGAAATCAAATCCCTGTTTTTACACAGATTATGTGGTTTTGATGTCACCCACAAAAGAAGGGCTACAACAGCAACTGGTTTTACTGGAAGAATACTGCCAAAATTGGGCCATGGAAGTCAATACAAAAAAGACAAAAATCATGGTCATACAAAAAAAGACCAAATGTCAGGAAAAGAGGCACATATTCACACTGGGAAACAAAATTATAGAACACACAATGAGTTACGCATACCTGCAATAAAATGCAATAAAACAACATTTTAAAAATAACCATCCCGATTAATATTTGATGGAAATATTCGACAGCATCATCAAGCCTATGATATGTATCTAAAGGTCACAACCCGAGGGACAGTGAATCAACCTTGTATGACTGTTAAAACCTTTCTGTATCTTAACATGTGTTATTTTTGTACAGTCCACAACTTACTATGTTACTGTTATTTTGCCATATTATTATTGTTAGACTCCTCGTTAAATGTTATGATAAATATTTTAAAATGTCCATTCAATATGGACTGCTTTGGCAATACTGCTCAACCCAACTGTCATGCCAATAAAGCATTCTGAACCGAGAGAGAGAGAGAGAGAGAGAGAGAGAGAGAGAGAGAGAGAGAGAGAGAGAGAGAGGGGGGGGGGGGGCATGATCCTTCATGATATGTATCTGAAGAGGAAATTAGGAGCTGAATTGACTGGCTTTGATTAAGGTGTCCTTCCTGGAGGATTCTCTCCCCACTCGCATGCACGGTGGGCCAGAGCACCTAGATCTTCTCCTGTCACAGAGGCTTGTGTTAGTCAAGCCCCAGACCAGAGAACTGTGACTTGAGGGCTGTTGGAACAGAGTCAACTCCTCTCGTTTCCTCCTTCACCATGAAAAACATGACAACTGTTACATAATTTCCCCCCATGGAAACTAAGTTCTGGTACATTTAAAATTGGCGAAAAAGGACATATATGTATTTTCACTTCACTGGTTCATTGGTTCTTTTAGCTGTTATATATTGAGATCGAGTTTCAAATTACGAGCAGAAGCCTGGATGGACTTGTTACAATTTTTTTGCTTTATAACAGGTCCTCTCTGAATCCTCCAATTTTAATAATGTTTATGAGACTTCAAAGTCTATCTTTTGGGATTTTTGGAGTTCAGAGCCTCTGAGCTGAACCCAGGAGGGGAGTTCATGGTGCTCTCTGTTTTATGAATGATTGGTTGCTTCTAAACTTACTAAAACAAGACATGGCATAACAACTTAGCAAGGGTCAGATGGCTGAGCGGTTAGGTAGTCGGGCTATTAATCAGAAGGTTGTTGGTTAAGTCGCTCTGGATAAGAGTGTCTGCTAAATGTAATGTAAATGTAAGATATCCCCAAATAGAATGAAGCCAATCTGATTTATCTGTTTACTGTTGGCTTTTTATCCTCTCCAAATTCTCATAATATCACGACTATCCTTTCTGAGAAAAGGAGATTCATAGTTGAACTTTTAGTTTATGGAAGGGATCAAGAACCTCACTCAAGCATGAAGATGTCAATCCTTTCGGTTTGGATTTTATTTACATTTTTCACCACCAAAAGCAGCTGTCACACGCAAGCTTTCCTTTCAAGGCTTTCAAAAACATTTCTGAGATCTGGAAAGGATCCTTTTTATTTTATATAGTATATGGTGCCATGTGTTGTTTTGTCTTTGATTTCCAAATTCCTCTTTGTTTGTTGTCTCATGCATATAACCAGGACATCGTGCCTCTTGTGAATGTCCTTTCTGGCTCTTGGCTTGACTGTGAGACTCCACAATGGCTTCCCTCTGCCAGTGGGTAAGGCAGGCCAAACAACATCAGCTCACAGCCAGCTATGGGGGAGCAGTATCGCTCAGTGGTTAGAACACATTCAAAATCCCCCTCCGTGTGTCTACTTTTGATGAAAGTGTCTGCTAAATGAATACAATATTGTATGTTAAAACTACACATCAGACTGAGCTACGTTCCTCAGCAGTGTTGCAATCTGCCCTGAGGATTGGCTTAACGATGGCTCGTGAATCTCCATGACAACCAAGGAGCTGCGTGTTGGATTTTGATGTGCTTCTGTAGTGAGTCGCGAAAATCCTTTCTACGTCTGTTGCAGTGGATCGTGATGAATTGAGATGTTCGGTCGCCACGTGTCTCACTCCCACTGCACCGACCCTTCCCTCAGTGTCGTGCTGTCTCATGTTAATGACCTGTGATACTAAACAATAATAACCCTCCCACGATCCCGTCCATCCAGAATCATCATCGTTTCATCATCGCTTCTGCAGAAAAAACAGCTTCAGGTCAAACGACTGACTGCAACATGTGCCGTCCCGACCTGCCTGCCTGCCTGGTGTTTGTCTGATACTGCGGTTACACATGTAGCCTCCTAGTTCTTCCCAGAATGCATCATCATCACAAACACTGTCCTGGGGACAATGACTGCGTTTACATGGATTCGAATTACTGGCTTATTTGGATTGAGATATAATTATCCGTTTCTTGTAAACACCTTTGTTCGAATAATTGCAGTCCGACTACGATTCGATCGACACCCCAAGATAACTCGATCTGAGTCGGTTGACAATTTGGACATCGCATGCTTGTAAACGGTGAATTGGACTATTAACTGGACTCTGCGTCTTTGCACATGCTTGAGATCCCGCCGCCCTTCCTCCAAGGTTGTGACCTGGAAGTTGAAAAAGACGATAAGTTGTCGCTGCCGGAAGCCGGCAAACAAACAACGACAAACAAACAACGTGAGCCAATAGCGCCAATAGCGCCGTTTGCATTTGCAGTACTCCTATTATCATCATGCACAAAATGTAGAAGGACGTAGCTTCACCTTGCTCTCGGTTCGCCGTCTTTCTCGAAATGTTGATGTTGTTGTTGTTGGTAGTGATGAAGAGGTCAAGCGGAAAGGGCCGTATCACCACTAGTTGTAATGAAAACAGCGCCACGTATCATACTGGGATATAACATGCTTTCGGCCAATGATTCGGTTTATTCACTGCCATATATATTCAGATAATAGCAGGTGCCCCAAAAATTGGCATTGTCAGAAAAAAGCTAGATTTGAATTGATACCATCATGGTAACGCAGTGAGTGTCCACAAGTTTCCTGTTGACCTTTTTTTTCGAACCACATGAGCACAGTCCTGGACTAGAGACTGGGGGAGTTAGGTGGCTGAGCGGTTAGGAAATCAGGCTAGTAATCAGAAGGTTGCCGGATTGATTCCTGGTCGTGTCAAATTACGTTGTATCCTTGGGTAAGGCACTTCACCCTACTTGCCTCGTGGGAAGTGTCCCTGTACTTACTGTAAGTCGCTCTGGATATTGAGCGTCTGCTAAATGACTAAATGTTCAAATGTTAGAACTACCTGAAGTCTGACAGAGTGGGTTTTGTTCTGTTCTGCTGTGGGTGGGTGGCCTGTGTCACTGCATAGCAGCTTGCAGAGTCCTGGAGAGGAGCAGTGCCAAGCAAAGTGGGCAGAAGATAAGACTGTAGGCTGGGGAATGTGGTCCTGGTCCTGGCAGCGTGGGTGGGATGGAGGGACCTCGAGCCTTGAATCCTCCCTCTGTTTGTCACAGTCTGGGCCAGGTCCCAGTGAGCAGGCCTCTTCTATAGGCCTTCTGAGTTTTAATTCACCCACAAATTCTGATCTGCCACTTTCAAAGGACAGTGACAGATAAACTGCCCCTTTCGGTCAATCTGCCCCCTACAGTCATTGGTTGCTGCAGAACACTATAAGCTGATGCCAGCCGGTGATCATGTCTGCTAAATTGTTTGTGTGTGTTTGTGAAACACTCTGGTCAAGCCTCTAAGGTTTCCCTCATTTGTCTGTATACTTTACTGCTGCTACTGACTACTGCTTTCAAACATTCTCCAACTCTCCCTCTCTCTTTTCCTCTCTCCCTCTCTATCGCTCTAGCTCTCTTTTTTTATTTCTCTCTCCATTTCCCTCTCTCTCTCCCGAGCAGAGGAAAGGCAGATCAAAGAAAGGAAAGTTTGCCCTCCTGTTTGGTAAGTAAACAGTGAGCGCTCTATCTGAGAGTGATTAGATTGGGTGCAGCTCAGTCATCGAAATAAACAGCTTTTCCTATGGTAACCTTTGTGGAATCTCCATTGCAGAGAAAAACTGTAATTTTAAGTTGTAAAACCTAGGTTCGTTTTTTTACATTTTCCAGATGTTTCTAGGATGCAATTACTTACAAACTATAAGTCATTAAATCAACATAAGTCTCACTCTGATTTTCCTTTCAGTTTTGGCATGGACATGTTTGTGCACACAGTTGTCATTTGTTATGAATTCATTTGAATGCTTCCAGAAATGTAATTAGCACAAAGCACCTTGTTGCACAGGGATTAATGGGAAATATTCTGAAATTACTATCTTAGGGGAAAAAACATTCACAATAGCATTACAGGTTTACCGGTTTACCACTACAGTATTATAAACACCTCATCTTATCACTGTAAAATATTACATTTGCTGTGCACATGCCCTACTCAGCAGACATCAGTGTAAAACACACATTGATGGGAGTTTTTGGCTTTGCACCAAGAAGCCCAAATTGTGGGCAAGGGAAGTGATTTGGGAAGTGAAGCTGACAGGAAATACAGTGTATGTCAGACATTACTGTCATGAATGGTTTAATACCAGATCGCTGGCAGTGACTTCTCACATGGGGGTTCTAATAATTAGAGAACATATAGTTCTAATGGGACCGTGCAAAAACTATCATGTGGTGTTCAACATGACCTTATACCATGACATCGCTATGGTGGATTCTGTGTGGTCATTTGATGGTTAATCCTCTCTAAAATGCAGTCTTCGTAATTTCCCCCTCCAGCACAATAACTTAACTTCATGCATCAAGAATGGCCTCTTCCAACTCAGAATCCAAAACTGCTCATTGGATGTGGTGTAGTTTTAGTAGTCTGGTAGAGGCAGACTTGCAGTAAACTGGCTTTTATATCATTACCGTATCATCAAAACACCTCAAGAATTGACACTATTTTCGAGGAATTCTCTTGTAAATATTTTTTAAAGTCCTTAAAAGTCACAGACCCTGAGGGGAAACCATCCTTGGTTCCACAATCCACAATCAAATATGATGTCAACCATTGTGGCAATAAAAGGCAAGCTCTCTAATCGTTGTGCTTTTGTGAGGTTGGATGACAGCCCTTTTAGTAGTGTGACGTCAGTTGGAGTTTATAAAATGTCAGCTAGCGTTAGCTGCTGTAGCACTTATTGGCACTTTCCTCTTGGTTTCAGAAATGTCTCCAAATTCACTCTTTGAACCCTTAGAACCTTTTCAAACATATCACTGTCTAACTATGGCAAATCATTAACATTAGCCAGACATTAGAAAATGATTACAAATCCTGATCACAACATACAACCATTTCCAAACATAATTTGGTGCAAAACCATCAAATATGTTAAATCGGGGGATCAGTGTGATTCAGCCAATGGATGGCATTTCATTTGTGAACGTCTGTGTATGAATCACACTGCATGCTGGGATTCATTTACTCTTCATTGTTTTATTGTTTCACTCCTTCTATTCTCACACAGATGTTCACTTGGACACGCAGTCTGCCTCTTCAAGCCAAGCCCTTGGAGCTATTGTCATGAATGCCAGAAATACATTTTTGCTGAATAACTTCATTTATGGCAGCATTGTACATTGACTGAAGGGGATACCTCAGTAACATTCCTATCAGTGGTTGCCATCAGTTCTAACTCTTGCAATGACAACAATTATCCCCGCTGGTTCAGAACAAGAGATAATGATAAAACACCATTATGGAAAAATAAGTCCACATTCTTGATCATTTAGAAATGTATTGTGTTCTGATGCTCTGTTGTGCCAGCAAGGTAAGAACAACAAATAGTGTTTTAAGTGAGACCACATTGCTTCTTTGAAAAACAATGACTAATGACTTCAACCCTTTCTTTAATAATGGTTATTTTGTCCCAGTTCTGTGTAGAGCCAGAGTGTTTCTGTTAAAAACCCATTCCCCCATCATTCCAATACTCTACAAGGACTAACCATCGAAGAAGACGGCTGTAGTGTCCCCCAGGACGACTTACCATAGAAGAAGAGAGTGTGGAATGTGAGCTGCTGCTCAGATTAAGATGACTCAGGTCTCCTGGGCAGAATTATGTCAATGATTAGTACTGTGTTAATCAGTGAACTCCTGGGCTTTCTGTGAAACGAGAGGAGAAACCAGGCCCAGGGTTTGTTAACAAGACCATTCACACACACACACACACACACACACACAGACACACACAGACACACATGGACCACTCATATCAACTCTATGAGGTCAGAGGAACCACTCTGGTGGTCTGACGTCTGGCACTTGAACTTAAAAATAATGACAACTGGTCAAATCAGTATGAGGCTGGCAGGCTGTTATGCTTCCTTTGTATGATAGAGTGGTCAGATGGTTCACAAGCATTCATCCTATAATGATAGAAAAACAATCATACTATAATTAAACCAATATCCCAGTAACTGTGTGTTTGTTCACAAGGCACAACGAGACAAATGCTTCAGAAATGTCAGTCAACCATTCTGGCAACCAGCCAACCAACATTTAGCCAAACCCAGTTCACACCAACCAACCATGGCCTCCAGCAGTGATAGTGCTGGTTTTCACCACTTACACTCTAAATGGTTTCAGATGAGAAACTCTTAGACGTGGGATGTCTGTGAAATAGAAATCATGCCAGAGACATTGCATGGACAGCATAGCCTTTTCCATTTGTCTAACACGCTATTCTGATTAGCAAACAATAGTTTCTTTCTCGTTTCAGGCATTTTGAAGCAAACTCCTGCCTGCCCTCACTGACTTCAATTACGCAAGGGTTTAAGAGCTCTTGTCAGTTGTCTGTGCTGACTCAAATAACGTTCAGTATGATGAACATTTTGCTTCTCATGCCTAATTTACAAATATTGTAAATCTCTTTTTCCTTGACTTTCAGTCATGTCACACAGTAGACCTATTAAAGCTGCACTTGGTAATATTATAAAATGAATTATTGTCTGAACTTTTGTGCTTTCCTCCAGTTCAAGCTTGATTGACAGTAGTTTCATAAAATATACAAAGGAGGAAAACCTGCCTTTGGGATCTGAATTTCACCATTTCAATTTGAGCAGACTGAATTATGTTCTATTTAAATATCTGAAGCTTGAATTTTTTATATAGTTTTTTGAGATCTGAATTTTACTGGTTGAATTTGAGCCACCTGCATTTCCAACCATTGAATTGTTGTTCATATTTCAATTTTAAAGAGATGAATTCAAAACCAACAAATGTGTGGTTTTTAAATTTCAATATTTAGTATTCAATGCCTTTTAAAGTTCTAAACATTACAAAACAGAAAAATCGTACCTATTGTACCTTTAAAACATGTAATTGCTAAAAGTGACTAGGACTGACTAGGAAGGCAAACGCATGGGAGTGTGCAGTGGTTCCATATTCCCCATTACACTTCTGTAATTAATGTTATCACACCAGGGGATGCTTTTCTGGCACACGCCTGTGCCCTTTTTAAACAAAAACAACTTGTTCCAAAAACAAGTGTGTTTGTCTGTGTGTGCGTGTGTGTGTGTGTGTGTTGCATTGAGCTGTTAGTATCACTGGCAGGGAAACAATCGTCACTTGTTGGTGCCTCTGATCACCCTCATGTGTTCCTATGGCGACCCCCCAGAGTTCCAGCTTTCAAGGATTCCAAGGATTCTGGAGACCCTCAGCTGACCCGACAAGCTCTAGAGGTTTAGATCTCACACGCGCACACACACACACACACACACATACACACGCACGCACGCACACACACACAAACACATCCACATACTCACTCACATACTCTCCCCACGCCCCCTAGTCTCTCACTGCCAGGCCGAGTTATGTAATTGATGTCTTCCTCTCCTCTCTGCCCCGCCTCTCTGGTGCTATGGCCCTCACACTCCTTGAATTCCACCATGATGCTAGCTGGACACCAGGAAACCCTAGCTGCCCATATAAGGACATGGCCTTTCCTTCTGCCAAAGGAAGATCTTTGTTTCCCTTGGTTGTCGTGGAGATGGCATGCCTCCTTGCCTTGGCCTGTCTACCCGTCCGTCTGGCTGTCTGCTTGTCTCTCCACCCATCTGTCTGTCTGTCTGCCCACCTCCTTCTGAACCAACTAAGAGACTATAAGAGTTTGAGTGTACAGTTTGCACAAGCTCATCTATCAGTGACCCGGCTCTGTGCGGTGGTTTATCCAGGAACTTAGCCAGAGGAAAGTCAACTTTCCCAGCTCCATGCCATCCTCCAGTCTTCCAACCCCTCCATCCATCCCAGATCCCTCTCTACCCTGTCCCTTCTCCCCCTGTGTCTCCCTTCCCTGTAAGGACAACTGAAGACAAGGCATCAGACAAGACCACCCTGGAATTGGGATGAAGTGAAGTCAAACTTGTTCTGTATTCATTACCTTTTAAGTCACATCACATTCTAGAAAATAATTGTATTTCCCTGCTTCAAATCTCTCTTTCACAAAGATGTAAATGACCTGCAAGATGCAGACGTACTTATAGTCCTGTTGCAATGAACTTAAACCTTTGTGGTTACCATGTAAGGAAGAAAGTAAGCAGAAGAGAAGGGGTGTTTTAACATTATGTGTCAATAGTTTTGATAATGTTCAACAAAAATGTCAGAATTACATGGTTAAGAGGAAACTGTGTACTATTTTTAGCTCATATCAGTGCCACTGTTCTGGGGTTATGGTGAGTGGGTATAAATTCCTAAAGTGTGACTCCTTTGATTGAAGAATTTTTCCCAAGAAGTCAGCTTCTGAAGAACCTACCTGTTTGTACTCCTGCGGCAAATTTTCTTAATTTTGCACTGAACAGAACAGGACAGAACAGATCACTGAACACGTCATACTGGGAGTCATACTGACCGAGTCTCACATTCCACGGGGAGTCATACTGACTGAGTCCCACATTCACTTGGAGTTATACTGACTGAGTACCACATTCACCGGGAGTCATATTGACTGAGTCCAGCATTCACTGGGATTCAAATGGACTTGAATCACTCCAAGGCTATGATCACATTCCTAGCTATCAAGTCATAGCAACCCATCCTCCCGTAACTATTTTGTGTTAACTGTTCTCAAGACTTCTGGCTTGTCAATAACCTCAAATGTCCTGACAGAATTTCCCTCTCTTGAATATGAAATATGTCCAGTGAGCCAAGCTGTTCTGGCACCGGGCTGGGCTGGAGAAACATGGAGTATGAATGATTCACAACACATTTGTCATTTGTGACAGTAGGTGAGATGTTGCAAATGTATGGTTGTCATTATTTTATCACTCATGCATGCACACACATGCACACACACAATCACACACTCACATACACACTGTTATTTACAATTGGCCTGTGGACTGTTTCTATCTGCCCAGAGGTCCAGTCATTCTGGGAACAGGAGTCGAAATAATATTTTTTTACAACTGTAAAGCCTGAGAGACTTGTGTTTTCTGCTTCAATCAGGATGTAAAACGGTTGATGGACAGCGGGGAGATGATGCTGTATGGGAACCGTTAGGTTTCATTATACCTCACTGAGGAGGTTGCAGGGTTCATACAAGTCTCTGAATTAAACCTTGTGCAGAACTCTGGCAGTATATGGCACATTGGTCTGTCGGTCAAACACATGATACACGCTTAAAGGATAAAAATGATCGTTTAGAGACTATACATCACCTGTTGGGGTGGCCTTAGAGTGGAGGTTGCCAACAAAGTAAAGTCTGCCAGACTGTTGAGTTTACAAGGGAATTCATGCTGTGTGATCATGTCAACTTTTGGAATAATTCTAGAGCTCATGGGTGCAATGGGAAGACCAAGTGGACGTGAATAAAATGCAGCCATGTCAGTAAACCGGCCAGACTATTTCATCAGCATCTGACTTCGGTAATGCTTCACTGGCTCTCCAAGAGGCCTCAATCGTCATCCCGGAAACCTTAATATCATAATATAAAACGTTTACACTTTATGAAGCTCGGTGTGAAGACTTCATTACTTCATGGCTCTGTTTGAATGCTTTCACGCTTGTGATTGCGAGTCTCGTGGGATTTTCACTTCAGTAGTTTGGCCCTGGCACTGTGGACGCCATTGAGAGCAAGGTCTCACCTCGTCTACTGGGCTTTTCAGCTGCTGTGTAAATCAACGGCTGGGCTCTGAAGGTCATAAAGAGACACATTGTGTAGCCCCGCTTGCCTGGCTTGTCTCTTCATCTCAACATACTTTTACCTCCCTGTGGAGAAGGAAGGTCCTAGTACACTACCAACCCTTTGAAGAGCTGCTTATTTGAGGAGGAATCTTCAGAGAAATGCGTTTTTCCGTGTGCTAAAGTTTTCAAAGTGAGAAGGATCAAAGCTTGTTTGTGAGCACTCTCGCTCGCCCCGGCATCACCGCAGCATCGTCAAGCTGAGTGGGAGAGCGAACAGTAGGGTGTGTTTTCTTCTTCTGTCCTCCTCCCTCATGTTTCTTGAAGGTTCTATCAAGGCTGACGAGACAGCTGGCCTCCACTTCTCTTCCTTCCACCCTTTTCTTCTCCATGGTAAAGTCCTAAACCCCCCTTTCTTCTACATGGTAAAGTCACAAACCCCCCTTTCTTCTCCATGGTAAAGTCCCAAACCCCCCTTTCTTCTACATGGTAAAGTCCCAAACCCCCCTTTCTTCTCCATGGTAAAGTCCCAAACCCCCCTTTCTTCTACATGGTAAAGTCCCAAACCCCCCTTTCTTCTCCATGGTAAAGTCCCAAACCCCCCTTTCTTCTCCATGGTAAAGTCCCAAACCCCCCTCACTTCTCCATGGTAAAGTCCTGGCTTTCCTTAGGAATCCATCCATCCAGCCACCCCTGCAGCCCTGGCTTTGAACAGCCATCAGGTTCCCATTAGGGCGACTGGGACATGGCCGTGGAGAGGAGCCTTCATACTGTGATGCCCGGTCCTCTTTCTATTGTTTTAGGATGAAGACAGAGGTAGCAGACCATCATTTAGCAGGCTCAGAGAAAGAGCAGATGCCTGGTAATCCTCACATCTAAGGACGTTTGAACTCTGACACACGGGATGATGGGAAGAATTTATCTTCTTGGAGAGAAGGAAATATGCAGAGCTTGGGAGTGACTGGGATGCATGTTGCCAAGTAGGCGAATGTCTTATGAATGTGCTCAAAGTTATTTGTTGGATTTCATTGCATTCACATACTGAGTTTCCATGTCTACTGATATAACAATGCAGTTGTTGTTTTTTTTTACTTGGAAATTGAAGGTGATGTTTTAACCAAGCGCTACCACTCTTGAACTGTACAGTATGTCACACATATGTTCTTCTCAACGACCACCAGCCACAGACATACATAATCTGCACAGTATGTTCACAGCTGGTCACACAACATAGTAGGGTTGGACTCTCACTCTCTCTTGGGCTTTATAAAAGAGCAGTTGACCCGATTGTCACCTGGACATAAAATCATTAAAAATTATTGTGATAAAATGTATACTGAGTGACTACAATCCCCAGAAGCCTTTGCTGTTTCAATGGGCCTTAACTCCCACTCGGCAGTCCAAGCCTTCTCTGTCAGTTGAATCTATAGTTTCCTGTCTGGGCTGATTCATTCCTCGGAAACCCATAAACAGGCTTGCACATCTATCCAGTCTACGTGTGGCACATCTGACCTGCCAGAGAAGTTGAAAAGAAAGTGAGAGAGAGAAGACTGCAGGCCATTCTGCAGCTCTCTGTGGGGCGATGTACCCTGCTGCTCTCTGCAGGACAACCCGGGGGAGATCAATTCAAGAATGTTCCTTTTTTATGACCAAACACTCCTGGTTTTCATGACGGGTGAAAACCCCCTCGCAGGGACACGTTTCGTTTAAAAACAAAACGACTGTACTGAGCCTGTCGGAGGGTCGGTTGGTCAGGCTGCATCTGAGAGACGTTATCCATTGTTCTAACCCCAGAAATAATTACCAGCGTCAATAATACGTTGATGAATCGTTTCCATGTGGTGGATTAAATGCTCCCATCCCTTCCTTCCAGTGAAGGGATCGCATGTTGGATTTGCAATTTTGCAACCTCTTTCTGTCATTCACACTCACCATCTCCTGCCTGCTGGGATGTCTGTGGTGGTCCAGCCCTGTGGGAGCCCAGACCAGACAACACAGCATCGATTACACTGATAACTAATACCCATTGGCATTGGGGATTCAGGAAAACCAGAAAATTAGAAAACTTGGATCAGCTAACTCTCTAGACACAAATAGTTCCACTGAAAGAAACATAAACGGAAAATGTGTGGCTCAATGGGGTTCCACATAGCATGATGGTGTTGCGTTGCCTTGTGGGTCTTTTTCTGTGGCATACTTTGTGTTGGAACAGGAGTTTCTTTGCTGTGACACCCCTTGGTGTTTGGCTTCACACACTGTTCCTTTTAGCCACTGGAGAGAGTTGTGAGGGATCATTGGTTTTATCCGTGGATGATGCACATTGATACCTTACTGTGGAGGCGTGCTGCAAGACTGCAAGGCTTCCCTGTTTGACAAGGGAACCAAGTAGACGTTTTAGACTGATTTCACAGCTGGAGCTCATGAAGTCTTTAAATCACTTAAGTCCACATCCTCCACTCACCTCCTGCTTTACAGTAGGCCTCTACTGTAACACGCTCTTACTACATTCACTTTGCTTACATTATTTCTATTCAGCTGCTCTCTACCCAGACTGGTGTATACTGTATACTTTAATTGCTCTTAACTGACCACCTGAGAGAATTTCGACCAGGTCTGAAACCCGGCTTGTTTTTATTTTGTGTCTCGTAGATAAGGACAGAGCGGCCATTGTAAGGGAGCGAGAAACTGCTGTGCGATTCGTCTGGACATAAATGTTTACTTAAAACTGTTGCAGAAGGTTAGCAAAATACGTTCCAGGAACTGTGAAGAGAGAGCTTGTGCACCTCCATGTCAAACCTGCTGAGGTGAGGGTGAATCTACCAACGGCTGTGAGGTCGGAACATGCAGCATAGAGGGGATTATGTATGGAAGATTCTACTGGAAAACATCTTCCCAACACTGTGAAACTGTATCAGGAACTGATTACCTTTTTCTGCGGATGATCATCACCCGGAAAGTACTACCTATTGGACTAGCCGTCAGCACATTTCTTTGTCCGTATCTTTTTATAGTCGACTATTAAATTGCCAGACGCATGTGTCCAGTCTCACAGGTGTAGAGGTCAAGGCAGAGACCCTTCTCTGTAACATCTCAGTGAGCTCATCTGAAGCCACATCTGTTAGACACACACAAACACTAAGGTGTTATACTCACAAACCCTCACAACACCGCCACTGACACACACACACGCAAACACACACAACACCGTCCCCGACACACACACACACACAGCTGAGTAGATTATTTTCAACGTCTGCAGGATGGAGAGAGAGTCCATAGAGAGAGCCCTCAGAGTCAGTGTTTTTGTTGTATGTGTGTGTGCATGGGTGTGTGCGTGCATGTTGCGTGTGTGTGGTGTGCGCTTGTGCCTGTGTGTTTGTTTGACAAAGCTTCACTCACAAAGCCGTATGAAGGCTCGACAGAGGCTCCTGGCTCAGTCCCGCTGCAGTTGGAGCAGGTCTCTCTCATGCACGTGAGGCCACAGCCAGCGCACGTGAGCCGCAGGGAGTTTTCCCCTCGGCACAAGTTCCCTCTGTCAGCCTCAATTAGATCTCGTTCTCCTCTGGCCTGAGAGGGGAGAGGAAGACCGTGAGGACGACAGTGAGGGAGGCAGGAAGAGGGAAGGGCGGAGGGGTTGGTGTTCAGAAGCCACTTTAACTGGAGTGGAGTGTCGGATGCCACGCGAGGAATCACGCAAAACACAGTGTGTTGATTGATAAACCATGCGACTGACTTACAGTAATGCTAAATTCTCTATTTGACCAGTCAGGCCCCAAAAGACCCAGCCTCCCATGCCCATGCCCTTGCCCCAGAGCCAAAAAGCTGGGTTCAGATTCAACGCCCAACACAATCCACATCAGTATTCAGATCCGGACCTCCAGTTCCGACCTCAAGCTTCCACCCTGCCAGGTCGATCAGAACCCCCAGTCTTTTCTCCATTCACGTTCTGGTGGGAGGTCTGCAGAGTTTGGATGGGTGCTATGCAAGCACAGGAAATGAATATGAATTGATGCATTTTCAATAAGGATGTGGTTTCTTACTGGTTGAGTTTGGTAAACAAGATTCTATGTCAAGGTTCTACGTCAATACAAACCATTCAGGATCTTATCATTTCTTCTCCAGCTATTTTGTACCTGACAGTAAATGGACCATCTTACCACCACTAAAGCTGGTTTAACTTGTTTTTCTATTGACTTGGATTACTTTACTATCTATTACGTTCATAGACATTGCCAGTTCTCTGATGGTACCAGGTCAAATTTGATCTATTTTTCTCTTCTTTAATCCTCCCCTTTCCCCTCGTTCTCCTCTGTGTTTACATCGTCCAGCCTTGAAGACTAGAGTCAGATTCTCAGATAAGTAATAAGTGATGTGTTGCACAGCTCCTGCATATTGAAGCTATTGACTTAAATGCTTTTCCCTAGACAGTTCTAGAAATTGATCGAAGATGCTTTCGTTTTAAATGGTGGCAAATTCACACAGCCGTTGACCCTGAGAACGTGGGTCCCCCAAGAAAGGGTTCTAGTCACATGGTGCAGCACGTTCTCTTCAATATGCGAACGATCTCTCTCCCGGGAGCAACGTTTTAGTTTCGAAGTCAACAAACGCTCAGTAATGGTTCTGGCCGTACCATCTGTCTTGTGTCACTTAGTTTAGGTTTTTACGTTTGTAAAATAAAGGGTGTAGCAACATTGTGATGCCGAAAGACTACAGTACACAACTGCACAGTCTACACCCTGACAGAACACTATGTACTGACTGTCGGAGGCTGAGAGTGAAAACACAATATCACACGAGTAATCATTTCTGTTCGAATCAATCATGGGGCGAGCTTGTGTTTGGTTAGTTGCTGATCAGATGAAGATGGATTGATCTCCAGAGGAAACGTCTGGCGCGGGAGTCAGAACTCTGTGGATAAACGATGACCTGGCTCTCTGCAAGAGCGTTCAGCAGCCAGCAGACTAAGATCTCTTTCATACCGCGAGGTTCTGCTGAGAGAAACATCGGCGTAAAGATTCGTCAACCATCAATCAGTTAGCAGACGCACACACGTGTAGGCAAACCTGACGCATTTGGAAACATTTATCGCCGATAGAGAAACCCCAATGAAAGTAAACAGAAGTCTTTGCGTCATGCGTTTTTTTCCGACGGCTCGATGCTTCACAGGAAACACATGCTGTTATTTGGTTATCTGTCTGTTCTCCTCGTGTGTGGGGAGAGGGCCCGCGTACAGGCCTGGCTGTGGAGGACGTGCAGCCTGGGGCATACAGCCTGGGGCATACAGCCTGGGGCATACAGCCTGGGGCATACAGCCTGGGGCATACAGCCTGGGGCATACAGCCTGGGGCATACAGGTCCACTGTAGCTGGCCGAGTGGCCCCGGTCCGCTGCCTCAGACGAGCCGCGTGGCTCTCCTGCAGGTGTGCTTCAGCCTCATAAAGAGGTGTCTGTGAGCCTCGCGTCTGTTTGCCCTCCTCCCCGTTTCATCATTAAGCTCCGGGATGAAAAAATAAGCGCGGCGGGAAGGCCGCGGGGCTTCTAGGTTTACTAATTTATGAAGCACCTTTCATGAGCAAAGGGTTCACCTCCCCCCCACCACCCCCTTCTCCCTCCTGCTTCCTGCTGAACACACGACTGTCTGTTCGGACAGACGGACGGGAGCGCTCGCGGTTTCGCGGCCACGGCTGGCATTCGCTGCTCCTCCCTCCGTACCCCCCTCCTGCACACCTCCTCCCATGCAGCTCTCTCTCTCTCTCTCTCTCTCTCTCTCTCTCTCTCTCTCTCTCTTGCTCTCTCGCTCTCTCTACATTCCCCCGCCCCTCTGTACCCTCCTTCCCCTTCACCCTACCCTGGAATGTTTATCCACAGGCCTCCGTGCAGAGAGAAAATAAACGGCCATCGAGCTTGTCCCCGACGCCCGTTTCCCCTCACTTCCTGTCAGCTCTGGTATGAACCTGGCAGTGAGAGGATCACAGCGCAGGGAGAGTGCCCCCTTCATGCCCCCCCTCCCACCTTTCCCCTTCCCGTGAATTTTCACTTGAAGTGCCGTGGAAATGTTTACCTGCATGTCCAGTGTCTCATACTTTCCTTGGGTGTTGCTGTTCCTCTTCCCTCACCCGGAGAATGGTGCCTTTGTGAGGGAAGGCTTCAGGAACACTTCCCTGGGTCTGAGCCTGGCTTTCAGCTGCATAACTCAGGACAACTGGGCAGTGCTGGGCTTGGCTTCACCTGGGCCCCTACACTCACACACATGTTATCTCTCCTTTGAACAAAACTCATTTAGAAAACACTCTTGAAATGACACTTCCTCCAGCTCAAAGTTTTTTTATATATTTAATGAGAGGGAGGAGTGGATCCCTCAAGTTTACCTGCTCAGTCAACCCTGCTGGGTTTAGTTTGGCACACCAGAGTAAGGAACACGTCTGTCTTCTCCAGAGACCTGTACACCACTCATGTTAGGTTAGGATCAGTCAAATGAAAAGGCTGTATCGTTTGGGAGGATGGAAAAAAGAATGAATCACAGTCATGACAATTACAGCACCAAACGCCATCAATTTGGAATCACAATTAGGGTTTTTTTCAGTTTTTTTTGTGTGTGTTTAAAGTTGCTCACTTTGGTTACGTACTCTCTCCTCTGTTCTTCATCCAAGGTTGGAATGGCTTCTCCACAGTCATTGAAACACTTCTAAGCAGTTTACAGTGTTTCCATCTTTTCGCCATCTTGTTCCTATGACTCCAAACTGGAAAGGAAACAACTTATTTCAGTCTCTTTGGTTCAAGCTGAGTTCATTATAGATCTTTGTGTATGGGATTCCTTTGTAACAGGGCTTCAGAAGTTGATCTTTTTCAAATGTAAATAACTCATGTTTGGTGGCAGTTGTTGCCAGCGGTCCCTTACCTCTCCATATGAAATATTTAATGGGATGCTTGGCCAAGGAAAATGAAAAGAAGCATGTATTTTACCGACTGATTGAACAGATGCTCATATTTTTTGTGAAAAGACATTTGAATCATGCTTCAAACGAAACACTGACCCATTCAGGAAGTGCGTGTCAGTCACAGTACATCCAGTCCTTAAACACAAGCGTTTTTTTGAAATCAACGGTTATTTAGGTCCACTGTGAAAATCCCTTCAGAAATGTTTACCTGTTGTGATATTTTTATTTTTGCATTGTCATTCCAACCCAACGATTGTCTCAGTGGAGGACAGAGCTTGAAGACAGAGTGTTCGACTGAAAGTACTGAAGAGAGACAGCTCAACGATGGTTTTATGTTTCTGATTTGTAGAGACTCTCAAGAACACAGGCCTTTCTCACCATGTCCCAGTAATTAAATACACATCAAGACACTAAGTCAGCAGACAGCTTTATCTGTGGCCAAGTATTGATTTCCACAGATACGGCCTTTAAATCTGACATTCCACCCAGTCCACAGAGTTTCCAAGCAAGCACGTCTGGTGTCCAGGGAGTTTACTGGGAGTTGCGTAATACTACATACATCTCCTTAACGGTCTCTTCTAACGGAACCTTTGAGGTTCTATAATGTCCAGATAGTTCTAGATTGCCTAGATAGTTGAATTCTGGGATCAGGGGCCTGGGATCTGGTCTGGGGTCTGAGGTCAGTGGCATCTCTGTGTGCTCCACAGGCTGTGGTGCCTGCTGTACGTGGCTCTGTCTCTTCCTGCCATGTGCAGGGAGACCCTGGGCCCATCAGATAAGCTGTCCAGGAGGACATTCCTGAGAAGCCACCCCTCTCTCCCCAGGACCTGCACGTGGATTCATCCGGAACATCGGGGGAAACGGCTCTCTTGGAATTTCAGCATTTGAGCTGGATGAGCTGGCAGCTCAAGATAAACCTCCTGGTGAAGATCAGGGTCCGGGCCAGTCTCTGACTCCAGGTATCTATCTGACACCCGGACTTTATCGTCCAATATTAAAACGTCAACATCATCACATGTTGAAATGCACAGTGAAATCTTTCCTGGGATGGACATTGTGCTCTGTTTCATTTGATCTGCCATGTCTCTCCAGTACGGCTGGATGCCTGGGCTGTGGATGAGGCTGCTTCCCAGGGTCCTCCAGTCTGACTGACGGTTTGGTCTTCCTGTGGATGATGCCAATGTAAAACCCAACAAACTGATCCACAGAATTTTAGAACACCAGTTTTTTAAATGTTCAACATCTGTCGTGAATCAGGTTCTGATTTCATTTTAGAAATTTGACACCTTTCCATTAAGGGCGTATTTAACTTATTTTCAATCAGCCAGTTTGTGGGGTGTTTCTCAGTGTGCCGTACCTCTCCCTTCCAGACTGGAGCTCTGGGTTCATGGTATGTCCTCTGTCTGGCCTCTCCTGCTCCCCAGAGGCCCTCTGCTCCTGCCGTCTGTATAGAGGCATCTTTGTGATAACGTCTGACTGAAGAGAGAGGCGCTTCGCAGCAGCTCAGGGCCTTTGCCCTGGCCTCCGCCCTGGACTCTGCCCTGGCCTCCGCCCTGGCCTAGCCTCCGCTGGAGAGCTGAGAGGTGCTCCTGTGTTAACTCGGCAGACTGAACGGTCGTGAAAACATGCCTATCAAAGCCCCACGGCCACATCGGGCGGGTTGAGAAATAGAAGACTTGATCTCTGAGTTATGTTTGGTCAAGTGCTTGGGTCAGTGCACTGGTCCAGGCTCTTTTCATGGCTCCTCAAACTTTGTGGAAACTTTGTGTCTGGGGCTCAGGGCGTGGAGCATACTGGAGTGTTGTCATGGGCTGTTGATCATGATATCGATTATTGTCAATATTTCCATATTCTTCATTTTCCATATTCGCTTTGGAACTCTTGATCTCCCGTCAAACGCTCTAACCTTGAGGTACATCCATCCCTCAGCCACAGTACAAGGTTTCTGGTCGTTTCTGGTTTATGCTTCCAGACGCCAGGACCAAATCCGTTCCTGTGATGAGCTGAGATCTGAGAGCCATGTTCCACCAGAGACGCAAGAGAAAGTGAAGAAGTCAGCCTGTTTGTCTGTCAGTGTGTGTGTCTGTCTGTGTGTCTGTCTGTGTGTCTGTCTGTGTCTGTCTGTGTGTCTGTCTGTTTGTCTGTGTGTCTGTCTGTGTGTCTGTCTGTTTGTCTGTGTGTCTGTCTGTGTGTCTGTCTGTGTGTCTGTCTGTGTCTGTCTGTGTGTCTGTGTGTTTGTCTGTGTGTCTGTCTGTGTGTCTGTGTGTCTGTCTGTGTGTCTGTCTGTGTGTCTGTCTGTGTCTGTCTGTGTGTCTGTCTATTTGTCTGTGTGTCTGTCTGTGTGTCTGTCTGTGTGTCTGTCTGTGTCTGTCTGTGTGTCTGTCTGTTTGTCTGTGTGTCTGTCTGTGTGTCTGTCTGTTTGTCTGTGTGTCTGTCTGTGTGTCTGTGTGTCTGTCTGTCTCTGTCTGTCTGTGTGTCTGTCTGTTTGTCTGTGTGTCTGTCTGTCTCTGTCTGTCTGTGTGTCTGTCTGTGTGTCTGTGTGTCTGTCTGTGTGTCTGTCTCTGTGTCTGTCTGTCTGTTTGTCTGTGTGTCTGTCTCTGTGTCTGTCTGTGTGTCTGTCTGTGTGTCTGTCTGTTTGTCTGTCTGTCTGTCTGTCTGTCTGTGTGTGTGTGTGTCTGTCTGTCTGTCTGTCTCTGTCTGTCTGTCTGTCTGTCTGTCTGTCTGTCTGTGTGTCTGTCTGTGTGTCTGTCTGTGTGTCTGTCTGTGTGTCTGTCTTTTCATCAGCCTGTAGTGCAGTGTGAGAAACGTGATCCCATTAGAGGCTAGTGCTGAAAAGGTTGTTGGTATTTAATGAAGGGTTGAGGGATGAGGGTGTGTCTGTCTGCGTGCCTTTGTGTGTTTTGGTGTGTATGTGTGTGTGTTAGTGTGGTGTGTGTGTGTCTGTGCGTTGATGTATCTCAGTATTTGCATGTGCAGCTGGCAGTACATGGCAGCAGTGACTACACCTCCAAACTCCTGGAATCTGGAATCTCCCCCAAGTCCGAACCTTCGAAGAAAATCTTAAAGGGATGGGTGCATCTGAGTGGCAGAACATTTGACTGCAGATCAAGAGGTTGCAGGATCAAATCTCCTCCATCTTGAGCGTCTCTTTGGATTAAAGCCTGTGGCAAATGAATGCAAAGACATTACAAGACAACCTCCTCAACATAACGAGGTGAGGACATCCAAACAGATAGTCAAAGATCCCGTGGAGACTGCTGGGAGGAATGACAGCCCTCCTGAGGAACTGTTGAGGGAGACAGGGATTTCCACCTTATTGAAACACAACTCCTGTGTGTCCCAGTGAATAAACTCCAGAAACTTTAGAGCTCATATTTTGTAACCCCTTGTCAGAAATCTCTTAATGCTGGATGTAAGTCTTTCTGAAAACCTGTCTGAGATGATTTATTTTTCTGCCTTTCTAAATGCCCAAAAGGCCTGTTGAAATACTATCCTTTATTCTCTGTGTGCTCAAGATCGACATACTTTCAGCTGTGAGTGTGCGTGTCTGAGTTTGTGGTTGTAAGTGGTAAGTCAAAGGCCAGTTTTCTATTCAAACCGTCAGCTCACAGATGCTCGTAATATTCATAGAAAAGTACACAAACCGAGCCTAACTATCCAGCTTTTGTTTGCTAAATCGTTTAGAGATTTCAAGCTGAGGTCAGTAAATCTTTCAGCGCACGTGAACATTACACAGGCCTGTCAGCTTCAACTGCTGATGCTTGCCTAACAGCCAAAGTTATCCACTGACTCTATCAGCACATACAGGTATGACCTGTACACTAGATCAGAATTGTAACTTTAACTGTTTTGTCTGCGTAGTTTGTTTTTCTGTTCTGTCTGTTTGTGCGTGGGCATACCAAGTCATTGCAGTTATTGCTTACACTGTCCTCTCCATGCCCCCATCCGCTCCCCCCACCCTTTCCCCCTCTCCCCCTCTCCTCCCCACCCCTCCCTTACAACTCCTCCCTTCCGACCCCTCTCTCCTCCCCTCCCTGCAGGCGCTCACGCGAGGAATCTGCCGGTGGATGTCAGACAGAGTGTTTGTCAGAGAGCTCCTGTCGAGCGGCAGCCAGATCCCTGTTGACACATGCGCTCGCTGCTGGATGAGAGATGACAGTCTAATGTTCTGGATTAATAGGGCCAGGGAGATGCAGGGAGACGCGGGGAGATGTAGGCTACCGTCTGCACCCTGGGTCGCTGCCTCGTACTCCACCTAGCGCCTCCCCAAGCCTTCCCTTCCACTGGGATGCAGAGACAGGGGGGGAGGAGGGTGGGGGGGTCAGGTTGCACAGGTGCCTCCATGTCTGACAAACAGGGAAGACGTGGCGAGGACTGGGCAGGACACTGGACTGTGCTGAACTGATGTGGTGTGTAGCTCGTGTTTGTTATCTAAGAACCCAATTAGGTTTCTAAGCTAAAGCGTACATGTTAGGGCAAAGCAACTCCATGAATCCTTATTTTGGAGAGAGCGCACCACGACTGTGATGCGGGGGTCAGAATGAGGTCAGCCACAGTGCAAAGACCAGATCCAGCTGGTCTTAAGTCAGGTCACCGACAGAGCAGGGTGATGACAGCACAAGAGCGTCTGACTGGAGACAGAGAGTTCAGCTTAAATTTTCTGGGAAACCTGGGACAAACAGTATTTTCTTCCCACGTTAAATATTCTGGGGGACGGTTGAAGTGATTGAAAAGCTACAAGCAAGGACAGGAGAGTGCAACATCCAGTCTCTGGGAGAGCTGAAGTGATGAGATGAGATGCTGATGTGCCAAAGCTCACAGCGCAGCCAGAAGATGTTGTCCTCGTTTTAGCGTCAGATATATATTATAAGATATTCATGTGCTGGATATTTACGGGAAACGTACTCCACAAGCGTTGTTTTTATTCAAAGTACAGAAGGGCTTTGCAGCATGCTTTGAGGAGGGAAATAGTTGCACGTCATATGCTGTTACTTTGATGGGTGAATGTGATTTTCCAGATTGACAAATAGTCTGAATCTGAATACAGAGATCTTTCAGGAACAGCGTTACGCTTTGGAAGGTCTCAAAAGGATTCCACGTTCATGTCCGGGCACCTGAAAGCCCTACAGTGCAGTGCACACATCTACACACACACACCTACACGAATGCACACACACACCTAAACACACGTACACACACACGCACCTACATACACACGTACACAGGAAGCTACACAAACACGCTCCGGGAGTCAAAGAGAGCATTGGCGGAAACAGCACATGCCTTCACATGAGCCAGGAGCCCAGTTAGCCGATCACCTATGGCATCAACGGACGCTTTGTAGCGGCGACAGCAGGAGAAGCAGGAGAACCATCTCTTTGATTGGTCCAGGATCCCGCTCACGGCCAGCTGTTCGTGGAGGGTGTGTGAGTCAAGGACAGTTTCTTACTCTGGGGTTCAGGTGTGGATGAGGGAGGACCTGTGAGGCTGACAACAACTCCCTTTGGTCAATCAGTTCAATTCACTTTATTAACTCTGAAGGAAATTTAAATGTTCAAACGTCATCAGGGGGGCATTGGGAGAGAGGTGAGAGAGGCGAGAGAGAAAGAGAGAGAGGCGAGAGAGAAAGAGGGAGAGAGAGAGTGAGAGGGAAAGTGCAAAAGAGAGAGAGAGAGAGAGAGAGAGAGAGAGAGAGAGAGAGAGAGAGAGAGAAAGTGCAAGAGAGAGAGAGTGTTAATGATGCAAAGTGTGTCATGTTTGCATCAGCGAGACGTCACCGCAGTGGCCTCTTAGCCGTCCTTGTGTGTTTGATGACGTTTCTTCTGGGTCTCACAGCCCAGCTGGCTGAGGTGTTTATGACCTGATGAGCAGAGGGGACTGGGTTCCCTCTATCGCCTTGCTGGGTTGAGTGTTGGTGACGTTTTAACACTGTGGGTGAAATTAAGTTATATTTGAAAAGGGTGACCAACAATCAGGGCCGGCCCAAGTCATAAGTGAACTAAGCGGCTGCTTAGGGCCCCTATGGCTACCAGAGGGCCCCTAAGAGCACATGAAATTACAGTTTAATGTCATAAAAAATATATATATACTTTTTTTTATTTTTTATCAGCAACAATAAGTGGAGATCAAAAACGGATAATGGGCTTCTTTTCACACCGAATATTTGATAAGGAAACCAACTCCCGTAGGTTGTAAAATGAAACTGAAGTGAAATCTATTTCAGGTCACAAAAACATTATAACTCATATGTCAAGCCCTATCTCTCCTATGTGACATTGGCTGTCAAAATAACATCCGTGAAATGATATTCACGCCAGGGTGTTGGAACATGTGTCCTTTGCATCGACTTCATTCAGCTGCCATGTGAACAGCAGCTTAATCAGGTACTTAGTCAGTATGTGAGACGCTTCTGTCTTCAGATGTAGATCACAGGTGTCCCCAGGGCTCATATCTCTCTTTTGACTTTCTATCTTCTGGCAGATTGCCAAGGTACACACACACATATGCACACACACACACACACATAACCAAATACTCACATGCGCACACAATTACACACACCCATTTACACACATGCACACATACACACTAATACACAGTAGATCGGCCCTCCACACAGCTCTGCGATGTCTGGACAGGTTGTGACCCCCCTAGCACACCACACACACACAGAAACACACACACACACACACGCAAACACACCCACTCATACAATATTCTTCTGAGATGGTTTCTAACTGGCCTCTTGCCCCCGGGTTCTGTCAGTTTGATCTGCCAAGAATCACCTGGCTCTGTTTGTCCCTCCCGTGGTTGGATCAGGCCAGGGTATGGAAGGACGAACGGACGGGGAGAGAAGAACGCAGGGATGAAGAGACAGATAGAGTGGCCTCCTAGCCTTCTGAATGCTGAATCACCGAGTAAACAGGACCCCATTTACACGTACGCAAACACACACACACCAAAACGTCCGCACACACCTTCACAAACACACCCAAACACACCGTGCATTCACTTGGAGAAAGCGCAAGCTGCCTGCTGACAACCGCAGGCCTGTCTGAGCTTCACCTCCAGCCTCTCAATCACTTCCACTCCCCTCAGACTGTTTACTTTACTCCCTTCAGTCATGAGTACAGAGAGCATTAGGCTGGGCTGTGACCATAGAGCAGTACTAGGTCTGCAGAGGCCTGGCTGTAGTCATGAAGGAGCACCAGGCTGAGCAGAGGCCTGGCTCTGGACATAAAGGCCCCCTGACCTAGATTATTCTCCTGGCTGCAGATGAGAAACGTTACGGTTAAAACTGCCTGTTATGAGTGATATCTTTGGTGCAGGAGTTGATGTGTGTGTGTGTGTGTGTGTGTGTGGCTGTGTGTATGTGTAGGTGTGTGTATGCACGTGTTTGTGTGAAGGTGTGTGTGCATGTGTTTGAGTAAAGGTGCATTTGGGTGCATTTGCTTGTGTGTATTCGTGTGGGCATATGTACTTGTTGGTGTGTGTTTGTGTGTAGGTGTGTGTGTGCGTGTGTGGGTCTCTGAAACCATCTGGAGGTGTTTGTCCAGTGTGAGGAGACATACCACACCTCAATGCGAGCTGAGAGGAGCGGAAGGGATTTCCCCCGTGGTCAACACTCTGACTACGAGATGGGACGGATTAGCCCTCAGACCTTTAACGAGGCTGTGCTATGGTGTCACAGTCAGGGACTGATCTGAGGCCTGGTGCTCTCAGAGAGACCCTTTCTGTCCTCCATGGCTGTGTGGGACACCAGCTCACACTCTGCGAAAAAGAGAGAGGGGAAGGGGAGAGAGGAAGAAAGAAGGAGATGAGAGGAGGAGAGAGTGTGGGGTGAGGTAAGGTGAAGAGAGGAGAGAGAGGGAGAGACAGTGAGAGGGAGAGGAGTAAAGGGGGAAAGAGAGGGAGGGAGATGAGAGGAGGAGAGGAGAGAGAGGGGAGATGAAGAGAGGGAGATAATAGGAGGAGAGTAGAGGAGAAGAGAAAGGGACAGAGGGACGGAGAGGAGGAGACAGACAGAAACAGAGTGAGAGGCAGAGAGACAGTCCAACATTCCTCTGCAGCCCTGAACACAAGCCTGCTCTGTCAGAGCCGAGGCTCGACCCACAGCCCAATTAGATGTCACGTAACAGATCACCAGATGCTGCTTGTGAAGGGCTCCCAGTCCACGCAGCGACAGCTCCCTCTCTCAGTCAGGTCACATGCCTGCCTAGCTCCCAGCCAAAACGTTCTCAATGCACCCCAGCCCTCCCAGCCCCCACTACAGCCCCCCCAGCCCTCCTCAGCCCCCTCCAGCCCTCCCCAGCCCTCCCCAGCCCTCCCCAGCCCTCCCCAGCCCTCCCCAGCCCCCACTACAGCCCCCCAGACCCCACTACAGCCCCCCAGCCCCCCCAGCCCTCCCCAGCCCTCCCCAGCCCCCACTACAGCCCCCCAGCCCCCACTACAGCCCCCCAGCCCCCCCAGCCCTCCCCAGCCCTCCCCAGCCCCCACTACAGCCCCCCCAGCCCTCCCCAGTGATAGGTCTTCATAGCCAGTTTCTTTGCCACATGTTGCAACCCCACACCCCCATGATTGGCAGATCAGTGCCACCCCCCCCACACACACACACACACATTCACACACATACACACTACCCCCAAATGCTACAGTATGTCTGTGTTATTCTCTGAACACTTTCCGACAGCCAGACAGACAGATACCCAATAGCTCAGAAGAACTGTAGTTGTGGACCCTGGTACAGACCTCACTGAGGCTAACAGCAACAAGCTCCGGCTGAAGCACTGGACTGTGGCCACAATAACACGTCTGCTGGTTAGATGATGGGGTTCCTGTCAGAGAGGTGGGTGAGCAGGTGCCTTTGTGGGTAAGGGGTGTCCATGTCTGAACGTTTGTATGTTGTTCATGTGGTGTGTGAACGCACACGCGTGAGCATGCATGTGTGTGAGAGTGAATGTGTGTGTGTGTGTGGCCTGCTGGTGGGCTTCCAAAAGCGTTTGTCTGCATAATGAAGAATAGTCTCGTTCTGCCACAAGGTTAAAACAATATTTCTTGAGACATAAACTCTTAAGGACATCAGCGTGACAGAGAAATATACAACCAAGCTGGGTCCTAACCTCCCAGAACCCCACCCAGCAGTGCTGGAGTTGGTCCGCTCAGACCAGGAGGTGTGTGAGGCAGTGTAGCGTGCCGCGCAGGCAGACAGAGAGGGCTGCTGTGCGGGAGACCTCTCAGTAGACTCACACAGAAACGTCTCACCCAACACCCGATCCGCGCTCTCACCTCCATCCCTGGCTCCCCCTCATTACACAAGATAACATGAAGTCGATGCTAAAACAAACGGCCCTTTTGGGTTTCTCTGGAAAAACGGCTTCTTTTTTTCTGCCCCCTTCTTGGTTTCCCTCATTCTGTAAAGTCTTTTTCTTTTCCTGTGTCACTCTAGTTCTCTTGGTCATCCCACCATCTCTCTCTTGTCTCAACCTTCCATTTCATTCAGTAGCTCCACAGCTTCATTACGCAATCAGGCCAGATAAGCTAGGATTTTATCTGACAGTAACATCCAACTGTCACCGAATCAGATCTAAATACTACCCATTTTATATATTGGATTAAAAAGAGATTTCCCCAACACTATGACACTGATTGGTTGACACCTGCTTCAGACATGATGAATCCCTGTCCGGGCAGTCTATGAGATGCTTTTTCAAAACAGATTTTAGCTCGTCCAGCCTTAATTCTTAAGAAATGCTGATTCTGAGAATGTTAGAATAGATTTTCTGCAGTGTTGCCTATCCATGTTTGGGCTGAGAGTCTTGAAGCCTCTGGTTTTATACACACACACAAGTTCTTCTGCAGAATCTAGCAACATGTCGGAGTGTAAATCACACAGTCAAGCTGTCCCACCACTCCACTTGACCCTCTCTCTCTTTCTCTCCGTCTCTCTGCCCAGGGACACACAGATAAACACAGCTTCTGAAGTGTGTGTTTGGCAGCTCATGCTAAACACAGGTTTGTTCAACCCATATTTCTGAATCTAGCAACAATATTTCAAAGAGCAACACTTGGCCAGTCATGTCTGTTTGCTGCATAACATCCGTTGCTAAGACTCACCACTCGTATTGTGGAATGTATTTAAGCACGCCTCTGATATTCTGCAGAAAAAGTATTTGCTATTGTACGATCCCTCTCACAACTGCACAATGTGTCAACCTGACAATGTTGATTTCCAGTTGAAATGATGATACTAATGAAACAAATCTTGTGTTTCTACTACTCAGTTGTGATGAACTTCAGGTTTGAATCCAATCATTATTAGGTATACCATGGATGAACAGTTGGCCAATGTTTTTTACAAGGCTGTAATATATATATATATATATATGTATAATATAAACATGTATATTTTTTTAGATGTAGAGAGAGAGACAGGAAATCAGGGAGAAGACTTGCAGGAAATGACCTTAGTCAGTTTCTTGCCCAGACCCTTATTCTGATTGGCTGTCTGCTCTGGGATGGGCAGTTCTGATTGGCTGTCTGCTCTGGGATGGACAGTTCTGATTGGCTGTCTGCTCTGGGATGGACAGTTCTCCAGAGTCTATGTCCACAGGAGCAGCGCTCACTTCACACAGCTGTTCCGGTTTTGGAGAGTTGTTGCTTTTGCGGTTCTCCAACTGAAAAAAGCAACAGCACCAACTTGACAACGGTGACTCAGTGCAGACATATTTTCCCATAAGAGTGTTTAATATCTCTATTGTTATCTTGGAGCAGTTAAGCTGTAAAGAGTGAACACATGACGAATTTCCCTCAGTGTTTCATATCCCAGTTTTTAGAATCTCCACTTCTTCAGAAATGTTTTCAAACTCAACTGCGGTACAGCCTGCCATGTCTAGGTGTCATCCTGCAGGAACAGAAAGTTAGAGTCATGCTTAGAAATGATCTTCTGTGCTTCACCTATATCTGTAAACATATGATACTCAGTATCCCTCTGTCTCTCTTCAGCCTAACTGTGAAGTTACCTCTCTCCAGCCTAACTCAGCAATTTAGCTCTGATGAGTGTTCAGTAAACAGGGGTTTGTGTTGAGTCCTTCACAGACTGTGAAGACCAGAGCAGTGAGGTCTGAGAAGTGCAGAGAGGGGGGTCTTCTCAAAGCCCTCTTCAGTTTCAACAGGGCCCAGGCTCTGAGTCAACACAGGACAAAATCAGACTCTGATGGCCTGACAGAGGCAGTGAGCTACTTTTAACCTGGTTCAGGGCAAGGAGCCCTTTAGGTATAGGATCAGACATGCAACATTTACTGCTGAGGAAAGATGTTTAAAAAAATACCAAACCTGAATCACGTTTAGTATGGAACCAGGTGGCATGGTCTTCCTGCTGTACTCTTGCACACTGTTTATGCGTCCGAGGGTTCAGTTCTGAAACTGATTCAGACTTCATGAATGTTAAAATTCAAAAATTTCAAAGACGAAACGTTCACTTTGGTTGGCGTAAAAAAGTTATCAGTGATCTTGACAATATGTTGGACTTGGAGTATAACGAATAGATATGACTCCTTCATGGAAATACACAGTCAATCTCATTCTATTGTCACCTCCCAGGTTCATGAGGTACAGACCTATCATCGGAAAAAGTTACATCATTTTTAATCATCAAAAAGGTCGACCTTTCATCAGCTCCTGGTCATGGAGTGATAACATGTACATACCACATTCCTCCAGGCCTTCCTGAGTAACCTAAGACCAGACTCTAAAGGGCTTGTGCTTCATGAATGTCACAAATTAAGTCAGGTGTGTTTTCACTCCAGGACTATGCCGAGGTAATATAATATCAGAGGTGCACTGATAACTTACTTGGAATCCATTCCTCCTGTTCTAGAAGGCTCTTATCACGGGAGGCTCATGGCCAGCTTTATGGCTCGCTAGGTAATCCCTAGCTTGTACTGGTGTTATTAAACAGTTAGTTAGGTCGACAGGTTGAGTAGATATGAGTGATGGATGGATGTGTGTGAGTGTGCGTGCCGTACATGCGTGTTTGTGTGTGTGTGTGTGCACACCTGTAGATGTAGTATATGCAGATATGATTGATGGATGGATGTGTGTGTGAGGTGTGTGTGTGTGTTGCCCGTGTGTGTGTGTGTGGTGTGGACACAGGCCCTAAGGAGACCTGAGAGTGCAGGTCGGAATGCAGAGCCTGACTTTCACAGAGGTGCGTTCCACCTTCCATCTCTCAGGCTTACCTCCAACGACCTCCCCATCCACCTTCCATCTGCCTCCAATAGACATGACCTGTGCCATTCACGAGTCACTCAATGGCTCTCTGTTCCTTCTCGTACAGCATCGATCAAGCTGTGCTTTGATGGTGCACCTCATCCCTCAGCTCCTGCACAGGCTTACGTGTAGACATTGGACATATATCATACTGGCAGGACACACTGAATGTCCTTGTGTCCTTAAGAAAGCTCTGTCCTCTACGTCCGACCAGCTCAACTTGTGCAAACTTCTCCCTCGAATCCTAAATCTATCAGCCAGGCCATCTGAATCACTCCCAGTGGTGGTACTCTTATAATTTTCCGATTGTTTAACCAGATCACAGAACAGTCTGTACATATCAGTCTACAGAAGCCTGGTCGCCCACTCATTCCTCTCATGCCTGGGATGTCTTAATGATTCATAGTATTAATGGAGACTAACATAGATCTGACCTGGGAAGGATCTAGAGGACAGTCTGAAGACCTGAGATCTACTGCAAGACCGCTAACTCTGGAGAACCCTGGAGACCCCAGGAGAACCCTGGAGAACCCTGGGGAACCCTGGGGAACCCAGAAGAACCCTGGAGAAACATGGGGAAGGATCACTGACTAATCAAAGGAGTTACAGCTCTGGGTTAAAAGAGTAATCATTACAGTAGAGGTAAAGTTGAAGTACAGATATGTTGAATGGGAATTGTCTAGAATAATGGTTATATTTCGAATAACTCAATTAATAACTTTGAATGCCTGAGGATCATGGCCAGCCTCAGTGCTCTGTGATTGGCTCACTGGGATGAGGTGACGTCCAACAGAACACATCTGGATTCCCAGTTCAGCTGAATGAGACAGAAAATACCAAGGTGTAGGATATGTGTGATTAGCTGATTGCAGTCACCGCAGAAGGATGGCTGGTCAGTAGAAGGAAGAGGCGCAATGTTTTGGGATGTCTGGACCGAGTTCATCTGTCTCTCTCTGAGTGTGTGTGTGTGTGCATGCATGCGTGTGTGTGTGTGTGTGTGTGTGCATGTGTGTGTGTGCGTGACCAGCCACCTCTTGCAGGTGGTCCTTTTCCTCCTCAGGTTTCTAATGTGAAGTTGTGTGTTGCTATTCGCCACCCTTGATGGGTTCCCAGGCCAGAGGAACAGCTTGTTCTTCAAACAGGAACTCGCCTGAAGCCTCTGGGACCAGTCCTGCAGAGGTCTTTACCATCAGAAGGTTTCTTCTCAGTCCTGTTTGTTTTGAAGCACGCTTGACAGATCCTCCACTCCATTAAGGCTTTTTTGACTTTGACGGAGTCACATAAACCATGATGGTCCCATTGACAATAAAAGTTGCAACAATACATAAACCATTTAAAAACAATTATAATAAAGCAATTTTCAAAGTACATTTTTAACATCATAAAAACAAACGTTTCGAGATAAACAGTAAGCTCACGAGCTCTCGAAAAAGAGGTTTGAGAAAATGCCACACATCTGGAATATTATTGTTGTATTTTTTAATGAATGTCAACTGTGTGCAGCAGTCAGAATAGCAGAGCTCTGGGATCTGTCTTCCTCCTGTGCTTCTGAAGCGTCTGGGACAGGAGAACTCAGTGTGTGTGTGTGTGTGTGTGTGTGTGTATGTTTGCATGAGGGTGCATGTCTGCATGTGGATGCTGTTGTTGTTTTTTTGAGGCCTTCCTTTGTTGGCCTGGGAACAGTAAACTACACACAGCAGCCTAACCCAACCACTGTGGTCTGGTCGTCCTCCACCCACCAGCACCACCCGTTTATGGTCGCCTGAGGCGGACAGCAAAGCCTCTCCACCAAACAGCATGGGGGCCTGCGTGTGTGTTTGTGTGTACGTGTGTGTGTGTGTGTGTGTAGGCCTGTTTGAGTGTGTATGTTTGAGTGTGTTTCTGGGAGCTGCCTCTGCACCAACCAGTGTGTGTGTGTGTGCGTGAGTGTGTTTGAGTGTCTCACTTGACATCTTCTTCCTTAGAAGCTCAGTCTTTGTCACGTTTCCTGAACATTCTCCCTACCTCTTCACACAGCCTTGTAAACATAGCCTGGTTTACTGTATTTTGTAGTCCTACTGTTGCTTCCAGAGAAGAGATGTGCACAATAATGGTTCGTACAAGATAACTTAAACAGTTAGAGTGAATGTGAGTCAGTCTAAACAGGTGTGGATGAGCAACTTCAAACTGAATTTATTTATTTGGACAAGAAACTGGGAATCCAGAGTTAGTCCAAACATTGCAGAGGTATTGATGCTGTGGATGGTATGACAGTTTTTTTTCAGCTCGCACTTGAACAATGTTTACCTCCACCTGTGCTAGTCTCTTTATCTCAGAGTCTTGACTTGACCCTTGAGGTGCCGGCATAGTTCAGTGTTCCTGTGATTTCTTGCTTAGAACAGGATGTGAGAGAAGAGAGAGGACAGAAGTAGAGTACCACACATCTGTGTGTCATTCTGTCACTCACATAACTACACAGTTCAGTCTGTTCGGTACTTCACACACACACACAATTATTATCAGCCTGCAGATACTTTCTCGACCATCTCATACTAACCAAACACACAATGACTGTCGCATAAAAAAATTAAAATCTGCTCTTAATATAAATCTCGAGTAAACTTTTTACGTTTTCCTCGGGGAAGTGATAGCGTGCGCACTCTGTTTGCAAGCATGTGTGTTTATTGACAGTCCTGGCTCTTGGCATTCCCTCACAACCCCATTTGGCTGGAATATCACAGCTATTATTTGTGCTCATGGATGTGTGATTCATGCTAGCACTACACTGACAGGTGTGAACCATTATTCCCTATTAAGGAGTGAAGGGTGAGTGACAGAGAAGCAGAAATCCAGGTGGATATGGGGCAGAGGAGGGTGAGGAGGTGAGCAGAGTGGAGTGCAGTGACACCAAGACAGGCCCTGGAAGGTTTGTGTGTCATTGTCCAATCAGTCATGTTCTAAAAACAGAACGTATTTAGGACCTTTTGACACTGACAGTAAACCAAGATTTGTTTTGAGTTTAGAGGACTCTGATAAAAGAAAAGGTTTTGTCCGTCTCAACTCGAAACGCTTCCTCAGGACAATAGCTATTATTTGTCCATCATGTCTTGCTTTGCAGTTTTGAAGTTCCGGAGTATAATTAGATGCTTGTGAGCACCTTTTTAATTTACAATTTCCCATTTTTGCATGTATTCATTTAGTAGACGCTTTCACCCAAAGCAACATACAAATTGTGCATACAGAAATGATAGTCCCCTCATCCCTTTGACGGTGGAGGTTGGTTAGAGGGGCAGGTTCCTAGGAAGTCCCTGACATATTTGTTTATATTTATAAAGAGATGGATATGTAGAGATTCTTGGGGATCTCACCTCCACTGGTCCACCTGAAGTGAGGCATGGTGAGAGAGAGAGAGAGAGAGAGAGAGAGAGAGAGAGAGAGAGAGAGAGAGAGAGAGAGAGAGAGAGAGAGAGAGGGGGGGGGGGGTGGGGAGTGAGAGAGAGAGATACCACACACACACTGGAGGGTTGATCACCTGGCAGAGAGGCTGGGACTACCACAGACTCCCGTCTTCAAGTGTGTCTGTGGATGTGCACCCGTGTGTGTGTGTGTGTGTGTGTGTGAGTGTGTGTGTGTACGCATGTGTCGAGCATAACTTGTATATTAAGTAGCCAGTCCATCGGATCATACACCCCCTGTCACACTGTGTCGTTGACTTCAGCAACTCATAAGTCCCGTTGGCAGATAAACAACAACCAACTGTTTCCTCAGAACCAACACATTTTTCCGAACTCTTCCTCTCCTTGGCTCAGCCTAAAGGGCTGGTTTGTATGGCCATAGCATATCTTTCAGACAGAAAACACGTCATGTTTATTCATGCACGTACAGTAGGTAGCACAAGGCTGTGGAATATCGACCTCATTTACTTGGAGTAAGGACAATCTCCTCCTGTATGGAGCTCCTTCTTGCGGATCTCCTACTGGCAACATGGCAGACGGTGGGTCGTACTGGAGGGCCGTGAGGGGTGTAGGAAGCCCTGCCATATGCCCCCCTCGGCCTGCCAGGGCAACTCAATTGGCTGGGTGAGAAGGGTTAACGGAGTGATTATGACTCCATCCCTTGTGCTACAAAGAACCTTCAGGCAAAATAGCAGGAGTTAATAATAGGTTAGTAGTAGGAGTTTGTGATTCAGAAGCTGGCCACGTTCACGTGAACTGGAAGAAAATGTGAGGGAATTATTGACTGAACTAAGAAGTCTGTCGGTTATTCAGTCTCAGTCGGGTGGCTCTGAGAAACACACAGCAGGCTGGTTAAGATCATGTTGCTCAATCGCTTCAGGACAACATTATAAAATGATAATAGCCTGATGAGCAGAAGGTGCTTTAAAAACAGATGTGGGTGCTGATGGAGGAAAACACGAAGACACAAAGACACGCTGCTCCATCTGATCAGAGCGTTCCTGACACCTGCGCGTCCTCAAGACTGCTACCTGCATCACACACACAAACACACACCCGGGCACACGCACACACACACACGCATGAGACAGCTGCGTCTCACATACACACGCTCACTCACACACACGCGCACGAATGCACAACCTACACCCACCCACACATGAACGCCAATTAAAATTGAGGTGAACTCAGATTTTTATGTGCAGATGCCGGTCCCACATGGACCTACCAGGCCGTTAGGAAGGTTCTACAGAGCACACAGGAGCCCCTCATGAGGACCTGACCCGACCTGTCGAGCCGTCCAAGGAAAACGTCCCCTCCGTGGGGGCCACCTGAAGACTAAACATGGGCACTGGGCCTCCAGACAGGAAGAGAGGTAGGGCAGACCCAGCAGCTATTTCCTGTCAATTACACACTCTGATTTATGAACACCAATGAGCGTTTGTTAAGACCCATGGCCAAGAAATACAGTATAGGGGCACTGGGGACGGAATGGAAAAAAATTATGGAGGGAAGAAGAAAAAAAAAAAGAGTGAGACTCAGCTTTTTTGCTTTCCGGAACGTGCCTAGGGCTGTGAGGTTGTTTTTCATCCTCTGGACTGTGCATGTGGTGTAAAGATGCGTGAGGTTTTTCAACCGCCAGGCGTGTGTCAAAATCGAGGTTTCAAAGAGTAATTGTGACATTAGCATAATTAACAGTTCCATCTACGGCTTATTTTCTCTCACAGTAAAGGAAGACAGGTGAGTGTTTAAAGGAGATAGGCTACTTCCCATCTGGGTTCTATGGTTGTGAAGGTGATCTGACAGAAGCTGTAGATGTATATCGCCATCTAGTGGTGAGGAGAATAGTGGTTGGCGGAGTGGAGAGGAGGGAACACAAACTGGACGCATCTGTTTTCTGTAAAAGGCCACCTACATGGAAAGCTGTGTTTCCTGACTCCATTCAACAAACTGATCTTCCGTTTATTCAAATACAGTACACACCTGCTATGAACTGTGGGCTTCTATAAATCAGCACTTCAGCCCTCAAGTCACAAACACCGTTGGCAGGTTGCAGAGCTCTGCCGATTCAGCCTTTTCCTTTTAGACATGTGACACGGGCTGCAGACGTAAACAAACATCCTGCCATTTTCTCGCTGCTCACAGATGTTTTGAGTGCCTGTAGCGTTCCTTCGTGACTGTTAAGCGGTCTCTATAGTTGTTGTTGTGAGCAAATCTGTCTTTGCTAAACAGTTTTGTTTGCTCTGGGTCAGCTCTCATCTCCTTCACATGACCAAGTCTGTCAACAAAAGAAAAACTGATTGCGGACCAACTTTTAAGACATATTGTAACATGACATATTTCTCCTAATCACTTCCTTTCCAGTGGTATGAAGAAAAGCATATTGTCTATAGAAGGTAAAGGGACGCCTATAATTGAATCAGCCATAATCTAATCTGAATGGATTGTCTGACCTGCTTCAATAGCAATCACAGCCATCATTCCCTAAACAAGCATTGGATACAAAGCTGATTCTTTTCTGACAATATAATCAAGTTGTAAATAAATAAGTGATCCTTTCACATTACAAAAGGATGCATCTAGAACATCTAGATGTACTTTCTGGCAAGAAAAGCAACAACCACTTTGCTAAGGGTAAGTATATAAATGTGGCAACTCTGTGGAGCTTGTAAAAGGTACAATGTTCTGGGTGCCTGTACCATAATGAGACAGAAAGACCAGGATTTCAACCATCCGTTTGTGGTCCCATCCTTTAGATTCCTTTGGGTTTGTGGTCTGTAACTCCTAAGTCCTCCACCCTGGTAAGCACTTTGTGTGGAGAACAGAGAGATGCTGTATGGAGCACCGCTCCAAACAGGGTAATATAAACAGATACTACTGATATCAAGCTCTGAGGGCTGGATAGCAAAACTAAGAGAAACAAGTTTTTGCATTTCACCTCGTCCTTGATGTTGGACTCGCACAGAGACAATGTGATTGCATAAGGAGGTGCAGAGAGGCAGAAAAAGAAAGATTAGGGTTGTAAAGATGATTATCCTCAGATTGTCCAATGGTTTGCCTTGATAAACGAAGGCTTTCAGGTCATTTCAGTCCTCGGTATGTTAAAGACTGGCTCTTTCACTCCGCTGATTAGTTCATTAGTTGATTTCCATTCTTGTAGATCTGGCTGAACATCCTAGGGGCTGAACAGTATTTGACTTTAGGCCACTCAGTCCAATGAAAATAATTACAAAAATCTGTGAGGTGATTTACGGGTGCCCTGCAGCAGAATGAGAGACGATTAAATAATGTCCTTTTGAAATGGTTTATAATGCCTTAGTGCACTGAATACTAGACGCAGGGTTCGTGTTTTATTCATCGCAGCAAGACGTGTTATTATAAAAAGGGTATTTTGTGGATCCGGTGACACTGTTCGATTCATTTACAGACAGACACAATTGCTTTAAATTGACATTATGCTCATTTTAATCACAGCATTCTTTCGCACTTACAAGATCACATAGGTCTCATGAATCTCTAAATTCTCAAGGCAATTGTTATAAAATACAGTTTAAAGCTCAAAATGTTTGTTTTGAAACTGCCACTTGCAAGTCCTGTACTACTTAGCTATAATCACATCCTGCTTAAAACTTCTTAGCCTAAAGGACCTCACGGAAGTTCCAGGCAAATATTCCAAACTTTGGAATTTAATAAGCTGCCTGTTTAATCTGAATTAAAATCCATCTTTTTAAAATGTAAATCTTTTAATACTCTTACTGGATATGTGGGTGGTATAGTCTTTGAGGAGATCTGATTCACAAGCTACGTTTATTTCAGTTAATTGTTTTCTATGAGAGAGAAGAAAGATTTGTTTCAGGAGACGGCACATTACTCCCCCCCCCCCCCCCTGTTTTTTCTTAGTCAGCTTTATAAAGCTTTGAGAATTAGTCTGACCCCTCTGTTTGGGTGCTGTAAAGACATTTATCCAATAACGTATATGTCAGAAACAACATCGATAATAATACATTATAATACAATGTCATTCAATCGGTCCTCTTAAAGCATTGTGTGCTTCAGTTTGTAACACAGTAAACAAGGTGAAGGCTTTATACATGATGGCTAGACCTCCCTGTGGTCTGGTATACATTACAAAACAACGTATTAGTAAATGGGGATTTGTCTGCCTTGTTTACAGCATGTCCCTCATAATACAGTTCATAACAGATGTTTTATCTTGAATGACTGGTGTGTTTGTGAAACCAGTCCGTCATGTGTACAGGACTGCAGTGTACTATTCCTTGTACTGCTAATAATATCTCTGCTTTAAACGTGATCCTAATTCTCTGTTCATGATTGCAATAACTGGTACCTAAAAATGTATCTCTGAAGCAGCCAACCACGTACACCCAGCACGATTCAAATCTTGTTGTTTTAACAAAGGAGTGTTAGCAGGAAAAGGCCCAACTATAAGGACACTATTTCCACAAAGCATGGTGGGCACTTTACCGCAGACATACCAATTCAAACCGTTGAAATGGATCTATTTAAGATAAATTGCTGTGATTAAAATCAATTTTGGTTTGTTTTTACAATGTGTTCAAATGGTACTGTGTTTCTATTTATGATATCTGAAAATAGATTGGGGGTGCAGCTGAATAAACCAACCGACTCAATGGTGGAATTGGTATGTGCATAATATGTGGCTGTCTGAGACTCAAAACTGCACATTTTCAATCAAAATGTTATCAGATACATAGTTCCCCACAAACTCTGAATGTGGAAAGAAAAATATTTGAAATCGAATAACTTGTCATCAGAGAAATATGATTTGTGAATGTTTATTCCCTAGCCAGAGACCAAGTATTATTTCTTCAGAATAACAACCTCAGGAAGGCAGTTGGTCTTCAATAACATCCAATTTGACAATTTAATAGACGTGTCTGGGTCATGTGATGTAAGAATAAATAAACCCTTTATACAGTAAAGGTAACAAGCATTTTCTGAGTGAATGAGTGTTTTTTTTTATGATTGACTGAATTAGTTTGTGATTGGTTAGGCCCAGAAGACTCTTCGTTGTAGTATTATATTTTAACCACTAGATGTCAGTAAAAAAAATTCCTTTGCTGATATCAATCCCACAATCCTTGCAAGTGATGTGTATTCATTTGAATGGCAAAAGCTGTCTCTGGCTAGATTATTACCAAAGACATCTGCAAGTTAACAGGGAGTTTGGAGACAGATAACTTCTGAGTCATCATCAAATGTACATTCGTATTTAGGGAATTGAAAGACGCTTCGCAAAATGTGACGGTTAGTAAACCAAATATCTTGAACATTATCATTTGTAGTTGGCTAGTTTTATTCAACTAGCTAGCTACTAGGTGCTAGAAAGTTAGCTTGCTAATCTAGCACGCAAACAAGCCATATGTTTCCTGAAAATTCCCAAGCAAGCTAGCTAACGTCAGCTAGATAGTTTAACCTCGCTTTACTCTATCGGACTACTTGGATAACAAGCCATAATTTTACATTATTGTTTTGGTTGCCCGTACTTAATCACATATCAAACGGGCAAGCTATAAAGGCCATCCGTCTGCTTTCATAGTCAATAAATTGTTAGTGCCATTCAAGGATGCTAGCTAGCTAACTCTACGTACGCAGCAGCTGACTACAAGCTACAGTAGTTAGCTAGTCAACTAGCTTTAGTTAGCTACACTACTCGGACTGGATATAGCGTTTGTGCTAAATGGACAAAACCTTGCACCGATCTACGGTATTATGAGAAACGTATTTGGTTGACATTACCATTATATTGCTTAGCAATGATCGCAGATCAAAAATCAAGGCTATTTAGACCCTGCTAGAGTAGAGCAAGGCCACTTGCTAACTTAATAAGACGGTTGGGTGTGCCCTGCCTGTAGCTAGCTCGCTACTTCACATGCACCAGGCTTGGAACATGACTGTTGTGACAACAAAGCTACGTGGAGGCATTTGCAGCACTCAGATCACTATTGTTTTTGTCATTGTTGCTTTTACTTCAGGTCTACTCAGTATATCAGGTTGGCCACATATCGGAATTGTATAACTTGTCGATGTAAAAGGAACATTTTGTATTGTTCAAGGTTTCTCAACTATGGCCACTGGAAATCAGGATGGGCAAAAGAGGAAGTTCGACAGGCTCAGCCAAGCCATGCCTCACGCTCTGTGTATGCCCAATCTGCATTCTGTTACTGAACAGACCATGAAGAAGGTGGGTGGGTCTGGAGGAACAGACCTTTTTTGCTTAGCACAATACAACAAAAAAAGTGTCATACTACGGTTAACAGTTTATGAAAACACTAGGAGTGCTTTTATCGCTTATCCTTTTGTTTTAGGTGGATTATTATAATAAGGAAGATATAGATAAAGACAGGTGAGTTTTTAAGGCTCACGTCCACACGGCTTTTCATCTAATGCATTCTCTGCATCCCCAGTTAAGATGCTGTGACTCATTGGACCACCGACGCATCTTTCCATGCCAACAATCTACCATGTCTGTCTTCTAACCCTAACCATCTGGACCCTCACACCTCTGCCCCTTCACCCAGCCTCTGTTGTGTCCCCTCTCGCACGGCAGATTCACATTGACACGCGTCGTCCATATTCCTGGCAAAGTGAAGCGAGTTTCGGTGTGCAAGAGGAAAGCGCGCCAAGCGGCGTTGAGCTCGGCGGCGTTGTGCAGGGTGCCCCGCGCGGGCCTGTCCTGTCACATGGCCAACAAAGAGAATGAGCTGATGAGTGAAGACGTTGAGGGCGATGTACACCACAATGACAACTGCGGGTTCCCTGTGAACTCTGCAGAGGCCCCCAAGATGACTGAGCCCGGCTCCAAGTGCAGTGACTACTTTGCTGAGGTAAACTCTCCCTCCTCAGGGAAGAGCCGGGCCTTGACTCGGATGGGATTCGTGTTGTTTTTGTCACGGGTGAAGAGAATTGTATCGCGCGTTCGTTTTGTTTTTATGTCCTAATTTTCTGTGCATCTTTCTGCTGTTTTGATAGTTATCGAAAGACCATGAAGCTATGACGCACGTGTTGTTTGGAAGGAATCTGCGACTCAATGTAGCCCTGACACTTTGGCGTCGAAATACTAGTGAACTTGTGGCATACCTGATAAGGTAAATCCACTTTTTTTGTGTGTGTGTCCAGTTTTACAATGATCAGAAATAATATTGCCCTACCTTGCTGTGTCTGAACACGAACGTTGTTTTTCATTGAACAGAATCCAAGATACTGGGGTGCTTCTTGATTGTCTACCCATTATAACAAAAAAGTGAGCATCAGTCATTGTACTTGTTTTGGTTCTTTATTTTATTGTTTTCATTTATCAAAAGGGACATTAAGCGTATAAACGCCACTAAGCACATTCTTTTTTTCTTCCTTCAGCCTTCAGAGTGACACACCATGCATTTCACTTGGCTGCTGTGTAGACCTACTGCCACAAGTGAAAACAATCCTTGCCAGCAAACATGAAGAGTAAGCTGAAAAACACCACACTCGTGTTATTCATCATCTGCCTGGATCCTGAATTCTGATATATAATGTCATCCTTTTCCAGAAACTTGATTGTGGGTTTGCACTGGGTGCAATCTGTAATCAAAAGGTGGTGGCCAGAACTCTCCGCAAATGGCAATACACTAAAGGACAGCTTCTCAGAAGACAAGTATGCTCTTGCTATGCATTTTTGATACACGTGTCTACTTTTCTGCTTTGCCAAGCCTACATATTCATTGGGTGAAAAGGATTTGTATGATGACTTACTGTTATTGTCATTGCTCTTACATCATTGCAGGAACCTTCAAGCCATGAGGCAGCAGCTGAAAGAATGTTGGGAGGATGGAACCCAGCTTAGTTCAGTTCCAGGAACTACAGGAGAGATAGCAAAGGTGGACTGCTGCAGTTTCGTGTTGCAGATTATTTGCTTATTATTAGCATGTTTATGCAGATTCATATCTCACCCATTGTCACCCTCACTGATCTTCATTATTTTTTATTTACAGACCATAGAGTCCTACCTGTCACAGCTTCACTGACATAGTCCTGTCTAGCACTGAAGAGGGGGAGACCACTACTGCCGGACAGAGTATGGTTTAACTTCGATTTGGAAGCCAGAGAAACTGACTCAAAAGTGGTCTATGCTCAACTGGAAACCTGTTTCCTGTCGGGATTGACGAACTGAGCTATTCAGACACGGCTTCAATCAACACAGTTTTGAAGGACATGGGAGCCGTTTCGGCACACCAGGAATGACTGCTTCACATTGAAGTGGATCGTCGCGGCATACAATCTATCTCCATGAGACTGCTTTCAGGCCGTTTCATCACGTGCCCAGCTCGGTTTCAACACAGCACTCTAGCTAGCCTCAGTGTGCAACTACACCTGTGGTTACAGCAAAGGCCCTCTTGATTTTCACTTGTTTCCTGAATCATTAACTTGAAACTCACTGCAGTCTTAAGTTATTAGCGCCTCCGGTTTTTTGCCTGTTTGTGAATGATGTTTGACTGTGCAATGTAAATACATTGATTATTTTAATCACCTTGAAAATAAAAATTCCTAAATCTGGATAGATTTTTGATGGTTTATCAAAATGAGTAAAGGCAATTAATACTACAGAAAGCGGTGCTAATATGTGGTAAACTAGTTTTGATTATAAACTATTTCTGAAAGATTGATTTTGGATGCAGAGTAGGGGGTAGGGTTGTAAATACTAGGAACATCTATACTCTTCAATGTAGGCCTATGCTATGTATTCATATTATATTTTGTGACTACTGACCGCTGCTGGTCATCGTGAGTCAACTTCAGAGATGTTCCCTTGACATCTTAATATTTTCTGATAGCTTGATAACTTATGTTAAGGTGCTTTTTTTAACAGTACACATTCACTTTGGTCCCAGATATGTTCCCCCAGATGCTGCCAATTAGGTAAGTAGCCCTTTTAGAACTTTCCATCTTCAGTGAATCACTGATGTTAACAATATTTTTCCTATATGTAAAGCTGGGTCATTTAATCCTACAAATGATCTTGCTCGGGACAAAACGTGGCACAGGTGAAGATGCACAGTCTCTGATCTCTTTTGTAGGCTATTTGTGTTTTTGCCTGTAGATGGAGGACATGTTTTAAACCTTTTAAAACCTTTAAAATCTTTTTGTTAAAAAAAAAATTAACTTTCGAAGAAAAAAGAATCGAAAACCTTTTATTAGAAAATATTTTTTCAACCTTTCTAAACGTTTTTTTCCACACGAGGAAGGAGACGAAAGGAGAGGAGAGAGGTTTGTGGAAATGAGAAGCCTAAAAAAAGAGTAAAGCAGAGAGGATCAGAGTAGTACAGTCCTCATCACGTAGCCTATTCATCAATCTTTCGAAACTTTTTTTTTCTACTTTTCGAAACTTTTTTCAAACCCTCTTTTTGAAAATATTGTTTCAATCTTTCAAAACTTTTTTTCACACAAATCACGAAACTGCGTTTCTTGTTACCTTCTGCCTTGCTTCATGGTAGCTTTGTAGACTAGCAAGTTTGTTGTGCCTTTCTGCATAACTAAATACTGCCTTTTCACTTTATTTCTGATGTTTTATTTGTCAGATAAATGGGTCAGCACAGAATGTCAGCAACTCCTTGTTTAAAAAATCAGTGCGCAACTTGCATAAAAAGTGCAACTCACGATTAAACCGAGATGAACAAGCAACATGCGGGAAATTGTATTGGTGCATTCGACTTCATGCAGCGCCGGCGTCGTCTGCAGTCGCCTGCAGCCCGGCTGACTTGAAGCAGCCAATGGCACTCAGATTCAAGGCAGCCGGCTGCAGTCACCTGCGGCGTCAGTCAGTCAGTCCATGTCGAATGCACCTACGGAAGTTAGTAAAGGGCACTGTGTCAAACGTTATATTTACTCTATGGTGTCAAATTATCCACGAAGAGCGACAGACGTATCGTTATAAAGCTATCAAGAACATGGCATTGTTGAATTTGATTGCAAGTTTCTCCTTTTACGTTCTTCCGTATATATTTGGTTTATGCTGCATTGCATTTATCGGTTACTGTTTATATGTTAAGTATATACACTGGAAATACGATCATATACCTGGGCCGCCACGGGTGAGGTGAATATGCAAGGCTTACATCCAGGAGTGTTGCTCTTGTTTTACGAGGTCTACTGCAACATACAGGGTAATTTCTACTACTTTCTATTCTTTCCTCCAGTTTTCTGTTTGGACACATATCCATTCTCCTGAAGGCCATGCGTGAGGACCGAGTTTCACACGATCTATTCCTCCAATGGTGATGATCATTGTACTTCACAGTACAGGTTGGATTTTCAACCTGCAACTCCTTAATCTGCAGTAAAGTAGTGCTCTAACCACTGAGCTATACCCATCCCACCCTCTCTTTATTTTCTATTAGTTAGTATTAGTTCATTAGTGTGAGTTATTAGTTGCGCTAATCATGCAGTATCCAACAGGGCTGAAGAATATGGACCTGTGTACCGGATTAATTACCTGCATCTCGTTATTATTTCCGTCTCTTGTCCAGAGGCCACAAAGGTAAAATCTAGTATTGTGTTATACATACAAAAAGAGAGCAAATGTGCTCCTGAAATCCGTTTTATGCTTATCCCTGATAAGGTGACTCGACTCTTTATTTATTTATTTATTTATTTATTTTTTACATCAAGCAGTATTTTTTTTGCCCCCTTCCATCAATACAAAATGAAGATGTATGAAGTACATAGTTAACACCAGAACTGCAGTGGTTAAGACCTACCAAGAACTTCCAGCAAAACAGTGGATCAAATCACAGAAAATAATTCCTCTCTGTTAATTTAGTATTCTTCTGTCATTTAAATGCACACCTTGTATTGTCTTAACAGGAGTTGCTGATGTCTCATAAATGCCTCAAAGACCCAGTCTACAAGCGTATGTTCAGCTTGTTTGGACAAAGGTGACAGATGTCTTCTACTGCTCTATCCACCTTTTCATTGATCCAGTCCTATACTGTACTTCTTCACACAATTGTGTTAAAATGTTGCATGTAAATGTTTGGAATGTAATCCTGCCAGTTATCAACCCCCCCCCCCCCCCCTTCCCTTGGTCTCTCCTTTCCTCCTATTAGGTTCCTAGGAAATGGCCTGGTCACCGCCCAGACTGATGATCATTGGTACAAACAACGGCGTATCATGGATCCTGCTTTTAGCAGCCTGTGAGCTTCATCTCCTGTAAACACAGAAAACAAACTACAAAACTGAAGGTCCTCATATGTACATTTGAGCCCTGAGACGTCTTCATTGCTTGTCATTGTCAGGTACCTGAGGGGCATCATGGGTACCTTCAATGAGATGGCCGAGAGAATGATGGTTAAACTGGGAACACTGGCTGACAGCAACACGGATGCACACATGCACCGTTTGGTCAACAGTGTCACTATGGAGGTCATCGCTAAGGTACCTGAACATAATCCCAGTTGAACTGGGATCAAAACGATTTCCATGTTCTCGTTTTTAACGTGACGGATATCAAAACTAAAGCAGTGTCAACGTGCTCTCTGAATTCTATGATTTTCACAATGCTGGAACAAGTTCTATTGTTTTGTCAATTGTAGGTGGCGTTTGGAGTAGATTTGGATTTGCTGAACCACAGTGACTCTCCTTTCCCTAACGCCATACTGTTGTGTCTGAAAGGGTTGATGCATCATGTGAGAGATGTCACTTTCCAGGTAAAAGTAATCAACCAGCTAACTTATGACATATAGATCAGTGATGCTTATTATTAACGAGTGATTGCAACAACACTTTTTCAGTATAACCCAAAGAACCGGAAGTGTGTCAGTGAGGTGAGGGAGGCCATTCAGCTGTTGAGAAACACTGGTGCTAAGTGGCTCAATGAGAGGAAGAAGGCTATTCAGAGTGGAGAATATGTTCCTCAAGACATCCTCACACAGATCATCAAAGCAGCTAACAAAGGTCCTTAAACTCATGACATTGAAATTGGAACAGAACAGACAGACGTACAATACCTACTCTGTCTAAATGACTTTGTGTGTGTGTGTATATCTGTCCTCTCAGAGGAGCACATGGATAAAGAGGATGAGGAGCAGATGTTAGACAACTTTGTGACGTTCTTCATCGCGGGTGGGATACTTCATCTTCTTGTTTTGGCTACCCGCAATGCTTTGGGGCTATCTAGTTGTTGTTATTATCAGTGACCTATGCACTTTGTAAAGCTCTCTCTTGGACGTCGCTTTGGATAAAAGCATCTGCTAAATGAATAAATGTAAATGTAATGTAAATATTAAACTCTTCTACACTGTTTATAGACTGACTTTTTAAATATCAGAATTTGAATGTAATTTCACTAGTGTCACATTTATGTTCGGTTCCTGTTTACAGGCCAAGAAACAACAGCCAATCAAATTGCTTTTGCCATTATGGAACTGGCACGACTGCCAGATATATTAGCAAAGTGAGCAAAAGAAGACAGACTGTACTATTTATACTGCACATAGTAGTATTTACACAAGCAGTCAATATATCCTAAATGTATTAATCTTATATTCATAAAACGATGTGTATTCTCCAGGGTGAAGAGGGAGGTGGATGAAGTCCTTGGGATGAAGCAGGAGATCAGCTATGAGGATCTGGGGAAAATGGGTTACTTATCGCAGGTATGCCAGTCAGATAGCCTACCAAAAAAAAAAAAAATATATATATATATATATATATATATATATATATCAAGGGCAAAGTCCTAGAATCTAATGTTTTTGTACAATCATCTTCATCAGTGTTTTCTTGTGACTTAAGTTCTGATAGGTAAATAACTAATAGGTAAAACTTCACGTTTTGAAAACGGCATGTCTGCCCCCCAACTTTTTACCAAGAAAACTATATTTAACAGCTGCATCCTCAATTCAAAAACAATAAATAAACAGCTGTCCCACCCACATTTGAAAACAAACCTTCGCCCCTGATATGATTGATACATGTCTTTAGTGTATTTCTTGAAGATGGTTTTGTGTCCTCGTGGCTCAGGTGTTGAAGGAGACACTGAGGCTGTATCCCACGGCTCCAGGTACCTCTCGCTGGGTGGCAGAGGACATGGTCATCAGCGGTGTCCGGATACCTGCAGGAGTCTCCTGCCTCGTAAATTACTTCCAAGTTGACACAGCTCAGGTTTGAGTCATTGCCAAAATGGAACCCTCGGGTGTTACCGTTGAACATGTCTTGTCTTGTCACAGTTCAGTTCCTACGTCAGTGGAAGGCTGGATAAATTCTTTAAGGACCCGCTGACTTTTGACCCAGATAGATTTCACCCGGACGCTGTCAAGTAGGTGACCCATCTGGAACTTTCCGTATTCAGGATATGAGATGACTACAATGCTGCTAACGAGAGCACAACCATGTTTTGATATGTAATGTTTTTCCTAGGCCATACTACTGCTACTATCCTTTTGCCCTTGGACCGCGATCTTGCCTGGGACAAAACTTTGCACAGGTGTGGACATACACACACACAAACTCTCTCACACTCACACTGCACTCACAAACATACACTGATAAGGTCTTTTGATCTCTTAAAGTGAATGTGTGTTTGTGTATGTAGATGGAGGCCAAGGTTGTGATGGCCAAACTGCTTCAGAGGTTTGACTTCAGTCTGGTTCCTGGGCAGTCCTTTGACATCCTCGACACAGGCTCACTGAGGCCTAAGAGTGGAGTGATGTGCACCATTAAACACAGGCAAACATATTCTTCCTGAAGCCTACATACCTGTCTTTCATAATCTAAAATACAAAAGAAATTAAGTTCATCATAATATTGATATGTATGTATGCATATATTCCAGGTATATAATTTATTCGAAATTAGCAAGCAAATTAACATGTTTTGATATTATCTACAATACATCGTACAGTGTGATCTACGTATTTTATGTAGTTTCACATATTACCACACGGTGCCGCTGTGACCTTGAAATGATATTTCACTTTTCTGGTTTTTGCCCTCATTCAACTACTTTGGGTGTCAATTTGACACCTGTTGATCGATTGGGATCTATCATTGAACTTCGGGGGGAGGGGGTAAATGCAGTTTTTGTTTTTCCCGAAAAAAACTTTGAAAGAAAACTTTCCTCATTCGCACTGTTTGATGCTGATTGAATTGGGTCAATGAAGAATTGCATATAGTTTATTTTAAATCATGTGGATGAAATGGTCTACATTTTAGCTAAGTAAACGTTCATTTGTTCGTGACATTATCTGTTAAAAGCCATAATCTAAATCTTGTTTAGAATGTTATCAGTTTGTTTCTGCAAGCCTAATAAATTGCTGTACATGACAGATTTTATTGGTAGCTACGTATTTTTTGTTTTCATTCATTTTCCAGTTATTCTAATCAGGCCCTTCCATGCGACGGTTATAGTATTTCAGTTTGTAGGTTGGAGCTCGTGTTTTCCTAGGCTACTGTTTTTTATCTACCTGCACACCCTGTTGTCCTCTTTCTTGATTGGCCGCCTTGACCGAAATCCTGAAATATTTCAAACCGGAGTGTTTGGTTGTAGGACTCAGGGAGGACACCACTCATTCCAAACTGGGGAGGGATTGAGATTCATCCACTGTTAACCAGTCCACTTCGAGGAGAGATCGGATTATCATTCGAGAAGAGGGTCAATGTTGCTACAGACCTTCGTTTGTTTCTAGACGAGAAACATTCTTGCGGACGCAATATAGGCATTTTATTTTGAACACAGGTTAATGACAATCAATTTCGTTATTTTCATTTTTACTACGAAGGAATGTTCATAGAACACCGAGGATTTTACGCACATGCAGCGGAACGCGGAATAATTCAAGGGGAGCGAGAGATTTCAGCGCGAGGAACATATTAGATATAGGCTATATTTGATAGAAAACGGTACTCCTTTTATTTTATCACTATATAAATGTTAGTCTTTATGGTTAAACCAGCTAACGTTTATGAAGACAAGGGAGGGTTCGCTTTAAAGGCAAGTGTGGGTGTGTGCAGTTTGTCCATTGCACGCTTGCCATAACCTATAGAAGCCGAGGGTCGCCTACGTCTCAGCGTTCATTTGAGTAATTAAACCTCTCACTCTGATATGTCATAGTTTATCATCTTATAATGTTTTCACATTTTAATACAATTACGCAATTAAGGGTCGGTTAGCTGAAGATTTTCTGAAAATCTAACAACATTGCTAAACGCGTCGAGAGGAGATACATAAACAGAAAATGGCAAAGAATGTGTCGGAGGGACCCAATGATGACTTGAGCAAGGTCTCGGACGATGAACTGGTGCGATGCAGCAAGGATGAGTTGGTTAGGAGGCTACGGAGGGTGGACGGCGAGAAAATGAACTTGATGATAGAGCATGGGAACATGATGAAAGATGTTAACCGGAGGCTGCAGGTGCATCTCCACGAAATCCGGAATCTAAAGGAGATCAACCAGAAGCTTCAGGACGATAATCACGAGCTCCGGGAACTCTGCTGTTTCTTGGACGATGACCGACAGAAAGGCAAGAAGCTTTCCCGGGAATGGCAGCGGTTTGGTCGCTATACAGCAAGCTCTGTGTGGAAGGAAGTGGGTACCTACATGATGAAGCTGAAAGAACTGGAGGCCAACCAAGAAACAGTATTAAGAGAGAATACGGACCTGAAAGAAATCATCTTCATGCTGGACGAGGAGAGGAACGGTGCCGGATCTCGGAGCTCCATAGACAGTCAGTCCAGTCTTACCAACCTCAACGGGGGGTCAGGGACAGTTAGGGATGTCGGGGACGGGAGTAGCACGTCCAGCACCGGGAGCGCCGGCAGTCCAGACCACCACAACCACGTGCACAAGCCTAATGAGGGCAAGCTGGTCACCAGCACTGTGCTGAGGTCCATGGATGACCTGCCGGCAGCACATCATCACAGGAGCATCCCAAATGGACTTAATGGTAAGTTCACACGATGTCCGTCCATGCCCGACACACTTTTTAGCAGACAGACTACACTCAAGTTTAGACTGACTTTTTTTTTTTACCCCCTTTTCATGTTGCCCCCACCTATGAAAAAAGGGCTTCATAAAGTTTAAGCATATTATCAGTTTCCAAAGATTCACATACTGATTCCAAACCCTGTCCTGACTTTCCAAATATCCTACTGAAGTTGAATTTAAAATACTTATGTACAAACCTTTCTGGACAACATGTTTCAAAGTTCCCACATAAGGTTTTCTTTTCTTTTTTCTTAAATGCACGATAAGTGGATGTCCAGATGGGGTTGGGTGTAACAGCATGATGCCAGTGACAGCCTGGCCATGCCATATGTGTCAACAGTAAGGATTAACACTGCCAATGAGTTTAAGATCATCCTGGTTTATGACACATTCACATACAAACATCGAGGATGCTGAGTGGCCTCATCTGTCCCACAACTGACCAATTAGGTGAATGTTTATTGAAGTAGGTCAATAGTGCTTTGGCTCTTACCTTTTACGGTTCAAATATAGATTTGAGGTGCCATTCACTGAGCTTCTTGTTGTTGTCTTTGGCTGTCTAGGAGCACTCTCAAACCTGCCTGTGGACATTTGAAATGCATTGACCGTGTTGACCATTCAAATCAAGTCCACAGTTTAAAGACCTGAATGTTCAGCTAAGCAGAAAGTCTAGGATGAAACTCTAAACGGGATGTTGATATTTGATAACCCTTGTTTTAGCTGAGCACACCAATAACTCAATGTTTTGTGCAGTTCCACAAACTGAAAACCTTCAGGCTTTCTCATAATAACATAACCACAACAACAGACACACTGATGCGCATGCTAAAGCTCAGAGCATGGGAGGTAAGATTTCACATCTGGTGTCAGCTTGGAGATTCCAGGAACCCCGAGGTAGCCTGGATGGGGAACAAATGGCTTAATCTGTACCCGCGACGCGGTCCTTGGCCGCATATGTGCGACAGTTACGTAACATAACGATACTGTGTCTGTTACACCTCACTAAGCTGGTGTTTGGCAAGGAGTAATGACCTTGTGTGACCCAGGAACTGTAGTTTGTTGTAATACTATGACATACCGTGGTCAGAGCATTTGATTGGAGATTAAGAGGTTGCATGTTAAAATACCCCCTGTATATCGCTTGGATAAAAGCGTCTGCTGAAACTTTACATTATTGTTATGTGGCTCAGTCTACAGCCTACATGAAGTTATATTTAAATCTATAGCTGCTGGGCATTGACAAGTTCTGTCTACCACTACAACTGACATGTAGCCTACAGCCCAGACAGTTTATTATCGGTTGAATCGTATGGTTGAATGGTCTAGTTGAATTGGCTGACTAATGTGGAGAGATGTTGCTGGAGGTCTAAGGGGAGTAGCTAGGCTAGTCTGAGGCCAGAGGCTGCAGAGTGAGCTCCACAGGCACTTGAGCCTGGGCCCCCAACTGTCAACGCCCCACCTCCCCCGGGTGCTTAGCAGACAAACACTAAAACTGTGCCTGAGGTGCTAAATGAGCAGCATCTGGTTCAGCATCAGAGGGCTGCAGTGGTGAATGTGTGTGTGTGTTCAGGGAATGATGACAGGGTAGTGTGAAATAGATTGAGTCCTATCACTGGCTGGAGATTAGATACCCTCCGCTGCCTGCCCGAGTTGAAATGATCTCTCTTTTCTCATCTCTCTGTCTCAAACCGTCAGAAGCACTACCTCACCCCCTAGAAACTCTGTGATTGGCTCCCCATGTTCGTGAAGAAAGGGGGTTGGGGGAGAGGAGTGCAAGATGGAAAGTCAAACAAAAGGCCTTCCAGAGGCTTGGTGGGTAGTGTCATGAAGAGAGGAGAGGGGGGGGGGGAGTGTTTAGCCAGAAACTGGGAGTGAGAATAAAGTTTCACTATGAATTTAAATGGCTCAGTGTCTGCTCTGGTGTTGGGGGTGCATACAGGATCGCCACATCTGTTTATCGTCCGGTCTGGATCTACTTATTGATGACTCAAGCCCACGACTGTGGTCTCCATAGTAGCAGTTAAACCTTCACAGCTTGATCCATCCCACAGGCTTGTGTTTGTGTGTGTGTGTGTCTCTTTTAGAATTAAGTCCCTGTAGTATAGGGTCTTAAATTAAAACAAAAGTCAGTAGACACTGATAAATTACCGCTAGTGCCCTTTTTGTCTCTTCCACCCCTCTCCCATAATGCCTTTCAGACCTGGTTACCACGGCGTTGCCTTGTCATCCTAGGCATGTGGATGTCCTCTGAATGAAGCCATGGCTGTCTGAGAATGAGAGGTTTCTTAAAAAGTCTCACAGTAGAACGTAGGTTTGTAGTGAAATGAAGGCAAATATGTCCAAGAAGCCCTTAAGTGTGGCTTTACTGTGCCATTCTCCTCTGTATCCTAGCGTGTGATTCATCATTCAGTTCCAGACACTGACGGCAGACTGACAGCCATCTGTAAAGAAAACTTGTTACAGATGAGCCTCAATAATCCAAATGTCTTTTTAAACTGGCAGTTCCAACTGTAAGATTGAAATTAAATCCTTGAATGGCCTTGCCCAAAAAAGAGAGGTGTGGCGGGGAAGGGAAGGGTAGGAGGGGGAGCGTGTGTGTTTTGAGTGACGCAACAGGGTATGGCCTTTTAATCTGATTTATAACCATGTCATCTGTCACTTAGTCATGTTGTCTTTTTCTACCTCTTTTCCTCCTCCCTCCTGTCCATAGGGCGTGAGGTAATGTAGTGTAGTAATGGTGTTAGAATGAAAGTTGCCTTGCCAGGGTAGCAAGTTTTACACAAGTCCACAATAGGCCATGAGTGAACCTCTTATCCACCCCACGTTCAAATCGAAACCCTGTCGCTTGTCTGTCATCAAATGGTATATATTGTGTGTATATATACAAATAGTATATATGTATTTATTAAAAAAAATCTTTATTTGGGGTTGTTGGTATAAGAAGAATAACTAAAATATTTACAGTGTTTAAACTGAGTACAAAGCCTTTTTGCAGCTCTTTGTATTCTAGAATCTGTTATTGCTCAGTCCAAATATAGCCTCCACAGTTTCTGTAGTAAGCTGAGAGGAACGTGAGAAAAAACTTCAAACAGAGCCAGTCGAACAAAGACCTTGAAGGTAAACCATGTTGGCTACCTTTCGCAGTTCAAAGAAAAAGTGGGAATTGGCATCACAATGTTGCTTTCCCTTCAGCTCTCATAGTCATTGTGTTGCAGAGTTTGGGGCTGAAAATGGGCGCTAAACAGGAATGGAAAGTTTCTATATTCTGGATCCTGGTGACACGTCAGGTACAGTTTCCAGATAGTCTCACGAAACCCAGCTCTTCTGAGTTCACGAAACCCAGCTCTTCTGAGTTCACGAAACCCCAGCTCTTCTGAGCTCACAAAACCCCAGCCCTTCTTACCTCACGACACCCCAGCTCTTCTTACCTCACGACACCCCAGCTCTTCTGAGCTCACAAAACCCCAGCTCTTCTGAGCTCACAAAACCCCAGCTCTTCTGAGCTCACAAAACCCCAGCTCTTCTTACCTCACGACACCCCAGCTCTTCTTACCTCACGACACCCCAGCTCTTCTTACCTCACGACACCCCAGCTCTTCTGAGCTCACGACACCCCAGCTCTTCTTACCTCACGACACCCCAGCTCTTCTGAGCTCACGACACCCCAGCTCTTCTGAGCTCACAAAACCCCAGCTCTTCTGAGCTCACCGAGACAGAACTAAGGTCTACTTTGCAAAATGTTTAAAAAGTCTATTTTACCTGTATCTTTTTCAAAAGCCTAATATCTACTGTACAAGATGAAAGCTTACGGTATAGTGAATCATTAGAGGCTAAGGTGCTGTCCTCCATGTGGTGTGTGTGAGAGAGGACGGTCTCTGGGTTGCTTTCTCCAGCACCCTGTGTTTGTGTGTGTGTCTGACAACAGACATAACAGAAAGCAGAGATGGAGAACCCCAGGGGGAACTTGGCTGTGTGTTGTCAGAATAAAGCCAGCCAGTCAGGACGTCCCACATTTCTGGATAAACAAAGGTGGAAGAGGGTCTCTCTGTCTCTTTCTCGCTCTCTCTTTCTCGCTCGCTCTGTCTCTCTCTCTCTCTCTCTCTCTCTGTCTCTCGCTCTCTCTCTCTGTCTCTCTGTCTCCATTCCTTTTTTTCCCCAAAATATTTGTTCTCTCTCCTTGTCCCGGAACCCGCTGTGTGATTCACTGTCCATTCATTCCCCTCAGCCCAGTGGCCATCCGACAGAATGAGGCTAAAGACCCAGCCTCTACTCAGAGCCTAGGGTGGAGTCTGCACTACATTATATCCTCCATGATACTATAGAAAAGGAGCACCCGAGCATGGTGGCAACTGTGCTGGTTAACACACAACTACTTCTTCTTCTCTTGTTTCGTGTGGAGGCCTGTGTGGATGGGTGTTCTTGGGGGGTGAGAGACCTTTCCTCCATTGGTCAGGGGCTGGAGGGGCTGGGCCGGTCGCCTAGGCAACAACGATGATCAGTGGTGCGAGTGGATGGCACACACGCCTGGCCTCGGAGCCAGTGAAGCGGGAGGGAGGGAGAGGGATGGGGGAGGGGAGGGGAGAGGGGATGAGGGCGGCGGGGGAGGGGCCCACGTGGAAGACAGAAGAGGGGGAGGCTTTGGTTAGTTGCTCGCTGCCCCATTTGAAATGATGTCATCCTTGGAGGTGTCAGCAGCCTGTTGATTATAGGCTGATTAAGGCTCATTGCAGGCAGGAGTCTAGAAGTTGACACTGAAGTGCAGCAGTATGCTTCGCTGTTGCCTGTAGGGACTGTCCTGCTGCCCTTGGGTTTCTGTTAACCTGCTGCTTGTGATGAGTTTAGCAGAATGACCAGACATGCCCCATCGATCTCCGTGTTGGGATGGATGAAATGCATGGAGGAGGAGTTGATGAAGTGGCTAGGTGGGCCAGGTGGCAAATCGACAGAAATCTGGCCACAGCAAAGCTCTGGCTCAGCAATACGATTCTGTCTACGCACACACACACACACACACACACATTCAGGTGACCTTTGGGGGGAAAGGACAGGTGTTCTTGGTTTCAGAAGTCAGCATCTCTGCTTCTCTAGGTGTCCTCGTCCGGTCCCTCGGAGTGCCGGAAGGTTCTGCCTGTCAGCTCTTTCTTATATCGCAGCTCTGAAGCCGACCATCAGCAACACCCCGTTACCCTGCGGTCACCTTGCCCTCTGTGGAAGGCAGGCTGCTCGCTCTGGAGCTGGCGGGTCGGTTAGCCTCATGTAGAAAAGGAATGATTCAGGCCTAGCCATGAGGTAGATCATTGAGCACTTGGGTGGACGACTTGGAAAATCAAGCAAAGAGATGAAGGTGTTGGGGTTACTTTGCAATGTGGTCAGTAATTACAAACTGTTCCTTGGCTGACTATCAAAATACTGTTAAAACGATGCACTTCTGATCCTCGATCTGCTGCTGTCCTTTATTATTGTACTACTCTTTGGATGCTCAAATGGAATGCAATGGAAATGTTACGTGTGGAAAAAGTGTCTTAACAAAAACCAACGGTGCACTAGCAAATGTCGTCACCCTTGTCCTATACTCATGCTTACAAATGTGTGCGTGGATGAGATCAGGAGACCTCTGGGTGCAGGCAGATGGCCCACAGGAGTCACATGTTCCTACCCATCAGACACTGAGGTTATTCTCAGCTACCTAACCTATGACAATCTACAATGCACACGACATTGCACAGAGGAATGTAAAGTATGACAACCTGGCTGCGCCTAGTCTGAGAAGAGTTGTGGAAATGTGCCGTTTGTGAACAGTCAGCCATCTGGAATTAATTGTCCAGCCCTGAAACTGTTACACCATCTCCAGGAAATGTTTGTGAATGAGTTTGGGTCGGACCTCGCTCAACTGTACGGCAGTTTCCTCTTGAGGAGCCCCACAGTCGAGGGCGTGCTCCCTAACCGTGGAAACATACTTTCTGTTTTGGTCCCAGTTAACCTTTTGAGTCACATGTTTTCCTGATAACACCACACGTTACTGGAAATCGGATAAGATATTTTCTTTTTTTTTTTTTTTTGTCCGGCATGCTCGTCTTGGTGTTCACTAATAGTTTGCAATCTAGAGTCTGTTCTGGATGTGTCAGGGACTATTTCTGTAGGGGAAGGTTTGTATCTTTCCTCTGGTTGTCCAGGAAGCTACAGGAGAATGAGGAGCAGTGCAGCAGTGTGGTGCCTTCTACCCTGGGAATGGATGCCATCTGTCCTGGGGTATTATACTTCACACAAAGCTGAGGGAGGGTCCTCTTCACTGGCTCTGTGTCCCTACTGGACCGATCGTAAATTCAGTATGAAAGCTTTCTTCAAATAAAAAATGGACGAGAGAGTGTGCGGACACAGGCAGGGTAACCTCTTCATGGGGTGAGAGTAGGGTCCTAGTGAAAGGGTTCTTCTCGTTCAGTAAATCAAGTGACCATCCATTCATCCATGCTCTGAAACTTTGACAGGCCATCCTGACTGTAGAGAGGAGCGCGTTTTGTCAGACTAGCGGAAAACAAAGCAGAGCCTTCAAATTGTTGGATAGAGACAGTGACCTCACCTGTAGAGTGGAGCCTTTGGAAACTCTGCACGAGTGGTCTCGAAACAACTTTGATCTAACAATCTAATGAAGAAATGGAAGAACCACACTGTTCCACTTCAGTTGGTCTGAGGCAGTCTAGACAACCTTTTAACGGGCTCTAAGCTGGACTAAGAATCTCACACACACACACTGGAACAGCCCAAATCAGCAACATCACATCCATCCGGTGCAAAGCTGCCAGGCCCAGGTCAGGCCCATGCTAACAGATCTCCTTAGGCCCTCAGCTACTGTATCTGTGGTGTTGGAATGATCTTGTGATTGCTTTCCTCCACTCTCACTTATGCTTTGCAGGGTTGTAATCCTCTATAACACTGTCCTGCAGCACGAACGCATCAGCAGTATTAAGGGTCGTTGTCCCCTCACCTTGTCCCCTCACGCTGTCCCCTCACCTTGTCCCCTCACGCTCTGCCCTCACCTTGCAGAGCACAAGATGACATGCAGAGGATCAAAATAATTTATTTGTCGTTTTTTCTAAAGTCGCGGAGCGTGGACCGTTTTTTTTTTAATTCTCTGATTTAGTGTGCGTGTGCATTGTAAAGAGCTTAGATGAAAGGGAGTCATAACGTGAATCGCAGAGAGGATCATGAAAAGGCAGCTTTTCCAAATGATTACAGCCCTAAGCTAGCTTATACAGGCCGCTCATCATCTCACCAAGCACAGGAGCCAGGAGCACGGATGCACCCCAGGCCTACTCTGGTGAGGGAGAGAGAGAGAGGAGGGAGAGACAAACTAGGGGAGAGAATGAGAGGTGTAGAGAGAAGTAGACATGAACAAAAGGGGACCACAGTATCTCTTTGTTAGGCTTGCGCCTCAGAACGGTTAAGCGGAAGCTTCAACTTTTACTATCCCGTTTCTCTGGATGTACTTGCACAGAATGGAGACTAGGAGGCTCAAGATGAGAGCTGTGGGTCTCGTGGCTCCGATCCTCTTTGGTCATCAGAGCTCAATCAGGTTTGCAGCTCAGATAATGCATGCTTATACAGCAAATGCTGTGCCCCAGAAACTCTCACTAAACAGTAATCAGTGTTATCTGGGGATAGATGGATCTGGAGAGGGCGAGGAGAGAAGGGAGGGGGCACATGTTATCTAACTTTGCTCCTCATACCCTCGATGTTGGAGAGCACTGTTTCCACAGTGTGGATGTGGTGAGGATCTGGTTTGTTGCTTAGTTAAGCTTTAGATGAAGTGAGGGAATGGGCCTCTCATCCCTCCTCGAAGCATCACAGCTCATCTCACACGCCTCGCACACACTGAGGGGAGATGGCATGTCTGACAGCCAATTAGAAAGAGGTCTTCTTTGGTCTCCGACACAGCATCACATTGAGTGTACATATCAGTCTTTTGTTTCGGGAGTAGGAGAGACAACATCTCTAGACGGAGACTAAACAGAGACATGCCTTTATCTGTGCTGTCAAGTCAGGAAGAAAAAGATCAAACATCTTGAATATATCCATGGATGAGTTTTATTTATTTATTTTTACACCGTTTTCATTCTGTGCAAACCCCAGTGGTCGTCGTTCAGATCTCTGTGTGTGTGTGTGTGTGTTCGTGTGTGTGTGTGTGTGTGTGTGTGACTAATGAAGATCCAGCCTCCCCCGGCGTGAACCACACATAAACAATATACTGGACTGCATTCCTGTCGATGTTGTACTGTAGATATGATGCTGTTGATGTCACACTGCATGTAGTATTGTTGTTGAGATGTTAATTGTCTAATTGTTAAGTCTGGCATAAATACATTCCGTTCCTTGGCTCCAACCACTCAAACACGAAAGCATGCATCTTTTGAGTGTGCTTTCTCAGCGCACAATTATTTTTGAACGCCATGTTGTGGTAAATGAATAAATGTGTCTGTAGGGCGAGGGGCGGGCAGGAGAACAACTCTGTGACCTGTCCTGCAGGAGGAGAACAGTGTGAGGCCTGAGTTGTACTGAGGTGGTCAGTGGAGGATCCATGAGTGCTGCCCCCCAGGGTTAGGGTTAGGGTCAGGGGGTCCAGCTGAAGAGCTGGCCTGGGTGATGCTGCTGTCCAAGTGCTGCTCAGCTCAGCTGGAACGCTGTTGTTCCCCTGGGTTTTGGAGATCGGTAAACGTGACCAAGATCAATGGCCGCGGGCAACGTGTAAGTAGGGGTTGCAGATGGGTGGAAAGTTCCAGGAAAGCTTTAGGGATTTTTGGAAATGTTTTCATGGGGATTTTATAAAGCAACATTTTGCATATACAAATATTATTTCCCAGTTTAAATCACTGTAGATTATCTCTGTTCGTCACACATTGAATTTGAAGTGTAGTATTGTCGCGGTGAACTTTATTTTATTTGGAAAAGAAAAAATCTCTTTGGAAAGTTTCCGTCTTCCAAACATTCCTGGAATGTGGCTACTCTAGTAGCCACCGGCCTTGTTTGTCAACACAACAAACCTGCTTGTACAGTAGGACAACAAGAGGGAAGAGAGACTGGCAGCGGAAGATGTACATAGATCAAATCATTGATGTTTAAAGACATTAAACCGTGGATGTTTGATGTTCTAACAAGAGCGGAGCTCTGGGATTTGGGTTCTTTGTAAGATGAGGCCACGCTCACTCGCATACCCACAGCAGCCTGGGGAGAGGACGACAGTCTAGCACACCAAACTAGTCTGACACAAGTGAGAGGGTCTGACTGTGAGACTACAGTTGCGCCGTCGAGGGAGCAGACTGAGAACGGAGCGAGGAATGAAAGTGGCCTGAGAGGCAGAGAGGAGAGCCACGAGAGAGCTCAAGGTTAAGGATCTCACACAGGGAGAGAGGAGATCGACTGCAGAGCAAGCCGGGAAGAGCTCTGGCTACACTCGCTTGTTGCTAGGATACCCCACTTTTTAAAAAGCTTTTTCTTCTTTTTTTTTTCTTTTTTTTTTTTGACTGCGTAGTGGTGTACGCTCTCCTGTTACTGCTGCTCTCTCTACTTGACACATTTCTCCTGCCACTTTACCTCTTGTTTGTTTAACTACAGAGCGAGTTGCGTCTTGCAGGAGAAGAATGTCAGTGTACCCAGTGTTTCCTGCCTGTGGCTGTATGGAGGGAAAACACACCGTCCTTTATCTGGATCTTCCTGCGAAGCCCTAGCGTACAAAACAACACCACATTAGGAGAATACATTAAGAAGAGTCATGCTGTCTTTATTAGTGGCCTATTTTCGACAGGGTAGTGTGTGTGTGTCTGGGTTTTTGGGATGGTCAGTGAGCCCAGAGACGTCAGCTGGGGCCTCATGTGGAGAGGGGGGGGTGACGGGCCTCATGTGGAGGGGGGGGGGTCGGGCCTCATGTGGAGAGGGGGGGGACGGGCCTCATGTGGAGAGGGGGGGGACGGGCCTCATGTGGAGAGGGGGGGGTGACGGGCCTCATGTGGAGAGGGGGGGGACGGGCCTCATGTGGAGAGGGGGGGGTGACGGGCCTCATGTGGAGAGGGGGGGGTGACGGGCCTCATGTGGAGAGGGGGGGGTCGGGCCTCATGTGGAGAGGGGGTGACGGGCCTCATGGGGAGAGGGGGGGTCGGGCCTCATGTGGAGGGGGGGGTGACGGGCCTCATGGGGAGAGGGGGGGTGACGGGCCTCATGTGGAGAGGGGGGGGGTCGGGCCTCATGGGGAGAGGGGGGGGTGACGGGCCTCATGTGGAGAGGGGTGGGTGACGGGCCTCATGTGGAGAGGGGGGGGTGACGGGCCTCATGTGGAGAGGGGGGGGGGGTGACGGGCCTCATGTGGAGAGGGGGGGGGGGGGGGGGGGTCGGGCCTCATGTGGAGAGGGGGGGGACGGTGTGGCTCTTGAAGGGGCCAGCGGGCACAGCTGCCGCCGAGAGGAGGTGTCGGGGAAAGACGGGTCCTCGTCCGCCATCTGGCTAGGAGAGGGAGAGATAAATATTCAGCCCCATCTGCAGAAAAACACCGTGCCCATGAAGTGTGTGTGTCTGTGTGTGTATTCAGCATCAGATTCCCTGATCACACTTCCTGCTAGATACATCCTCACACACACCTCAACTCACACACAAACTGCATGTGCACACACACTCAGTGGTACTTACATGCAAACACATGTAGGCTACTCATGCCCACACGCACACACACACACACATGCTTACTTTCCTTGTCATAGTCTAATCTATATAGGCTAACTTAGTTGGCAATTGGAGTTAAAGCTACTGCAGTATATGGACTTTGTGTGGAATCTTTTGGAAGCAAATTCCTAGCATGCCGAGGGTTTAAAAACAGGATTGATTGGCTTTCTACCATCAGTCTGTTTCATAATGGATGCGCAGTAAAAAAGAATCCCCCTCTCTCTTTATCTGTCTCTTTCTGTCTCTCTCTGCCTCTCGTCATCTCTGTCTGTGGAATGATTCCAGGGAAATTGTTTATGCCCTGGAATTGAATCAAACCTTACAATTTAGCGGTCTAGTGTCCTCATCTGTGCATTCCTGAATGTCTCATATTGTGTTGTTGATCATCTCAGGACAGGGAGTGGCCTCACTTATCCATTCCAAGGTTAGGAAGTTTGAAGAGCATCTATCCTGTTGACAGAGACTTGGAAGGTCTGCTCGCAAGCATAGCGTTCTATTATGGCACTGGATATGAAGCAGGGAGTTATGCAAGTCACTGTGTGTGTGTGTGTGTGTGTGTGTGTGTGTGTGTGTGTGTGTGTGTGTGTGTGTGTGTGTGTGTGTGTGTGTGTGTGTGTGTGTGCGTGCGTGTCCTGATTCTGCCCCCCTGATCTGAGACCACATGTGGTGACAGGAGGAAGGAGACGGGGACTTATGCCACAGCACAGTGGGCATGTACAGTGGAGCTGTTCTCTTGAGACAGTACAATATAGGCTCTTGTAAGGATAGAGACTACAAGATGCAGATGTGTTACACTTTGAACATAGACATCAGAATTGATCTCTTAAGTGCATTTTGGAGATGTAAAATATTCAAAATTAAGACTTGCGTAGGTGTTCCACAAGAGAAAAGGAGGGAGAGAGAGAGAAGCAGAGAAAGAAACAACCTGGACAAAGGAATAGCATATGTTCCTGTCAGTTAATCTGGGGCTTTTCACAGTAAGATGATTAGGGCTTGGATGGTCCGCATTAAAAAATAAACAGATAAAATGGCTAAACCATATCCTCAAGCCAGTTAGTTACAACATTGTGATTGAGGCTCTCCTTCTCTCTCTCTATCCTCCAATCTCTCCTTCCATCTCTCTCCCTTTCCATTTCTCCCTCCATCTTTCTCACTCACTCCCTCCATCTGTCTCTCTCTCCCTCCGTCTCAATCCCTCCAGCCCCCAGCTGCATTGGGCTGTTCCACTGCAGAAAATGAAAGCTCTTCTCTAGATCATCCTCTGGATGCAGTCGGGAGTGTGCGCGGTGCAAACTCATTGGTAAGACGTCAAATGGGTAATTAGCCTCCAAAGACTGTGCTTGTTTCTGTTGGGGGGTGTTGCTGTCTGGGGAGGGGTGAAAGGAGACCAAAAGGTTTGGTCAACAGTATTAGGCCACCAGTTCTGGAATGAAGGCTTGGTAAAGAGAACAAGTCCTGGGTGCCTCTAACTGCCTGACCCCTGTACACCCACTGGGCTTGTCAACCCAAACCACCACCTCAACCAGCCAGGTGTGAAAACAGAAAAGCACTACGAAGAGACGGGCTCAGCCAACAGAAGGGATTAAGGGCACACCAGAGAGGGTCAAGGAGCGACGATGGAGGGTGCTAATGAAACGACGGGTTGACAAGCTTGGCTGGTCGTCCATTAGGCTGGTTCGCTTGGGCTAAGAGAGGCACGGAGCTGAGATGAGAGTTCTTCTCTCCTTCCTCACCAGGCTGATTCGCCAGAGGTTACGCATCTGGCTGTAAAGCTCTCATCTTCGTCGCTAATGGAATATTATCCCCGGTTGTCTCCCGTTCAGGGCCACACTAATACACCTAATGGCTCCAGCGACAGGAAGTGGAGGACTTTGATAAACGGATGCCCTGATGTTGGAGTGGCTGGTTTTAATAAATGACTTGATTGGACTGTGGAGGAGATGTTCCGACCCTAGTGTATGGACATAATGCTTCTAAAATGGATATCCAATTATATAATGGTATAATAAAGGCTATTGCGTCATAGAAGAGAGTAGAGAGATGGGCTGGAGATTGACGTTCAAATAAGATTATTATAAATTGAGCTTTTTTAGAGCGACAGGACGAGCTGAATCGTGGGTGGCTCACTGCGTGTGTTAACTCTTTTTTTGTTTGCTTGCTGCCTTCTGTCCTGCCAAGAAAGTTGTGTTGTTGCCTGTAAGGAGATTCATGTCCCTAATTAAGGGCTCATATTTTCCCATTATTGTTATTTTTTTTAAATTTTCATTATTAATATCATCATCCTTGAAGGCTAGGCCTAGTCTTCCCCTCTAGAGTTTTTTTCTCCCCTAAACCTTGTGTCCTGCGTTGACTGAACCTTCCAAAAACCTTCTGTCAGCCAATTGCAGAGGAGGGAAGAGGACTGTCACCCAGGGTTTCTCTAACCCAGTCTGACATTGTGCCCTTCTCTGCCGCAGAGGTCTCTACTCAGACATACAGCGGAGAGGAGGAGGAGGAGGGGCGAGTGGAGGGATTTTAGGAAAGAGAGAGGAAGTAATGATGACATGAGGTTGGAGAGTGGAAGGAGGGTGCCTCCTTTTCACGTCTGTCATCTTGCCCCCCTGTTGGAAGGCAAAGCTGGTTGAACAGACGAAGATGAGACTAGACAAGATGAGACACATTGGAGTCTCTCTGAAAATCCAATAATTTTGTGAGAAAAGTCTCGGAAGAGCCTGTTAACCGGTTGGGTATAATTACAACAATAATACAGGAGAGTCAGTTTGCATGTCTGGGCTAGCGAGCTTTTCTTATTTTTTTGTTGTTGTTGCTTTTGTCATCATTTTTTTGAAACAGCAACTTTGGTTTCACAGCTTAAAGGGAATACTCAGTGTACGTCTTTCAGTCTCACTCCCTCTCTTTCAGAACGACAGGACGGTTCAGCCACAGCTGTCAGTTTGAGATCAGAAAAGGCGACAGAGTCTGTGGCACATTGACAAGATCTTCTTTTCACACACAGATTCCAGATGGGTTCTGATCTCTCTCTGGGTCTGGAGGGGATTCAGATCCTCCTGTTGGAGAGGATGAGGATATCTGGACTTAGCAGTGTAACACTTTGTCACTGGAACGCCATTGGCGAAAGGCCTACGCCAATCAGAGTGGTGCACATGTAATAGAATTAGCTATTTTCATCTCTTCTATTCATGTTGTGTGATATCATTTACTCATCCCTGTCAAATCGCAGTTTCCCTGACCAGGGACTAGAATCAAATGAAACTTTTCCTTTGGTTAATTCCTTTCTATGTGAATGCTGTTGTCAAATTTAAAGTTTAGAACTAGCATGGATACTATTTCGAAAAATCCAATTTTAAATCCAGTTTTAGTAACGCAGAATGAAATGGGGAAACCTTTTGAAAATGCCTTTGTTAAAGTGTGTAATTATGGCTTCGTCAGTAGCATTTGAAGGCCTGTTTTACTCATCGAAGCTGAAAGATTACTTGTAAAGCTCCAGTTGATACTGATGAATGGGCGAGAATGTGTTTGCAGTGGGTTTCACTAGTAGGGGGAAAGCTATCCCCATTTAATCTCAGTCACAGTCAAACAACCAAACTGTAATGGAAACAAAGATCCTTAGGACTGGACCGATGAGGAGCACCCTTTTCAGAGTATTAGACTGATATTCTTGCTGTTACTGTTACATCACTATGTTTCTTGGGTTGACATTGTGCTTGGCACAGGTGGGATGGGGGTCGTTTCAACTAAAGGTCCTTGTTGAACTTAAAGTGCCCTACAACCTGGCAACCAAACGACCTGGCAACCACACAACCTGCCAACCTTGTGGTCCAGTCAGCGATGCTGGGATGAGCCCTAGGTGGCATGTTCATTCAGGTTTGGTCATGCCAGGTAATTTGCATGATGAGAAGCCACACATGCAGGAAATCCAACTGCCTTTATTCATGTAAACACCAAGGCGACGTGATGTCATTAAAGAAAAGAGGAGAGATTATGTACACAAGAAGACCCATTTACCATCAATGACAATTGAATGAGATTCCATAACACTGATGGGATTTGACCAGAAGGATAAAAGAGGTTGAAGTTGAACTTATCAAGTAGCGTGTATTTAATGTTTATGGCTGTCGATGAAGCATGGTTATATAAGCCTAATACACGCCAGCTCAGCAGTGACTGTGACTCAAGCCAGCGGTGCTATGTAGACGCCATGACGTCTGTGGTCATGAGTACAGAAGCCCATAGTTCCCAAGAAGAACTACATTAAGCACGGTGCAATGTGGTCAATACATAGACATTGATGTCATGTTGTGGCTGTAGGTGTTCTGGGTAATGTAGTTTAAAGTCTACATAGCGCCTTTCACTTGGCTTATAACCATGTAGTTCCCTTTAGGCTAAACGCCTAGTTGTGCTTATTCCTTTAGCCTCTGTGTTGATATCCATCTTATTTGGTTGGTTTTAGTGACCCCTAGTTCAGGAGGAAAGCCTGTTTAATCTCTGACTCACCCACAAGTCATGACCGTTAACCTCCTGTGCCAGAGGGCATCTGTATCACTGACCCCTGGACATGCAGCATGAGAGGTTGTGTGTTTACGGTTGGGGAAGGTCATGACACTCCACTTCTTCTTGTCAGTACCACAGAATACTCTTCTCAATTTATTTAATTGGACAACGGCAGAAACAACGTTGTCTACCTTTCTGCTGAGTTTTTTTCCACCCGAGGTGAAATCCCAAGGCGCTCAGCAACCCTAAAGCAGCGAGCACAAAGCAACACTCTCATAGAACGTGATTACAAAAAGCTGCCAAAAATGTGCTGTCTGATTCAGACCTTCGCCTCAACTGTTATGAGCTGACTAGCAGGAGAGCATAGACACAGGGGACAGGCAGGGGAGCATGTGCCGGTGGCTCAGCCAGCATGACCAGCCAGAGACATGAAGAAGAAGCGTTTGTTGACATCGTTCTGGCTAGACAAGCATACTCTGTGGTACTAAATCAAAAGGTCAATTGGTTGGTACTTGATGAACTGTAGGTTGTTAATGTTTATCGACTGATGATTGAAGGTCTGCTAAGAGCTCCTGTTTCTAGGGTATCGACCTGTTTGTCTTCACATCCGAGAGGGCGAGAGAGGTGGGTGGGTTGTGTGTGCGTGTGTGTGTGTGTGGTTGGAGAGTCTGTTTATTTATAGGGCTCTGGGCAGGCTCAAATGCAGACGGCTGTCTTGTTGCTATCGCACGTCTGTGTTGGGGGAGACAACTAGTGATGCCTTCCTCCACTGTCTCTTCTACTCAGTCAGCACGGTCACAGAGGCCACTCACCTCATGCCTACAGCTGTGTGTGTGTGTGTGTGTGTGTTTGTGTGTGTGACTATCTCTGTGTGTGTCTTTGTGTGAATCGGTACGTGTGTGCTCCTTTTGACCATGTTCCTGGTTGTCTCCCTGATAATTAGGCCACTTGTGGGGGTTTTTAGTTTTTGTGCCCTTAATCTCTTGATTAGGTTGGAAGAATGGCAGTCTGGCAGCCTTCCAGGACTAATTCCCTGAAAATCAAAGCTGAGGGCTTATTGTTGTCACTGGGACTAAGTATTCCGCTGTGGTCATGTGACACACGGCTTGTAATCAAACACAAGTGACAGATGTCAATAACTAGAGGTTTGCTCTTCCAGAACCCACACACTTCCTGACGTCTCTATTGGTGAACATTACTGCTTTCCAAGGTCTCGTCAGAGCCTTCCCCTAATCCCTGGGGTTGGTGATTAAAAAGGAGAGTTGCTGGCACAGTTCATGTGAATGTGTTGAAACACTTGTTCAGTTAAGGAAAGGCCCTTTGTTGGCTCTCAGCCGTTTCACCTTTGGGGCTTCCATGTTGTAAAGGAAACCAGCCCTGTGAACACAAACGTTCACATCACTGTGTGTGTGTGTGTGTGTGTGTGTGTTTACATGACTACTAACTCAGGGCAGATGGTTGATGTTAACAAACACAAAAGTGCACACACACATTTTCTCTATCGCTCTCCTTCTCGGTCTCTCCCTCTTTCTCCCTATATATTCTCTTTTTCCCCTCCCTCCCTCCCTCCCTCCCTCCCTCCCTCCCTCCCTCCCTCCCTCCCTCCCTCCCTCCCTCCCTCCCTCCCTCCCTCCCTCCCTCCCTCCCTCCCTCCGTCCCTCCCTCCCTCCCTCCCTCCCTCCCTCCCTCCCTCCCTCCCTCCCTCCCTCCCTCCCTCCCTCCCTCCCTCCCTCCCTCCCTCCCTCCCTCCCTCTCTGTCTGTCTTCACACACATTCTTCACATTGCGTGAGGAGGTGAGGCGTTTCTCCTGACGGAACTACCTAGCTGGCGCTCGTGTCTCACCCGAAGCCAGGTCTTGTCAGAGGGAGTTAGCGCCACGCTAACTGACGAGCCAGCTCTGCCTTTGATGGCCTCCCAGGGGCCTGTGGTGACGCGCCTGGGCTGCCAGGTTATGTCGTTCCACCAATTAATGCAGCATGGATGCCCATTCAACTTGCTCCAGCTCCCCCTCGCTCCTGACTGTTGCCCTGCCTGTGACTGAGCACAGGGGAGCGGAGAGCTGAGAAGAGAGGGTGCTGGAGGATTTTTCCCAAAAACATTTTATTGATTTTTTTTGCCAACTTGGGTTTGAGGGCAGCAACAGAACAACGGGCGTGGGCAGTCGAACGCCTCCCAAATACATCATGGAGACTCTGCTGTTCTGATGGGTGCCAAGTCATGAACAAAGATGCCTCTCTATTTTCTGCTCTCTCTTATTCTCTCGTTCTCTCGCCCCTCTCTCTCTCTCTCTTTCTTTGTTTCTGACATACTAAGACTCAGCAGTGTTACAGCAGTTTCTAGCCTTCCTCTTCATGTTTGATGGAGTTTGTCCTTGATTCGACAGCCTTCTCCTCAACTGTGCTGTTCCAGAATATTCTTTCCTGTGTGCATGTGGACAGCAGACCGCAGGTCTCTGTAATGAAGAACTCATTGGTAGACAAGAGATCTGTTCTGTACACATTGAGGTCAGATTTCACGGAAAGTTTTCTGCTGAGACGTTGAAGTTTCTTCCACATCTTGTAGTCATTGACCAAGTCTATCCACACACACACCCCCCCCCACACCCCCCCACAGTCACAGATGGGCTCAACCCCCCCCCCCCCCCATCAGTGCACACACTCCTTCACTCATGCCCTGTGTGTGCCTATCCCCTCACCAGCAGGCCTCAGTGTTGAAACACACCATCGTGCTCTCGTGAATATGAGAGCCTTGTCCAGAAATGGGACCAGACCAGGTCAGGGCTCTGCAGGCTTTATAAAAAACGACCAACAGATGGCTTTCAGACTGTTGGTATTGATCTCTGAACATTCTCTTTGTGTGTGTGTGTGTGTGTGTGTGTGTGTGGTTGCTCAGAACTCCCCCAGCCTCTTCCAGCCCCCCATGGCGTAGCGTGTGTGTGACACGGTGCATGTGGACTCCCCCAGAGGAGATGCTGTCTCTCCAGTCCTGCCCAGATGGCCCTCCTCCAGAGCCTGCCTGAACGACACCCCCTCCTCATAGACAGACCCCTCACACGCACCCCGCCTCACACACACACACACCCACACACACACACCCATATACACTCCTCCAGCCCTTGACCAGGCTCTGGTTGAGGGTGTGAGCTGTGTTGGAGGGCTGGGGGGTTGAGGGAGTGAGGAAGGACTGAGTAAATGGGTCATGGTGGCCCTGATGCGATGGGAAGTGACACTCTGAGGGACAGAGTTATGAATGTGTCTGTCTGCATCACTCTGCCACATATACACACACACACACACACACACACACAGAGCAACCTCCCTTTACAGAATCAGCGCACACACAGACACACAGGAGGAAAAAGAATAGAAGTGCGTACTTATAGAGAATAGCACTCTGTGAGTACAAGGTCTCCACTCAGATTTGTGGATTTACTTTAGCCTCTTTATCTCTTTCTTTCGCTCTCTGTCTCTGCCTCTGCGTTTAGTTGGACATGGCTGTGTATTATCCTGTGATCCTGCACTGTATGATTCAGAAGCATTGTACATAAACACCAGGCGCAGCACAGCTCCTCAGGGTCGATATGAGTTAGAGTGATCAGCATGGGATTCTGGTCCAGCTTAGTGAGTGGAGAAGAGGGAGGAGGAGATGGAGGGATGGAGGGATGAGGGGATGGATGGAGGGATGAGGGGATGGAGGGATGTCAGGCAGGAGGGTGTTTTAATTGGCCGCGCCGTCTTCCCCAGGGATGAGTGTTTGGAGGTGTTAAAGAGAAGAGGGCAAGGAGACGGTCTCTTAGGAGCCCTTAGGGCTGTGTGTACGTGTGTGTGTGTGTTCTTATCACTCCCATCATGTCATGTGTGATTCCGAAATGATATTCTCTTGGATTGTATTTCCCTAACGCCTCACAACAAAGGCTTAGTGATAGACAGAGGGAGAGAGAGTATGATGGCCGCTATATCATCCATCCCCTAGCTACACTTGTGAGATCCGTCTCTCCTCCCCTGCCAGACACTTGATCCAAGCCTCGGATCACTGTGGATCACTGTGGTCCTATCCTGTGATAGGCTCATCCTCAAGCTCACAATTCCTCTCTCACACCAACCACAGAAGGCATTCACCACACCATCTCAAAATGACGGCACCCATGTTGGCACCACAGACGCATCATTAAAGACCCAAGTGAGGCTTGTGGAGGCGGGAGCATCGAGATGCTGTTTCTCTGGAGAGTCCGGATTGTCCCATCCACGCTAGCAGAGCCTGGGTCGTCCTAATCGGCTTGGGCCCTGGACGCAGGTCAGCCCTGCAGATGAAGCCAGATTAGAGGGTCACAAGGGAGGGAAAGAGGATTAGTGTAGCTGGCCTGCTGGGTCTCTTCGTTCAAAAAACGCCCAGCCAGCCTGGCCACAAGCCAGTCAGCCAGCCAGGCAACCAGTCAGTCAGCCATGATGCCAGCAACTGAAAAGAGGAGTAGATAACTATTCACCCTGGCAGAGAATCTGTCCACCACTTCTACCAGGAGATGAGTACAGATGCATCTATATGTTTTGTCCAGTTCTGTGGCTGAGGACGAGAACCAGGACCGATTATTATTATTATTAGCTACGACGTTTGAGTCATTTCAAGAAATATGCTGTCTAACAACCAGTCTGTCCATGTTTGGTTTGTAGCTAATGCAATCGCGTCTGATTTATCTTTCATCCGGTCAACCTGGGAATGGGGCTCAGCAGCTTCATCTGGTGGTGGGGGTTGGAACTGCGGGCTGGAACTGGGATAGTTGGACTCATTAAAATGAGGGAATATGATATGAAACAGCTCAGAATGAAGGCTAAGCAGACTATTTATGTGTTGTGTGTTTTTGACAGCTCAAACTTTATTTCAGTGTAAACAAGCTACTTTTCTGAATCACCAGAGCAACCCCACCCACCAAACTTGTCATCGCCTCTTCCACAGACATGCAGCCCTGCCCATCCACAGAACAACTGTTCTTTTTCTTGCTTCCATTTATGAGATCAGCAGTGGGTCGGTAGCAGAACACCATGATGCGTCTCTGACAGGCTGTCAGAACACCGTGCCTGCGTACTGCTGCTTTGATCTCTCGGTAAATTAGAGTTTGGAAGACAAGTTCCAGAACACCCACAGAGAAAGGGGTAGCTCTGAGCTGCAGCAGGCTGTCCCTGGTCTGAACCAACAGACACGGAGTCCTTTGTATTTACTCAGATCTCTCTCTACTCTGTCTCTCTGTCTCTGTCTCTCTCTCTCTCTCTCTCTCTCTCTCTGTCTGTCTCTCTGACTGTCGCTCTCTCTCTCTCTCTCGCTCTCTCTCTCAGACAGGTGGGCTGCAGCGCAGGTCCCTGTGCAGTGCAGTTCTGCATGGTTACTAACAAAATTAGGTTACTCATCGTGGTTTCACCACAAAAGGCTAATTTTAGCTTTAGGGATTAGCAAAAAAGCAAACCAGCGCAGAGGAGAGAGTTAAGTGAGGGAGAATAGCCGTAGACGATGCATCCAATCGTATGTGATAAACACCCGGACGCACAGCCAACACGGGGCAGCATGGGACTGGGAGAACTGGGACTGCTGGGCCTTCGGCTCCTCATCCAGGAGACTCAGAGCCCTGGGGCCCTCTGCTCATGTGCCCCTCACTGGCTGTGTCCTGATGGAGCCTTTGAAATGCTAATGGCTCTCTTTTTTCTCCTCTCTCTCTTGCTTTTGTCTGTGTTCTCTCTCCTCTCCCTCTCTCTCATTCTTTCTGGCTCTGTCTCTCTCCTCTCCCTGTCTCTCATTCTTTCTGGCTCTGTCTCTCTCCTATTCAATAGATCCCTCCTGTAACTACATCAGACAGCTGGAGACTAAAGTACGGATTTTGGAGGACGATAAAAACAAGCTTCTCTCACAGGTGAGATCATTAAACACACACACACACAAACACACATGCAGACTGGCCTGACTTGTCCTGATGCTAATCATAATGCCCTTAGAAAAGACACTATCATTTCATTCTCAACTTGAACAACATGAACTTGGAATTATTCGCCAGGAGTTCGCCATTTGAGTGCTTTTTTTTTAATTTAAGAGTTTTCCCTGCCGAGAACTCGATGTAGCTACACAAAAATAACAGGCTTTTCTTGAAGACAAAGTGAAGTTTTGAAACCTGTTTTTAGCCCACCTCTCTCAGCGAGCTGTCTGGAGGGTGGAGAATGTGCTTAGTCATGTTTAATTCATGGAGGAGCAGTAAGCCCTGGTAACAAACCAAGATATTGGGCCTTGAAGAGGGCGGAGGAGCAGAGACAAGAGGAGAGGCGGGGTGAGGAGAAGTGAGGGAGGGAACGAGAAGAGTGAAAAAGAAGCAGAGGCGTAAGAAAACAAAATGCTGTTGGCTTTTTATTTTTTGGCCAACCTTATTGTGACATTGACATTCTGAGTGGGAGCTGGCGAGGGGAGGGGGGGGGGGATCCCATCTCACCTTGAGCAGGACCTGGATGAAGGGATGGAGAGAGGAGAGGGGGACAGAGAGAGTGGAGGAAGGAGGGAGGGTTGGAGGGAGAGGGAGACCTTTCCAAGTCACTCCGTTTTCAACTGTTGGCCCACTGGTGTTTGGGGAAAGGTTAGACACGGTTCACATCACCTGGCTGTCAAACACGACATACCTGTACTTAAAACCCACGACTTTCTAATCTTCTAATACCTTGCTCGGTTGAATCATTAACCTTGTGTCAACACTGTCTTTCAATCTATGAGAATGGAAATAACGCAAGGTTAGTTTATTTCAGAGTATCCAACTCTGTTCAAATTGGAATATACTTTTTTTTGTCACTATGTTTGCCAATTATCTGTCCACTGATACATGTCGGAAAAAATTGTGTGGGCAGGAATCTTTTTATGGTCTGTGTAATTACAGCAAAGTGCTCCGATTACAATGTTGAAGATATGACAGGGCCTGTTTCCTTTAGCACAAGGACAGTTAAGATTAGCCTTCCTTTGAATTTTGGGTAGGCATAAAAAATAATTGCTTCATTCCTTGCACAATAGGGATTTATTTAAGCATAACTAAGATAATATTTGAATAACTGTGAGAAGAGATGCACTGTTTTTCATGGGGACTCTTAATGACCAAGAAATGTTTTTCTCCAGCTAACTTATGTTGGAGATACTTAGTAATAACTGGGAGAGCAACTCCCACCTGGATCTGGTGGACATCCTGTCCTTTAACTTGTGATGTTTCTCATCTTCAGGCTTGTAACAGATATAGCTTATCACAAATACCAACCAAGAAGGTAACAAATTCAAAACTACAAAACTTCCACTTGCTAAAAGGCAAAGCTCTACTTTCCTAAAACGCCTCGGAATTTCTGCCACTCCCTCTCTGCATTGGTGACGGAAGTTTCTTTAACCCCTTTCGCATCACCCACCTGCTGGTAGCATGCTAAGCTAATGGCTGTACAAGTTTCTATTGGGCTGCCCTGTTGCGTGAGCTAGGTTCTGCTGGGGTGTGTTAGCAAGGTGGCTACCTGCAGGGTTGAGGGGGTGGGGGGAGGGTCTACATGGTGCTCTGTATCATGAACAGCTTGTCCCGGCTCCCAGACATGCCGGGCTGTGTGAATAATTCAGCAGAGATGGGGCGATGCTGGTCATGCCAAGAAATCAATACTGAATGAGTAACAACTGGTGTGTAAGTGAACAGTATGAAAATGTTTAAAAATTTCATGAGTCGTCTCGTTGGTTTTTGTCGTCTAGGAACCTTTTCGTTGTAAAAGGGTTTGTTTTTTTCTTCTTTTTTTTTTTTACATTGAACACACTCTTATGCAAGTCTGCAAGACGTGATTTGAGTTTTAAAAAAAAGGTCTGGATTTTTTTTCTCCTTGTTTTTTAAGATAAAAGCTTATACATACACAGACCCACCTACCTCTTACGTAATAGCCTGGTGGCCAACATGTCTCAATGCTAGCAGGTGTTATTCATAAGGGATTATCCTGCTCAGCTGAGATATTGCCCAACTTTTAATATTGTGCAAACTGGGTCAGTGGATCTTTGTTGAGTCTGAAAGAAGAAATCTTAAGAAAATAATATGAATTTAGAGGGAATGCCAACACACACACACCACCCCAGTCTCTGCCACACACACACACACACACACACACACTTGTGTGTGAGGCAGAGGCATTCCATTATGGCCAGCCATACTCATAAAGGTCAACAAACTGTGACTATGATGGATTGCCTTAATACCAGATGACACCTCATCCATTAACTGCAGGCTAATTACCTGAGTGACTTTGTCTCCGTGGCCTCTGACAAGAAAAGCAAGCGGGTCACCAGAGAAGACTCTCATAGGGACATTGCGGATGACTGACGATGGCTGGAGCAGTCACACAGCTATTACGCTCGACAGCGCAGCATTTCACTCACATGAGCTCTTTGGTTTGGTTTGCCACCAATGTCCTTCTTTTGAGATCACACAAGCGCGCCGAACTTTTGTGATGATTAACGTATTTATGCATTCGAAATGCGATCTATAATATGCTATCTGTCTCTTACAGACAGTAGAAGTGACCCCGACATGGCAAATATACTCACAGTTCTCATGTTATTTATAGTCCTGAAGCTCCTAGCCATCACGTGTGTGTGTGTGCGTGTGTGTGTGTGCTCGTGGTTTGCGTCAGAGAAAACAAAAAATGCCACTGAGCGTGTGATTCTGTGCGTCTTCCAGGGAAAGCGCGTGTGTGTGTGCCTTCCCGCGTTGTGCGTCCCCATTGCGTGACAGGAGAAATGTCAGGAGTGTTGGCGCCGCCTGCGCCTCGGTCGTCCAATGAGAGGGCGGCCCCATCCCTGAACCCCGCCCCCAGGGAGACCCAGTTTAACGGGCCTGAGTGGAGGGGGGCTTTGTAGAACCACGTTCTGCTTCTACTGAACCACGCTTCATGCTATACCACTTACGATAGGCCTGTGCATTACGTAACCACACCTACTCATTTCTAATCTAATTATCTAATAATTAATTTTATTTGGATTGTCTGATTCAGTTTTTGTGTGTGTATTTTTGTGTGTGGTGGGGTGGCTGTGCATGTGTCTGTGTGTGTGTGTTGTGTGCGTGTAATGTAACTGTGTTGACATGCCTCTGTGGGCCCAGCAGTGTAACCCTGGAGACCTGCGCATGCTGAGGAAGGGCATGACTCTGTACCACTCTGAGTCTCAGCTTTCCTCCCTGCCACAGCGCCAGGACGCTCTGCACAACGTGAGTAGTTGACTATCTATGTTTGTATAAATCTAAAAGCTTGGTCTCTCTCTCTCTCTCTTGTCCTCTCTCTCCTCCCCTCCCTCTCCTCCCCAATCCTGCTTGATCCCAAATTGCATATGGAATTAATTATCCTTCTGTCTCCTGCCTGACCCCTGACCTCGCAGAGGGGTGGGGTGGGGAGGCGGGGCTGGTAATAGTTTTCTGACAGCCAAACACAGCAGACTTCCACATGCCACCACCTTCAGCACAGAGAAAATCAATAGTGTATTTAATCAAGCCGAAGACCCAAGCTGTCTCCCTGGTCTGGCCTGCTCTGTCACGCTACGCAGCTTAGATGTTATGGTGCCTCTCTGGGGGTCGGGGTCGGTGTCCTTCCCGTGAACTTTGACCCCTGGATGTTCCTCTGACAAGGATGATAAATGCAGGGTTGTGACGGCCGAGCTTGGCTTATGGTGTTTACATGTGGCACGCGTCTCCAGTTTGATTAACAACACAAGTGATATGTGGACCCTCCCCATATCAGTTACAATGTTGAATAATTGTGTGAACTCAATTTTAGATTATTATTCTATGTTAGATCATTAAAAAATCATGTAATTGAATGCCACATGACATATTTGATGTAGGTCTAACTGGACAGTTGGAATATAATTGTCATCAGTTTCCCCGGGATCAACAAAGCCTTTTGACATCTATACTCTACATGATCAGATGAATACTAGTGGCTGAGGTCATCATGCATCACTAACTCACCGATAGACTCCCTGAACCCTGCTGAGCAGCAGGTCTGTGTGTCTTCACTGCTCTGGTCAAGATCTATCACGGTGATTAGATATGGAACTCACTTCCTCCTTCTTGTTTTGGTTGCTGTCGACACGGTGTCTCCATGGAGACCTTTTCATTATGGGCTGCACGTGGATTGATTGGTTCGGGCTGCGATGTGGCCTGAGTCCGTCCATGCGAGAGCGCTTAGCCCTTGGAGTGGAGAGAGGGAGACACGGAGATGGAGGGAAGAGATGGGAGGGAGGGGTGGAGGGGGGGAGGGGGAGGGGGAGGGGGGAAGAAGTGAATGAGAGGGAAAGACTGAGGGATAGGAAAATAGATCAAATGAAGAGTGGACAGAATGAATGGGCGGGATGGAGAGAGGATATTACAAACAGGCTGCCAGGAGACGGGACACAGAACTCAATGTTCTCTACCTTTCTGTTCCATCCAGTGAGTGGAGGATGGATCCCCATACTCCTTATTACTTTATATTTAGCTGTGCTTCTATCCGCGTTCAAACAAGGATCACCCTGCCCCACTTTCAAGTCACGTTGTGGATGTAAGAGGGAGGGATGGAGAGAGAGCGAGAGAGAGCGAGAGAGAGATGGGGAGGCAGATAGAGAGGAGGAGGGAGAGTGAGGAAAAGAGAGACCAAGCTTTTTGATTCATGCAAACATAGATATTCAACTCTTAGTCTACACAGAACTGCTGGTTCTGACATAGGGTGTTGGTGCTCCTACAGTAAGGTCTTTAAAAGGCAGATTTATGCAGGAGATCAGCCAGGACTGCTCATCCATATGAATAATAAGCAACGCCCAGGGCTGTGAGCCTCTCCCAGACTGTCCAAACTGCAAACTAACATTTACATTACAGCTGCATCTGTGAAGCAGCTGAATACAATACTCGGCAACAGTCCTGTTTACTCTTCCCAACCCCTCTACTTAACCTGTGGGGGGGGGGGGGGGTTGGAGAGACGGCAGGCAGGGCTGTAGACTAGGTTGTCAGGTGAAGTTGACCTCCCAACAAAGACTGTTTGACATTTGTTCACGGTTCGTTTGGGATGTGAGGAGGGAGGAATTCGACCCAGGAGAGCAGGTGGAGGCTGGGCAGGTGGAGGCTGGGCAGGTGGAGGACTGGATCTCAGACTGAGAGAGTCACAAAGCTGTGTTTAATACAGGTCCACCTTACCAGGGCCAGGGTGAATGGAGCTATTGTGAAGCTCCTCTGCTGTCTCTCTATCTTTCTCTCCCTCTTGTTTTCTCTCTCCCTCTCTTTTTCTGTCCCCAACAGAGGGGGTATTATTCCTGGGGGCCTGGGTGAGTCAGACCCCCTTTCAGGTCACATCACAGAGCACAGGGAGTGTTCAGAGTGGACTGTTTAAAATCAGGGGCCCTACAGCGCTTTTGTTCTGCTGAGTCCGACCCATCTGAAGCAGGGTGAAGCATCTTTGAGGCCCTCTGTGACACTGCTTATAAACACTACACAAACTGGAACACAAATTGCAAATGTTTACTCTTCGACAGGTCTGCAAACGCCTTTGTAAGCAGAGATTTGTTAAAACGTTTAACAAATTGTTTCAACAAATTGAGACGACAAAACGTTTGCTGACCTGTCGAAGAGTAAACATTTGGTTTCTTATATACTTCAACACTACATGGAAAGATCCTAAATCAAACACGGCGAATCTGGAGCAGACGCCATGTTGGCAGAGCAATCAGCTGCACTTGCACTTGTTACGTCACTACATCTCCAAGGCAACATATGAAACAACTCTGTGGAGTTTCAAAAAACGTTTGTTTACCTCTGCGAACTTTCAGGAGGTATAAAAACGGATTTGTTCACTTTTGAAAAGGTCTCTGGAACAATAAGAACAGCGTATTGGTCTAATTATAATACTAGTATATAAGAAATACAAATGTATCGCATTTGATTTGTGTTCATAAAAACGGTTTTGCTTTGAAGCTCTAAGTGTAAATCCAGCTATCAAGCAGGTTGGCAGATGAGACTTGCCCCTCTCCTGGTCCGGGGGTGTAACATCTCTGTCTCTCCGTCCAGGGCACAGGCCGTCTCCCCACCAGTGAGTCGTCCCCGGCAACAGGCTACCTATCCTGCGTCCAGAAGCCGGAGGCCGTGGTGCACGCCATGAAGGTAGGATAGCGCTGTGTCCGGCCCTGGTCCTGCTAGAGATAAGACGTGGTCACTCTTTGTGCCTGGGGACCAAAGACTGTTCCTTGACTCGGATCACCGAAATACTGGTCCTTGGACTGTAGGGGGGGGGGGGGCGGGGAAAGTATCTGCCGAATGAGTCACGTGAGACTGTGTGGTCGTCCAGGTGCTGCAGGTGCATGAGAACCTGGACAAGCAGACTCCAGAGGACTACGAGGAGGACCTCAGCGAGAAGGAGAAGGCCATCGTTCGAGAGATGTGCAACGTACGTACACGGCGTAAAAGCACTGTCGGCATTTCCTCCCTCTGTCTGCTCTGCGCCCCCTCCGATCCCTCTCTCTCTCGCTGTCTTTCTCCATCTCTCTCTCTTTCTGTCTCTCTCTCGCTCCCCTGCTCATCTGTGTTAGTGTCCCATCCCGGAGTTCTAATTAGAGTCCTTAATAAGAGGCTGCTAGTTGCCCTGTCAGAGCAATTACACTGAGGCAGCAGGGAAAAGAGCATTCTCTCCATCCTTCCCCTGGGGCGCTTAGAGGCCCTGAAATGTATAAAAGGTTTGCTGATGAGGAGGGAGAGAGTGGGATGGAGACAGAGAGCGAGGGAAAGAGAGAGAGATGGAGGGATCGAGGCACATACAGAGAGGGAGATGGAGAGAGAGACAGAGATGGAGGGACAGAGAGAGGGAGAGAAACAGAGAGCAGACAGGATCTATCAGGTCTTTAGGGAGGTATGTAGCAGGACAGGGATGTGAAGGAGCACAACAATAGCCCCTCTGTATTCTCTGTGGCCCTGGGCCTCCTGGTCTGGTATCACACGGGGCCTGCCTCCACAACCTTGCCTGCCTGCACTCCTCAAAGGCAGCTCACGTCTCACTGTGGGGGTGATCTCTGCTCTCACAGGCTGCAGGTGAACAAGCAAACTAACTGTTTCTTTCTGAGTTGTATAACAGTTGTTTTCTGTGTGTGTGTGTGTGTGTGTGTTCAGGTGGTATGGAGAAAGCTGGGCGATGCGGCAGGATCAAAGCCGTCCATCCGACAGCATCTCTCTGGGAACCAGTTCAAAGGCCCGCTGTAGCCTAGCAACGAGAGGGAGAAAAGGACGGGGTAGCATAACCTACCTACACTCACCTGAACTCACCTGATCTTTGTTCCTGCTGACTACGCTACCCAGCATACACCACACCTGCAGCCAATGCAGACTACACTACCCAGAACACACCACACCTGCAGCCAATGCAGACTACACTACCCAGAATACACCACTACAACATAATGTCTCTGTGACTGGACTCTATAGAGACCGCTCAGGCACTCCTTCGAAACTACAGATCACGCGTTTTATGTTTATGAACTTTTCCCAACTGGCAGCTGGCTATCGCTACTGGTTAACTAGCTTACAGTACTGAAAATTCTCCTGTCGCTTCTTCTAAAACAAAACCTGTTACACGAGAGCCATAGAAGTCCTTTTAGAGGAGGACTGTGTCACTTTGTGCCAGGAAGGCTGTGTGGTGTACCAATCAGGGCTGTTGGCTGGCTGAAACATTTCCCAATGTTGGGTTAAGGTCAGACATAGTTTGATAGAAACTACCAGAGACCCCTTTTGTCCTGTCAGTTCTGTTCGCCTCTCTCTGGTTAATTAGCATACTTAGCGTTAGCACCCAAAGTGTTGATAATTATGTGAAAACCCACTGTGACATAGCACCCTTTACTCAAAAATATAGGTCTATTAACACAGTATACAGATAAAAAAAACATAGCACTGCTTTGTTGTTCTCTTTGATTTGTTGTTTTAATTTTCTATTCTAGCGTGGCCAATTTGTTGTTTATGTTCATGAAAAGCACACAACCGAACCTCAAACAGGGATTCATTTTCTTCTCAGTGGAACAAATTCAGATTTGTAACTCTTTTTAAAAATGAATCATCGGAATAATTTGTCATCCTGCAAACGTGTCAACGGCCAATCTATCGAGCGATAGAGTTCCTCTTTGTATTTTGGGTGGTCAAACTCTTCAAGATTTAGGCTGTGTGCAAGCTAGACAATCACGATCTCAGGTTGGGTCCAGGGCTTTACTGTCACCCATCTGTGACCCGGTTGAAGAAGACTGAAAGGCTGTTGTTCCTCTGTGTCTGCCTGTGTATCTGTATCAGACCCCGGTTTCAACGCAGTTGACAACTGTTAAGCTGAACTGTTAAACGGTGAAAACTGTTAAAACATCTGCTGTATCCATGTGATACCAGACAGCTAAGAATTGTCTTCTGGAAAGCATCGTTTATATTTTTTATTACATACCGTAATGCTAATCCATAATTTGACATGAACTGAATTCAAAGATGAATAAACTTGTTAATTTTAATTTTATTTCAGACAGTTGTTTAAACCATTCTGAAGGAGCCTTGATTACAATGTTATTGGCAATAACGTTTGACCCATTGTCATGGATACAGCAGGTGTCTGTCAGCCGTGACTGCATGTTTGTAACAGTATTTTTGTGTGAGAATGTGAGAGCCAAGTCTTCCCTAGATGTTTCTTAGTACAGTCATATGTTAGTATTTCTTGATGTCACAATGATACTGTTGAGTATCCCAGTAAAGGTATTGATCATCAGGTGTCAGAGAGAGGGGGGGGGCATTAATAAGAAGGCTGTCGGCCCAGACATGAAGATAAAGCTGTCAGAATGAATGGGTCCTTTCTACTGAGAGTTGCTGATTAACATCTGCAGCTCTCCTTTGTATTACTCCTTGTTTCAAATTAGAACATTGTTGAGGCTTCCATTAGAACCTATTCTCTCTCAAATGTGTCTGAAAAATTGGTACAAACATTGGTATTCGGGGTTTTAAAAAGTATGGGTTGAAAAAGTGTCCTTTTTCTAGGAACTAGTCAATTCAAAGATTCTAAGCCATGACATGATACAAACTATGTACGATATTAGTTGGCATTTGGTTTCAGATGTGCCACCTTTTCTGCATGTTTTGATTTGGGACCCGTTTTTTTTTTTTTTTTTATAAAACTTAAGTTGTATTTCTGTTTTCTTTTGTAAATGTGCTAATAACAGAATGCTGGATCCTAGAACCTACAGTGTTGATGCCAATTCCTGTAGTAACTAGCATGACTGTAACTCCTAATGAAGTTTACTGATATCAGCTGACAGAAAATGAAATGGGTCACTTTAAAATGATTTGGGGGGGGGGGCGAAATAAAAAATAAACAACTGCGTTCTTTTCAGTTCTGTCTTCATAGTGTCAATGACTCAACATTAATACTGAGGGTGAACAACACTGCCCCCTGCTGCAAGTGTAATCACAACACATGTTGACTTAAAAATGGGAAAAATTAATTCAGATAGGTTACTTGGTCTGTTTTTAGGAGTTTAATGTGGCTGTGCTCTGTGCCAAATAAGCATGTGAGTGTGCCACTCAGCAGACCAGGGCTCCTGCAGGTTTCACTACGTCAAATTTCCGACCATTTCAAGACCCTCAGTGGGTAAGTATGTGTACCATTGAGTCTACTGCCAAACAGAGTACCCCTAATTCAAATCTTGCTCAAATGATAACTGATCAGTTAAGTAATATATATTGTTGATAACTTTTTGCGGACAGCGTTTCTGGAAATGAACGAGGTAAAACCTTTTTTAAGGCCTTAAATTTAAAGTTCAGAATTTTAGACCCCGAGGGACCCCTGGCAGACAGGCAGGGTAGGAAGCTGCTTTTTGTGAGTCTAAACTTCCCTTGACGAAAACACGCGTTCCTCGACACTGAAAAAAATCCAGGAACTGTTCAACGTAGGAAAATTCTTTTTTTTTTTATTGTCCCAAGTGCCTATTAGACACAACAACAAGTGTGTATGCAGCAAGGTGCTCTGGTTACAGAAAAGCCTACCTAAGGCACGTACGGATATAAGCTCTCTAAAAAGATCCATCGGTCGAGACTTCACATATGTACAAGTACACCTCCATTTGTCCAGTGTTAGCAAGCAGCCACAGACAACATCCCCCCTCGTCCCACATCTGAAATGGACTTTGCTGCAGACTGACTCCCAACTTTTGGTACAGTAGAAGTCATATCAACATAACTAAATGAAGGTGGTTGGGAGAGGTTAAAATAATTATTTCTCTGCCGAAATGATTATGAGGTCATAACACAAAACTACATCCGAAGGTAAAATGAAAGCAAAAGAAGAAAAATGGCCTGTTCAGCAACGGACAAAACTTTTTGGCTCTTAAGTACGTGACATTTCAACTGACGACAAAATACCCAAAGATCGAACACCTTTGAAGTGTCCTCTCCTCTGATACATAATGTTTGGAATGTGGAACAAAATCATTTCTGTTCTGAAGAACAGAATGGATTCCACAGGATCTAGTCTTCAGACGCTCGCGTTGCCAGCCCATCTGGGAGTTGTTTCTGTGTCTGAGGCAGACCCTTAGAAAGATCAAACCACACCACCTTCCTTTCATCTCATCCATCCACGGTTGGGCATGGGCATGCCCGGAGGCGGAGGCAGGGCCTGTCCAGGGGGCACAGGGGGAGGTGGGTACCCTGCCGGAGGCATACCCATGCCTGGAGGGGGGACGCCGTGTCCTGGGGGCATGCGTGGAGGAGGGTGAGGGTAGCTGGGGTTGTAGCCTGGAGGTGGGTAGGAGGGGGACGGGTGGGGAGGGAGGGCAGGGGGCATGTAGGATGTAGGTGGGGGAGGGCCGGGTGGCGGGGCGTTGGGTGGGGGGTAGGAGTGTGGGTGGTAGGGCATTGGGGGTCCGTAGTTGGGGGGCATGGGTGCATAGGAAGGTCCCTCTGTCTTCATCATGGACTGAAGGCTCTGGTAGCCCTCCCCGGACATGTAGGAGCTGGACGTAGACATGCCCATGATGTAACTGGAGGGCGGGGGGGAGGAGGGGGGCGGTGGGGCAGGGGCGGGGGCTGGTGGGGGGGAGGAGCCTGGGGCAGGGGGCAGATTCACTCACTGCAGGAGGCTCTGCTTCGGTTGGAGGGGCTGGAATGGGGGCCTTGCGGTCTGCAGGGAGAGAAAGACACACAGAGAGAGTGACTGTTACGTCATCTAATCCAACAACTGCCAGACCTTCACAGAGAACCAAAGAAGAAGATGTCTTGCAGGAGACCAACGATCAGGCGGATTAATTAATCAGATTGGTTAGGGAGGCTGAGAGGGGGAGTATTTTAATTGGTTGGTAAGTTAAGTAACTAGATTCTAAGAAGGTATTTGTGCCTTCTTTAGATGCTAAAGTGGAACTAGTGAGTTCCACGGAGAACAGGCCCACCTGGAGGTGGTTGGGTAGTGGACAGGGGGTTATGGAGAGGAGACTCACCTGGAGGTGGTTGGGTGGTGGGCAGGGGGGGCATAGGGCTTTCCAGACGAGGGATCTTGGAGACAACTTGTTCTGAGGGAGAAGAAAAAATAGAATTTCAGTTCATGTTTAGTGAAAAATACACAACTATTCAGTTAACTCCCTAAGATGTTTCTTCAATAGCCTGAAAGTGAGTTTGTCTCTTTACCTGTCACTTTCACTTCCTCTTTAGGGGACACCTGAGAAGCGAGAAAGACAAGGGATTTTGAGTTACTTTGTCAAATCTATCCAACTGCTGTTGTGTAGATCCATAGAGTAGAGCGTTGGCTTCGGTTGTCAGAATAGGGACTCACGTGTGGCCGTTTGAGCTGACGAGGAGGGCTGCCCTGGGGGGAGTTTTTCTTGGGTGGTGGGGGTGGAGGGTTGGAGCTTGGGGGAGGGCCCTGCGGTGTGGGGGGCGCAGGGGGCAAGGTGGGGCCTCTCTCCTTCTCCTGTAACTGTGGAGGGATCGGCTGCTTGCCCTGGGAGTACAAGTCCAGGATCTGATGGCAGATGTCTTGGAGACACAACAGACACACATCATGACCATGTCCAACCATCTCACCCACACAACTGCCGGCCTCAGTCGGTCAGTTTAAGATGTATTTTTGTGAAATTTCCCCTCAGGTTACACCCCTGGGAAACAGTAGAGAGGAGCAGAACAAAGGGCTCCCATTGTACTTGGAAACAAAAACACACCTTCTAGAAGCTCCACAGGAACGTCCTGAACAAACTGCTCCCACCATCGCCGTGACGACTGTTTGGAGGTCCACTCTTGAATGTCAAACTTGCAGAGGCGTCCAGCCAGGTACATGACGGCCACAGCAATGATCTCTGGCTCCCACTGCAGGGACAGCATGGTGCACAGGCTGGGGGGCAGGCAGAAAGATGGCAAAACCAATAGACAAGTTCAACTTTATGGTCAAACGCACACAAGAGTTATTTGCTATGAAATGCTTGGTTTTCAGGCTTCTCCAACAGTGCAGACAAGTAGACTAGAGAATACAAGAAGAAGAAGAAAAACTATTCTATTAGTATGTAAAATATATTTGAGTATTCCTATACAATAGGTTTCCTAGAAGGACTGTGACAGTTAAGAGTCGCTCACCTGTCGTTAACAAAGGTCCAGGCCATCTGTACCAGCTTCTGCACCTTGTTTTTGTCACCTTAGTAAAAAATAAAAATCATTCAAATAAATATCCTTTATGATTGGAAAAAAGCTTTCACTTTCCCATAAAGACTAAAGCAGACATCTGTTACCTTTGAGCTGCTTAGCATAGCGCAGGAGAAACATGTAAGGGTGCTCCACTTGTAGGTCAAACTTAATTGTCTGTAGCAGAATTCTCTCCAACACCATCACCTCTTCCTATGGATAAGAACACACAGTATGTGCAAGAGTGAAGTTGACTACATGGAACCCACGAAACTCAGTACTTACATTTCACATTTAGCAGACGCTCTTATCCAGACCGACATTAAGTACAGGGACATTCCCCCGAGGTAAGTAGGGTAAAGTGCCCTGTCCAAGGACACAACGTCATTTGGCACAGCCGGGAATCGAACTGGCAACCTTCAGATTACTAGCCCGATTCCCTAACCTTAACTCCCTTACTTAACCAACTGTTGCTGAGATAAAGAAAGAAGTAGAGGTGAGTGGTGGAGGAAGAAGACTCACCTTGGGGTCATCTCCGAACTGGGCAAACTGCACATCGTTCAGGAGGCTGCGGGCTGTCTTGATGATGTCTTTACACTTCTTAGGGGTCTCCTCCACTTTCCCAGCCAGGAAGAGGCAGCAAGCCCCTGTCACCTGAGGAAGACAAGACAGGCTGGCTCACGCACTTTTACACTCAAGTTTGACGTCATTGTGCCATTTCTGGACAGCAGTCTAAGTAAGACAGTATTTTGCCAGCCTTTCATATACTTACATATCTTGGGAACTGTTTAAAAGAGTGAAACATGTAGAAGCGGTGGAAATATATAATTCCAGTTGCCAAGGTGTCATAGTGTCTGAGGCTAAAGTTAAGGATATGATCCACAAATGCACCACTTGATTTTATACACTTTCATCATACAAATTATCTTAAGATCACCGGTGCCTACTTACTAATCAAATGCTAAAAACAAATGGGAGTATATGACTTGATCTAATGTAACATTTTGTGTAAACGCCAAATGTGTCAATGAAGGATACAGTCCTAGTCGCGTTCCCACGTCAAATATGAAGCGGGCTCCCTCTCTCCGGTATCGGGCCTCGGTGGCCGGGTCCAGACCCTCCGACTGAGAGGGCGTGTGAGCCAAATCCTTTTTATCCCAGTACCAGCATGGCTTGATGTGGTCCAGGAAAGCCTGACCCGACAGAGTCGAGTTCTCCTTGTTTTCCTTCATTTGATGAGGAGAGGCGACGGAGGATGGACCCGCTGAGCTGGACTGGTGAACACAGATACTTTAAAAGCGTTGGTATGCACCACGGTGTTACATTTTGGTGTTATCAACTCAAAGTTGACATATTTCCCAAATACATGGTTTAGTAATACTAAGACACTGATACGTCGGTAAAATTGCTACCTAACCTAGTTCCGCGTTATGTATCTAGCGAGCTAGTCAGTCTCGGTGGCGTGGGACTCTGTTGGCGTAGTTGCGGCTATTAAGCTCACATACTTAGCAAGCTAGCACTAGCTGTATAGTTAAGTGTCTGACACGGCGTGGCAGCCAACAATGTGCATAACAGTACAGCTAACTGACTTTGGTAACAACACAATCATCAAAACAAGTGCTAGTAAGCTACAACTTCAGAATAAAAACAACACCGCTGACCTAAACCCTATTTAAAGGTTAGCACTCGACAATACGCGAGCAAGCTACATACATAGACGAACGTACACGGGTGCTGATGAACTAAGCTAAGCTAGCTAGGTGGGTGTCTGCTAGCTGCTGGGTAGCCGTGGATGACTTTTCAATCAGTTTCTGGGACAGTTTCAAAGTGTATTAGGGCAGCCTGATATACGTGTTTTGAAGCAAAAACACGTACCTTGAACATGAAGACTTCAGAATTAATAGGTATACACGTACTTAATAAACGATAGTATCTGTAGATTGACTTAAACAGCTAGTCACTCATCGATAACAGTCCCCATCGTAACACGGACGCTGCCATTTTTGATTTAGTCGTCTTCTTCTTCCATGAATGTGATGGGCAGATCGTAGCCAACTTAAACTTGCAACCAGCGCCACCTACTGCGCAGGAGTGTGTGACCAGTCACGGGCCCGGCCTTACAGTGAAACTTGGGCCTAATTCACAGCCCTAGAGTCCAGCCAACCTTTTCCTGCCACATCAGACAACTCGCAATGCAAATATGTGTTTTTTAGGAAGGTCTGACCTGAAGCCCTTCTATAAACCAATGAGAAAGAACCGGTTGCTATGCACGATCAGTCCCCACAAGTGACTGTCCCGGCTTCTTTCCTGTTCACTCTACACACACTGGACTTCGGACATGCAGAAGTTTGCGGCACTAGTGACTCCGCTGTAAATACAGAGTGGATGCCGAGGTGGTAGAGTCCTGTAAGTATCTGAGACTTTATACAGGCACCACAGAAAACGCTGGAAAAGTAGCCTATTCCAATGATGATACAGATGCAATAAATTCTTCTTTTTTTTGTTGTTGCGAAATTCACCCATTTCTTCAGACGCAATAAAGATCTCAGTGCCTAAAATGATTGATTTACAGTTTTGTTTACGGAATTGACTGTTGGGCGGTGCAGAACCAGTAGAGGGAGATAAAAGACAGCGAGTGGAAATGTGTTAATCGTTGACGCTCTCTGGACCGACGGAGGTTTGTGTTCCTGGTAGCGACTAGAGCAACATTTAACATACAAAAATCACATTTGTGGGAATTGTGTTGACTGTATCAATCTATATTGATCGGCAAAATACGTGACGTTATTTTCAACCCTTAAGTAACGCCGTTTGGTTATTTATTGCCAGTTTTGCACCGTAAATTAAGATTAATTATTGCTTGTGTCAAAATAGGCCTATGTCCCCGTTTTCCTGTGTGACCATGTAGCAATAGACCTCCACCCCAACTTACCCAACAACTGTCGGAAAAGAGACAGCAGTAAATCATTTAGTTTCCAATTAAAAATGTTGGAATATGCATGCATTATTAACCCATTCTTGGACAAAGCCTTTTAACTGCACAATGCAGTTAGACTCTTTAGAGTCCTCCCTGTATTGCCAATACAAGTAAGCATCTTAATCTGTCTCTCAGACCTGCCACATGCACACATGCACACACACATACACACACACACACACACACACACACCTACACAAAGCAAGAGATAAGTAAATCATCTCATGAATAATATACCCATACCTACTTTATTAATATTAAACATTGCATAATGAGATGCTATCAGCAAATCCCAAAGCGATATTCACATTAACAAAGATGCTGCCAACAATGGACCCTCCATTTTGTTTCTCTTTCTTCCATCATTGTGATTGAAAACACAACTATAACTTTGTTGTGAAGTCTGTTCACTGATGAACCATATATGTGTGGAACTTACCGTATGCATTGTAGCAGCTGCAAAGTTTGGTTTCTATATCTTTTCAATCAACCATAAACTTTGGATGCCTTTGTTGTTAGTGACATGGTTGATCAGTTACTTTGGTCTCTGCCGGCCCTGAAACGCAAGACTGAGATCTACCACACTGGACCTAAAACCTTTCCTATGTCCATGCTATACTGTCCTGCTATTACAGGTATATCCCGCAGCCAACCGACACTAGCTATAATGGAGAAAAATGGAGTGTTATTGAGGAACACAGGAAAAGAGATGGGCGCAGAGACCCAGCAGGGTTCCTGATGGTTGTCTTGCTCTTTGATATAATGTCTTCCTTATGCACAGACTTATCAGCCCACTAATACAGCTGCTGTACTAGTTTTCTGTTTATGAGGAAGGATGTCCCATACGTTGTGTTTATAAGTCAGTCTGTGTTCTCGGTTTAGGACGACTATAACCAGGAGTAGGAACACACTTTTTCCATGTAGTCAACTGACAACTGAATCTATTTAAGACAGAACTGTTATGACATTTCATTTGGATAAATAATTACTGACCTGTAAGTCCCCTAGGCCTAGCCTACAGCAATCAAACCCTCAATGCTTTTAAAATTGCCTATCTTGCATTTTTAATGTCAGCTCAAAAACGGTGGTCTATAGGCCTTTAAGGATTCAGTTGAGTCTACTTGCACTTGTAATTACATTAACTCACCCTTAATGGTCAATTTTATAACACATTCACTTCTGGTCAAATAAGGTCAGTTTTAGACTTTGAATGTGATGGACAATATCTATCAGGAGAAGCTATAGCTTGGGGTAGTACTAGTCAAATATTGGGAGAAAATAAATATCTAACTCAATATTTAAGTTATTTAGAGTTAAGTCTAGCTAAAGACTGCATCTTGAGAGTGCCACTTTATGCTATTTGGTACTGTGTAGAAAGGAGGTTTTGAGCAAGGCCACTCCATTTTTACTGATGAGTAGTCAAAATGGGCTTTGTAGGCCTGGCGTATTAGCGTTTGAATTTGAAAAACAACTAAAAACTAAAACTAACGTGGACGTGAAGTACTTTCTAAATTTCTGAAGGGGAATGACAAATGAACGTTGAACTTAATTCTCAACTATCCACTGCTGAATTGAGCCAATTTTGTCAAATGCTTTTTGAATTTGCGCATGTACAAATACAAGCTTGGGCACGTAGGTTATCACACCACTGAGCCTATCAGAAAAAATCCTTAAATGCCAACAGAGGGTAGTGTTGCTTCACAACAGCATAGTTGAGCTAATAGTGTCCTTTACATGGATATTGAGGCTTCACCTGTGCTTTGTGGTTACTAAATAGCATAGTGACCAAAAGCGTGTCTCTCCTTCACATATTCCCTCGTACAATATTTCCATACCAGTGAATTAGGAAAATACGGCCCGCCTGGTGCCAACATGTGTTGACATAAATATGAATAATTCCAAAATGTTGCTTTTATGTTTGTTTAGATTGGCTGCTTTGGGTACGCTGCTTGAGGGTTTTGTGTCAACAAATTTGCAACACACAGTCCTACTTTACCGATGGACACCACAGCATGTTTCAGCAGGTGAACTGCTTCCACCGTTGGGTCCAGTAAAGGCATAACGTCGGAGGAAACAAAACGATTCTCAACCATTAAATGCGAATGTCATTATAAACATCGGGGATCGTTTCGTTACTTAATTTATCTGATGCAATTGGGTTATGCAGTCTTAATTGATATGGTAACGGTAGGTTAAGTTTTTATCTTAGGTTAAACAAATCTAATAAGCTTAGTCAGACGCAGTTTTGGAGCGCGCATATTTGGTTTGTGATCTGTCCATTCCCGCATTCTCCACGCTGGTTAACGATGTTCAGGTGAACCTATGTCTTCGCAAATCACCGCTAGTCGCCCTCAATGCTCGTGAAGTCCCTCTGATATCTCTAAGCGTGGACGCAACGTCACGTCCGTACTTGAACTTGAATCCTATCCCATTCTACGGAGGCAACCCAAGCCACACACACGCGGGGTCCCTCAAGCACTCCAGAGCTTACCACAGTGAAAGAAGAGGAAGACATTAAGAAACATTGGACCACTGCTGGTTTGAAGTGAAGAAGAAGGATGTGTCTGACTCTTATCTTTTGTCTCCCTCTCAACTAACACAAATAGTTGCCAATGCCGTTTTGTGCACCGATGCCAATACGCGCAAGAGGACTGTTGGCAGGGGTCATTATCTTCAAGCAGAAAAAACAAGGACTCCACATAGTTAGCGTGGTTCGACCATTATAGTTTCATTAGTATCAAAGATTAATGAAAAGAAGAGGTATATCATTGAATACTCGGTCTCTCACCGGTCGGAGAGTGGTATGCACCGTACCACCTATCTGTCAGCGAGTCGCATAGGAAGGCATCAAGCTCGGATTTGTCGATAACGAATTCGCAATTTTTCACAAAAACTTAATCCGCTTGAGAAAACGCATAGTTCAACGATTGCACCCGCGCACGTGAATAATAAAGGACGATTTGGCTGCATCTCAGGTGTTTCACGGGCTCAAGAGGTGACAGGAGACGGACAACTGACCGATCCGCGTGCTTCTCATCCTGCCTTTCAGCTCACACGCAAACGCATAGGCTGCACTGTTTGAACTTCAGTTGCATAAACCAGAAGTTACTTTTGGAGGAATTGAGAAAAAGTTAGATTATTGGTTATCAGAGAACGATCACCACGGTGCAAGCCGACTCCAAGTGTTGTTCACCGGGCGATGCCAGAGTAAATGCCGGGGCCATGTCCCGTCGCAAGCAAGGGAACCCGCAGCACTTATCGTTGTCACTGAGAGAAACAATACGGCGTGAGTATACTCTTGTTTTGAATGGATTTATAATATACACTTAACTTTGAAATATCATGTTTTTCATGTTGTTTGTTTGTTTGTTTTTTTGCAGTAGACTAAACTGAAAGATTATTTCTTGTATATATGCTCGAAAACGCAAAGCATAAGGATAGTTTTTTTTTGGATATGTGGGATAATTGATGGGTCTATATCGATAACGATGCATTGGAAACCTTCACTGAAAAATCTATCTTATTGTATGTTTGTTTTATATATTATATAGGATTTTAATAGACTAAAGGTGGGCCATATCTCCCTAACTTTTCATATTATTAAAATAGTACAGATGTTGTCAGTATCCCAATGTAGGCTATTGTTTAATCTTATGCATTAAGCAAGCTATCTGACCACCGTTTAACCGGATTGTAAAATCCATTATTGATGTATGCTTATCTGTCCAAATTATAAGGTGTCAGTGCGTGTGTGTGTGAGACTGTGTGTGTGTATGTGTGTGTGTACGTGTACGTGTGTGTGTGTGTGTGTATGTGTGTGTGTGTGTGCTTGGAAAGAAGATGTACAATTTAGGAATTGAATACTGGGTTTGCATGAAAGACTATATAAAAACACCTCTCCAAGAAATGTACACAATTGTTATAATTCTTACATACACACATATACACACAAGCCCGCACAACAAATTCCACCACATCTTATAGAGCTATCTAAGTTGTATCATCAGTTGTTCCCATTGTACGCATAGTAGGCTACAGACTAGCAACATTATTTTCCAAATCTCTTTCGTTTTCGGACCCATATTTAGATACATCTTTTTTTCAAGTGTGGGAACACAGTGATATTATCCTACAGAAAACGTTGATCAAATATCTGGAAAAAGTTGAATTTAGTGCTATTATTTATTCAGTAAATGTTGATTTAGCTTGTGAAAGGTTAATAATAGATTTTATAATCATATTCCTATTTGTATTCATTCGTCATGTCATGAAATTGACTGTTAGCACAACCATCGTTAACATCAAGGTTCGTCAAAATGCTGTAATTTGGGAGTTGGGAGTACATTCCAGTGCCAAAAGTCACGACTTCTTTAATTCTTGTAAATTTCACAGGCCAAGAACAGAATACGGGTCAAATTATAGATTACATCTCAGACAAGACTTTGTGTGCATATGATTAAAAAGTCGCATAATCCAATTTTAAATCAATTAAATCAACCAAGGATTTCCCGCGCGCTCTACCCGTGCTCAAATCCAATTTCATAGCGGCCTAATCTGGCTAATTCATAGCAGAAGTCCATGATGTAATCTTTTGCCAATCTGTTTTGTGTTGAACAGGGTCAGGCACATTCTGTCCTACACATCACAGTTTTAATATCTATAACTATCACTTACCGTTTGCCTATTTTATCGTTTTATCAGGCAATTAATTCCTTCTTCATTGCTCAGATGTGTACAGATCTACCACACAACTGACAATTGTACACTCAAATGGCTCAGAGGTTGTCACATTTGGAATAGATAAGTCTATAGTTTTATATTGGTATACCTTAAAGGTAGATTTGTGAAACATTATGCTGCAGTAATGGTCACCTGGCTACAAACAATGGTAGACATTCTGTACATACTGGAAGCCTAATTATATGGGAATTTCTTTATATATTTTTTCATTAATAGTTAGTGTTGTGTTTCAAAGTCTGAATTCACAACGCTGAATTATTTAATGGTTTTATATCCGTGTCTACTAGTTCACACCACTGAGAGAATCAATAAATGAGCATAGGATTCTGATTGACAGGCCAACTTGAACGCTGTTTGAGTCTAATAACAGTTCTGGGATCCGATCTGGAGTCATTTAGGAGTTAGTTCACCTGTTCCAACATTCTACCTGACTTGCTCATGCAACGTGTCAGATGAGACAATCCAGAGCATAGGGGTAGTATTTTGAATGTTAGAGACAATTAAATGAGTGACCTTCAGAGAATGAGCGGGTACCAGAATATGTTTACATTGAGACATTTACCGTTTATGTCCAGGGGTTTGTGGAGAAGGTTAGTCTGCAGGTAGGTAAGAATCTTCCTGTTCTCTCACAACAGTGTTCTCACGTACCATACAAAGCAGCCAGATGGACATTTGCACATTGTGTTAATGTACATTGTACATTTTGTACTTGCTGTGTTTGCATGTCCAGCCTAATACGGTCGTAAACACATCATAGGTAAATCCTGGCCCAGGCTTTAGGCCCCTGGTCTCAGACCACAGGCCTCCGGTCTCAGACCATAGGCCCCAGGCTCAGAGCCCGGCAATACTTGTTGACCTATAGTACAGTAAGGGCGTGGTCCTAGCCATCAGTTGACTGAGTCAACAGAATAATTGGACTGCTCTGTGTCTTCTCAAGGGTTGCTCAAGCAGCCGTTGTGCCCTGAGGCGAGAGCCCTGTGGGTCACGGTGTGCTGGGAAGAGCAGAGAACCTGAAAATCCGCATATTTCTGGACAGGCTCTCGATGTACTTTACATGTACTGGAAGCCTCTTCACCACCTTCTCATGCACACTGACAACGTGTCCAGACACTGTACACACATACACACACACACACACACACAAGATACACAATTACACACGTACAAACAAATTATCTGAAAAGACAAACAGGTTCAGTTTGACCTCCCCAGAAATTGTGTGTGTGAAGCAGACTGTGGATTCAAATGACATGTCACAAAACTGATCTCTTATGGGTGGAGAAAGTCTATTTGCTTTTGTGCTCTTAAAGTTATTGATATTTGACACTATCTGTAATTGGAAGAATCGTCTTTCTCCTTGTGATTGTTTTAAGAACATCAAATGATAGCCAGTTTCTGTGATAGAAAGTGGATATACAGTAAATACATTGTGCAAACTGTGATTGTATAGTTTCGCCTAAATACTTCTACAGCAGATTATCTTTATGTATCTTGGTCTTGTATGGCTTTTGAGAGATGGGGCGATAGACATTACTCAATTTATAATGCTACCACCTACCATCATATACTTGAATTCCTATCTGATAATACCTTACAGTGAGTAAATTACATAGAGAACATAAATGATATTATCATTTATAAAATGTAAAAATTGGAAATATAATATTCATTTCCATGCATGTCATATTTGTGTTCATATAATCTTGCAATTTTTTCGAGTTATTTTAAAAAAATAGATAATTGTCTCTTTAAAATATTTCGCTATTCTCTCCCAACATTATTGGGCAATAATCTACGATGAATGTTTTTCAAATAAATTTGTTTCGATTTATGATTTGAGAAGAGACTGTTCTGTATTAGATAGAGATAAGATAATGAAACACACAGCGAACACACCCTTGCACAACACACACTGTTGCAGCTTTCCTTGGCAAACGCAGTCATGAAAATGCATAAGTGGAGCCACTTGTCATTTTAATTTTTGATCACAACCATCTGTATCATTGGTGGTGTTCAATATGATGACAGCAGCAAATCTCATCCCATTCTCCCCATGGACTCAGCAAGAATGTTTGCGTGTATGCGTGTGTGTGTGCCTGAATATGCATCTGCTTGTGTATGTGCATGCGTATTCAGGTGTGTGTTACATGCCAATGGTTACAAGAAAAACAAAACAAAATAAAGAACACAATGGCTTGAAACCAATTTTTCTCACAATCAAACTAAAATATCTGGCCTTTCTTTACTGCTGGTGCCAAAAGGCTGTTTAATAAAGTGGACATATGACTATGAAATATATCTCTGTCTGCAATTTTCAGGGATAATGTTTCAGATTTTTTTATTCTTCTAAATTGTAACATCACCTGACCTGTAATGAGCGGAGCACATTGTGTATTTATCTTGTCTGTAGCTGCAGTAGCAGGCATAGAGTCTCCAACCCAGTCAAACTGATAGGGGGTGCTCTAAGTCTGTCTGACTAACTCCAACTTGATAAGACCGAGAATCTTGTTCAGTATCTGTGTGTGCGTGCGTGTGTGTGTTTGTGACACAACTAACGTAATTTACCATTTAAAATTCTTACCTCATTTATAAATACCCCCCCAATCTTTACTTGATTTTGTTATTGTGCGCATGCTCAAGTTAGGTGTGGTGGTGGAGATGCACTGTGAGATAAAGGCATTATTAGTGTTGATTCTGTGTTAAACCATACTGTTCTGCTCTTGTCAGCAGTCTCTCTGCTATGTGACATGTTCTACTCAGGCCCTTCCTCACCTAAGAAGCATCTGGTATCTCATCTGGTGGAATTATAACTTGTCTGTCATGAGAGAGTGTTGATTTAAGAGGTGTGTGTGTGTGTGTTCACACAACCATCCTGGAGGGTGAGTGAGTTCGGGTATAGTAGTGTGGGTGTGGTTTGAAGGTGTCCTACCGGGCAAGTGATGTTCCAGTGGTATTGTGATGGTGCCAACACCTGCTAATTTACCTCCTTCACCCCCAGGCCATGTTACTCAACCCTGGGTTAACAAACAGCCCTGTTCCTCTTTCCCAGGCTCACTCTCTCTGTCCCTCTCTTTCTCTGTCCTTCTCTATCTCCCTCTGTTCATCTCTATTTATCACTCTCTCGCTCGCTCTTTCTCTTACTCTCTCTTACTCTCTCTCTTTCTCTTACTCTCTCTTACTCTCTTTCTATCTATGTCCCTCTCTATCTCCCTCTGTTCATCTCTCTTAATCACTCCCTCGCTCGCTCTTTCTCTTACTCTCTCTCTTACTCTCTCTCTTACTCTTACTATCTTTCTATCTCTGTCGCTCTCTGTCTTTCTTTTTTTTCTCCCTCTCCTCTCCTTCTCCCCCTCTCTCGCTCTTTCTCTCTGTTTCTCGCTCTCTCTCCCTCTCTTTCTCTCTCTCTTTCTCTCAGCTGGGAGAGTGTCATGGCCAGGTGCCTGTCAGCACCATACTCAATGCTTTCCTCAGAGATAAAGACACATCAGGAATCTAGACCCTTTTAAATCATGCCACCCCTGTTGTCAAAGTTCTCAGGATCTGACACGAGCACATAGTGTGGCGTGTACTTTACATGCACACGTGAACACACACACACACATTCAATTAATACATACACACACATGGCCTTTACTGGAACCCAGAGGAACAAGTCACATGATTTTCTGTCAAAGGCTATGATCTCTGGGTAAACATATGTGTTCCTCCTCTGATTATGAGATGGAAATGACCTGGAAAGGCTCCAGGAATACTTCACAGACAGGAAAAAAAGATTTTTCGACGCTCAAGGGGGACTTAGGTGAGGGACTGGACATGGGAGACAGACACAGACACAGATAGAGGGTTGGGAAGTTATCCATGAAAACCAAACATTTACATTTCAGTTATGACCGGAGGTTGGGACAAGGGCACTGTGGGAGACTCAAATTTAGCATCTCTCTCCCCTATGTGAAGAATCAAGCCTGAGGAGAGCACACACATGCACACACATACACACACACACACACACACACACATGTAAAACACACATACACACACTGATCCTTTAGAGAATCTGCACTGAAATACACTGAAGGGAAAATACAAGCAATGGAGGGAGGCTGGGCTGAGGTCCTCTCCCAGGTATCACCACTTCTCCCTGGGCACGCTCTCAGACGAGAGTCCTGAGAGTCCCTGGAGCTTCAGTCTTCCTCCAGGCTCGCTGGTGAAGACACTGCTGCACAGGATCACCAGCATAGCGTTGAGAGTCATCCATAAGGGACTGACAGTAAAAACAAGGGACTACACCAGAGGGTTAACAGGGTAATATTAATGATGGTGTCAAAAAGACCAAAAGGGAGGTTTGTTCTGTTAAACAGGACACTGAGAATACACCCATGTTTTAGACGTGGTGCGTGCACACACACACACGATGCTAGTGGATGTGGCATGGTACGTGAAGCGCATCGTGGAGCGTAAGTCTTTGCGGTACTGCAAGCTAGAGGTGCTACAACAGAAAGCTGAACAGGAAGCTGATCTAGCACAGTGGAACACCTCCAACCCTCCACACATGCACTCCAGAGGCAGCTGTACTCTGATAGATGTCACACACTGATAACACCGTATTCGTGTGTCTGCGCTTAAGGACTGTGTAAAATAAAAACTTGAACTTTCCCCGGTTTGAAAATGTATTGGGGGATGGAGAGATGGCTTCAGTTAGGTAATAACCAGCAAACTCTAACATGTTTTTGAAAGATGGTATTTAGAGAGTGTCTTTACCTGAGACTGCAAACAATTGTGTGTAGGCTGCAGCTGAACGAGACCCTGAGCGGTGAGAGATAATCCGTAACTAACGGTTCCCTCTCTGCCTCCTTCCCCTATCCCAGCCGAGGCCAATCATGAGTCGGCGGCAGGATCCGTGTCCCCGGCGCCGTCCAATCCCAGCCCTCGGCGGGCGGGGCCTGGCGAGCATGACCTGCTGACCTGCGGCCAGTGCCAGACCAACTTCCCCCTGGGAGACATCCTGGTCTTCATCGAGCACAAGAGGAGGCTGTGCCGCGGAGCTGCGGGCCCTCCAGGATGCTTCACCAAGCCGGGGGAGAACGGCAGCCCCGTCTCCCCCAGGGGGAGGCTGGTGCTGGGCAGGGGGGCCGTGCCTGTGGAGGTGGGCATCCAGGTGACGCCCGGCGGAGAGGAGGAGGAGAGGAGGATGACCCCAGCCAAAGGAATCTGCCCCAAGCAGGAGAGGGGGAACGCAGGTAGGGGCACCGCCTTTTACTGGAAGGAGGAGGGGAGGGGAATGAGGCATTGTTGAACGCTCAGAGGTGAACAGTTACACGTGGATTGTACAGTCAACGGCAGTGTGATTTTCGTCGCTCAAATTCCTACAGCACACACACATGGACACACACAGTTGTCATATTTCCACACATAGAGACACACCTTTCACCTGTAGAAGACAGATAGCTTCCTCTAAGGAACAGCTGCTGCTTCCAGTCCAGCCTTCAGGGTGGAGGAACGTGGCCCGGCAGGATTTTCTTTAGCGAGACAGAGAGCAGCACGGATGGTGTTGAAACTGGAGGGAAACATCACACAGCATTGTGCACACACACACGGATACAGACATGCGCATGCAGTCAAACACTCACACACACACACACACTCTTACACTGGCACATACACACACACACATTTATGCACACACAGACTTACACAAGCCAGCTAGCAGGGCCTTGTCTGAAAACCCCCTGCTGCTGAAACAAATTGTGAGAAGGACATGCAAGGGACCAAAGTGTGTGTGTGTGTGTGCGAGAGTGTTTGTGTGCATGTGGGTGCGTGCGTGTGTGTGCATGCATGTGTTTTTAATGAAAAAGCAGAAGACTAAGGTGAAGGGGTCTGATTAGGATGCACGGTCTGGAGGTGAGGAGAAGAGGATTAATAACACGGCGGGACGTTTCATGGGGGTTAAAGAGGTGCTTTGTTCTGGCACAGCTGCAGGGGAGCTCCCAGTTATCAGACCAGACACCCTCACACACGCACACACACACACACTCTCACACTTCTACGCACCCTCACACAAGCTCACACACACACACACGCAGCAGAAAACAACACAACCCTATGAGAATTTAGAACAAGAATTGGAGTGTAAAACACAGAGACAAACACACGGCGAGAGCGAGGGAGGGGGAGGGAGAGAGGGAGGGAGGGAGAGAGAGAGAGAAGAACCAGTCCTTTACCGTCAGTCCTCTGCCACATCCTCTGTCACCTTCGCTCGTTCACAGAACAGGAGGAAGAGCATGCCTTATCTCTGGGAATGCAGGACGAAGAAGCACTCCAGGGCTGAATTAAACAGTTCAAGAGCATGCAAGCTTTGCTCAACACATTAGATTGCCACTTAGAGCCGTCTTAAGTTTCAGCCAAATTAGATTATATTTAATAGGTCTAATTAGGTCCTATGTGGCACACAGTGCCGCCGGAGGGAACAGGAACACATGCCACGCACAGCTCAGCGGTTAGACTGGGAGAAGCACCTAGGACCATCTCACACACACACACATGCTCTCTCTCTCTCTCTCTCTCTCTCTCTCTCTCTCTCTCTCTCTCTCTCTCTCTCTCTCTCTCTCTCTCTCTCTCTCTCTCTCTCTCTCTCTCTCTCTCTCTCTCTCTCTCTCTCTCTCTCTGTCTCTCTCACACACACACACACATACAATCTTTCTCTTTCTTTCTCTCTCACACACACAGGCTCTCTTTCAGTTACACACTGTTATGACCCTCTAACTCTATGGACAAGAGAGAGACCGAGCAAGGAGTGTTTGGCAGTATGCAAACTGAAAAAAAAGAAACGCTATGGTTATGTAAAAAGCAATACAAAATCACACTTCAACCACGATCTCAAAACACAACTCATGCTGAATAATCGACAGAAACAAATTTAAAATG